>NC_041390.1:93033885-93036122 GCF_002162155.2 Triticum dicoccoides
TGCTTAATTAATTCTGCGCTTCTTCTTTGTTGCAACGTGCAACAGCAGAATCTCCAAGGAGCTACCAACAGACATCGCTGAAGCTAGTCGACACCTCAACAACAGTAAAGCTTGGATAAATTATTAAACAAGATCTAGGCCCTCTTTGTCGCGAAGCAAGCAAACAAACAAACAAACAAACAAACAATGGGCTCATTCTTGCTTACTTGATTGACATGGTTTGCTCCGGATTTGTTTAGCCACTTGCTTCCTCTCCTATGCTTTCTCTTCTGCAAGGCGTGGTGGGAAAGCAAAACAACACAACCAGATGTTCATTAATCATATTAATGCAGTTTTGCAAAAGCACCACTGCAAGGTTCTTGACCAGTTTGAGATTAAATTCATATCTGCGAGCAAACTTGTCAACCATCTCAATAGTTGGATTAGTTTTGCTATGTTAGCCCACACAAAGGATTTAGCTTTTGTTTTCCGAGACACGGGATCACTACATGTTCCCATTTGAACATTTACGCGACAACATCGTTTTCTGTCTAGTGTCTACTTAGCTTTGTGTGTTTCAAATTACCTCCTGTCCAGTTCATAGGTTTGGGGTTTCCCAAACCTATGAAAACTCTATCTCCATTTACTGAACACCAAGGTCTGGCCCATCCTCAGCGCTCTCCGCAACCACGGCGTCAACCTCCACGATGACGGCAACCATAGGCGGCATGTCATCAGTGTGTCTCTTGAACACTGCCTCCGTGCACTAAATCTGTGTGTGTGCTATGTGATTTGCAATATGTAGGAGGCTGGTAATGAAGTGCAGAAATTTTGAGTGCTTTGATTGTGACATGATGTTCAATGTTGTCTCACTGTCCTAGTTCTCAGCTCCCAGCTTGGTTCATACTTATCAAGTCTGAACCAGTGAACATCTACAGAGGAAAATGATACATTTAGTTTGATTTGTTGCAAGGTCACTTCTAAAACTTAACTTGTATCTAAACAGGGGCAACCCTGCAGTATTTCTGAATCACAATTAAGTAAAATGAAATGAAATCTAGTAACAAAGTGCCAAAAGATCAAGCAGGGTCATTGCTGTAGTGGCATGGAAATTTACACTCCATGGCTTGTTGACACTTCAAACAACAATGCAATAATATCGGTCTTCAGACATGCATTTGAAAACTTAAACGAAGTTTTGATTTGCAGAGACAGGAGGGACCAGAGGTCTGCGTCACCGTTGCTCCCAATTTTGCATCCGTAGCTACTTCAGTTTTGAGTGCCACCTATTGCCTGATTATTATTGAATCAGTTGCGGGCTCGAGGGAAAAGATCAATGTGCTGCTCCTGTTTAGCGATAAACCAGATCAATTAATATCCATTATTCAATCTCCGTAAATCTCACATCAAAACAGCGACTTTGCAGCTATAACTGCACTAGAATATTAAGGTGTAGGAGAAATGATTCAGAACTGAGTTCCTCTGACTTTTGCATAGGATAACAAGTTGCATGTCTTCTCTCTCTATGTTTATGTTTATCATGTCCTTTGAAATTGCAGGAATTAGTTTTCTTTTCAATCCATGTGCATATTTACTGCCTGCAATGCATGACCTCTTGTCTAGTCGGCAGCATGTATTTCTAATTCAAACTTTGGCATTCTCAGCGGACTCGCACCTTGATCTTCACCACCCAACTGCAGGTCCTGCACAAGCGTGCTCAAGGGACTGTTCACCTAGTTGTGGAAGAACCGGTTAAGGAGAGGGAGCTCCGTTTTGTGGCTCGGCTCACACCAACGCACACCCCCTCCAGGTTTTCCCTGCGCCTCCGGTGACCGCTTCTTCTTCGACTCCGGCATAGGTAAGCCACTCGGTTTCTCTCCTTTTCTTCCTCTCACGCTTTGTGTGCCAATAGCCATCAAGCCGTTGTAAATTTTATCCTAGGTTTTGGGTTGTGCTAATGGTATATGATGCCAACATTTGTACTTCTCGTCACCGTTTTAGTGGATTTATCCCTTAAGTGCTAATTTAGCTATGATTTTATATACTAGCCGGAGGAGCAGTAGGAGTGTCGGCAACCCGATGGCGTCCGGCTTCGGGTTCCCGATACTGTCACCAGCGGAGATCGCGGAGCAGCTGTTCCAGTACGGGATCGCCCCCGTCGCCAACCTCCGCCCCGAGAACATCGCCAGCCCGCAGCCTGACCTGCTCCCTGGCGTCCTCGCCCGCTTCTTCGACTCCTTCGTCGATGCCCCCGGGTA
>NC_041390.1:93036765-93038616 GCF_002162155.2 Triticum dicoccoides
CCCTCGCTCGCTCGCTCACCGGGCTGGATTTCGCAGGGACGGCGAGGACGGGCTGCTAGGGTTCAGCGACCTGGAGGTGCTGGACAACCCGGAGCACCACGCAGAGGCCATCCGGGTGCTACGCCTCTACAACAAGTCGCAGGCCTTCCTCGACTCCATCCAGTTCAAGGACTTCACGCTCGCCGACTTCAGCCGCCCCACCCCGCGCCGCGTCGTCGAGGTCCTCAGCGCCCTCATCAACTTCCTCTTCTACAGGGAGGAGAAGGTCACCCTCCTGCAGCCAATCGTCAGCGAGACCCCCGACTACCACGAGCGCACTCTGGAGCTCAAGGCCAGGATGGCCCAGGTCTTCGCTGTTCACAGTTTCCACAGCTAATCCGTTCGTGGAAATGCCCACAGGCTGATCGGAGATTCTTAGAGTTGCGTTCATGTTTCTCTCGTGCAGCTTCAGAAGGAGATCGGGGATCATGAGCTCGCGGAGCAGATGGAGGAGCCCATGGCCCAGCAGCTGGAAGCGGACGTCAATGCTCTGCAGCAGAAAGTTCAGGTTTACAACAAGCAGCAACTGGCCCTGCGAGCAAAGGCCGCAGTCATCAATGACAAGAAAGAGGAGATTCACAGGAAGGTGTGCTGATTCCTACCTTGTGTCTTCTGTAGTGTCGTTCTCCATCCAAAAAACTAATTATTTTCTGTGGATTTCTGGCATCATGAGTTGCAAATAAAGTATAGTCCCTACTGAGAGCCAAGCATGCTACATGGTCTAGGAGTTTCTGATCAAAATGCATCACACATTGCCACATCAGGTCGAATATAAACAGCCTTGTGTGGTAGCCTTGTGCCTTTGGCATGGCTTCGATCCTGGTCTTCTAGATCAAGGCTAGAGCTAATTGGTCAAAAACCTCGCCTCCAAGTATGTCCTAGATGAATCTCGAGCTGGTTTTGATGCCAATAAACCCGGATCTCTCATAGGATCCTTTTTGAAACCTGAAAGCAGGAGATCTGCCATATCAAACTAAATAGGAGTTTAAAGTATCTTGAAAAAGTATGAGCCTTAATCACAACAAGGTGCATTATCTGCGATTGGTTATTGTAACATTAAGCAGTACTATATTTAATTACAGTGCCATAGATTTTATTAGACCAGGAGCTATTGGCCCTAACACATCTCCCGCTCCATCTGACTTTGATAAGCCATAAGCTCCTTCGTAGATTAGAAATGCTCCAGCCCTCAGCCCCACATAGGACAGGCTATCTACAATTTGCCATCTGCAAAGTGAACTGTGTGCGCATTGTCTTTAATACATCAGCCATTTACCCTTGAGTACTAACATCTGCTCGTCACCAATTGTTATTCGGCTATACTTTGTGAATGAGAATATTGAACATCTGATATATTGCTCTCGCTAACTTAAGCTGATAGTTTGAGCTCGCTGCATAATGTTATATTTGTTGCATTTATGTTTCCTGCTGCAGATAACCCAGGCTGATTTTGAGTTGACTAAACATGCCCAAGAAAACTCCAGATTGATGTCCAAATTAGTGAAGTCCCCAGAAAAAGTTCAGGTGAGACCTCTTCAATTTTATTTTATTTGTAGCAACAGGTTAGGTTCCAAATTTGGTAGGTGCTATTTGTCCGATGACCTGATGTTGTTGTGCATTAGTGACTATACGAGGAATTACCTATTTACTTGGACTTGTAATCTGGCTAGTACTAGGTGACTGCATATCTGCATAAACAGCCTGGTTGACCTGCTACCTTAATTTTTCCATGCATATCTGCATAACCTGCCTAGTACTAGGTGACTGCATATCTGCACAAATGGCCTGGTTGACTTGCTAAATTAATTTTTC
>NC_041390.1:93038895-93044370 GCF_002162155.2 Triticum dicoccoides
TACGGCCTGGTTAACCTGTGATTTACTGAATACAATTTGGACTAATAAAAGCATTATCATTATAAGGGATCTGTATAAGCTTGCATACCTGACTCTGGATTTTATTTCCTATTAAAGAGGGCCTTGGAAGAGAAGAAATCAGCCCGTGCTAAGTTGAAAGAGTCTGAGAAAATAGCAATGCAAAATGATCAAGAGAAATCTGCCGCTTTGGAGATACGCAACAAGGTATTCCAATTCCACTTTTCATCAGAATATGCCAGTTCTAGAAGGTGTTTTGCTTATGAACATTGACCACGACAACTGATTTCAGACTCTCTTCCTTGGAATTTGATAAAGAATCGATTGGCTACATGTGTTTCCCAGGACAATTTAGTTTCCTCGTATGATATATCTCTTTGATATTTTGGATTATCCGTTTGGTACAGCTGGTGCCTGGTGGTGCTACTTTGTATCAGAGTGGCACTTACTGCTGCCCCTAGTTGTGCTTAACCAGTAGATACCCCTGTAATCCCGTTCTAAACTATCTCCATCTCGCAGGCTCATGAAAAACTGACGAAACAACACTCTAAAATCCAGGATGTACATGAACAGGTAAGAACAGCTAAGGCATGATTGAATTCCATAGCTGGATTGATTGAATGACGAGAATGGTCTAACTCTTTTACTTTCTGTTGCTACTAGCTTGTTGCTGCTAAAACAGTTGAAAAGGAAGTTAAAGCTCGCAAAGCAAAGCTTAATGATGAAAGTGTATCAGTTATGTCATTCGACGCACAGATTGTTGATTGGCAAGGAAAAGGTATCTTTCTAATTTCTAAATTATATTTTGTTAGTACTGCTCAAGTATTTTATGTTGCTCCCTTTCTGAGAGTTATTATTTCCCTCACATTTTTGCATTAATCCCTTCCAACCAGTACATGAAATGGAGGAGCGTCTCAAGGGGAAAGTGAAAGAAAGGAATCAAATAATAGCAGATGAAAATCAGAAGCTGGGTGCTTTGAGCTCCGAGACTGAGGGTAAACTGCGGTGCCTTGAACCTAGAGAAAAGAAAGTAGAGGCAACGATCGCTAAGGTGATGTTCTTATTCTGAATATATTGCTTGTTCGAACTTAAAATCATTTTAAAATGGGAATATCATTAAATTTGGTGATCCTTGTGAGGCCTTACTAGCATTTATTGCCGCTGTTTGTGCAGAAACATGATACTAGCTGTCCATCTCTTTGACTGTTAAACACTGCAGATTTAGTGACATTTTTTCGTCAACTATATCTTTTTTGCCTGAAAATAACTGACATATTGCATTTCTTTATGACACCACATAGGCTTCAAATTTGTGTTCGGAAGCTGCTTCATCAAGGACTGCTGCCACAGCAGAACAGCAGAAAATTCGTGCAAAATTCAACAGCATTGTGAAGGCGGTAGGTCTGAGTTAGAAGACTGCTTCGTAAAATCATTAATAAAGCATGCATCTTTTCAAAAATATATCTATATGTGCTAATATATTAATTCTTTGTGTAGTTCAACACCTACATGGATAGCGTCGACCCTTTCCTCGAGCGAGTTGAGGAGGTTGGCAGGTTAGACCACCGAGCTTTTGAGGCCTTCTAAATACCTTGTGCACTGAATCAAAGTGCATGACCTGTGACCAGAAGCCAGACTGAATATAGTCCAAGTCGATTTGTACCTGCTTCACAATGTAGAATTGCAGCCGGAGAATTTCATATGAGATGATTCGTTTTGCTGTTTCCAAATGTGCAGGCAATCGGCGGGGGAAGGCGCCTCTGCCCCCGATCCATCTGCTGCTGTCACAACAAAAACCACACCGAGAGCCAGCGCAATGAGCAAGAAGTCGAGGGCTAGGAAAAGGACATGAGCTGTGCTTCTTGCCAGTGCATGGATGGAATACCCAGTACTCCCTTGGTCTCGGTGCATAGGACATGCGCGTAGTTCTAGGGTGAATTTGACTAACTAAAAATGTGATATATCTCATCAAAAGCAGATCATTGGATACATATATGAATGTAGTTTCTAAATATTTTTTTGTTAAATATAATACATATTAGCTAGTTAAATTGATGACCTAGAACTACGCACTTGCCCTTGCACCGGGACAGAGGGAGTACATATCTTTGTTTATGTGTGCATGATGCTGTAGTAGTGCCTCTAGCTGCTATTCATGTGCTGAATTATGTATGCGCTGGTTGGTTCGGATCGGGGCTAGTTATTGATTGAGGTGACCGAATGCTACGGGCTAATGTTATCTTCAATGTAAATATACACCGCATTTCTGACACTTTCATTTTTGCTTTGGTTGTGACTTGTCATCAGATACGATTACTTTGTATGTCTAAACTTCAAACGTCATCATGCATTGTATTAGAACTAACCTCTGAATTCCTGAAACTGACTTTGGAATCACACATATTATTAGTTCATTACATTCAGATAGGTTGAGCCTCAAAATAAAGGCTAATTCCTGAAACAAACATCATCTGACACTTGGTAGCAACGAGCCGTGGTCACGGGCTCGCCGTCCTGGTCATGCTGAGACGGAAAGAAGAGGCGAGGGCGGCTTTGAAGACTTTTTAAGCGTCTACAACTGGGCACGCCAAACCAGTCTCAAACATCCGGGCGAACGACCCGGTTACATTGATCAGAAAAATTCGACTCAGACATGCGTCTCAAATGGGCTCATACGCCTAGGCTGGCCGGCATCCCTCGTATCCAACCCAAATGTAGGATGGACATACTGATGCCCAGGCGCGTCCGTCACGTCGAATCCGATAGGCCTACCCCCACAAACAGCACCAAATCTAACAACCCCCCTACTCCTGCCTTCCTCCAACCGTTCCGCTTCCGAGCCCTCGCCGTCCGTCACCCTTGCTCCCCACCCTCACTGCCGGTCCCAACCCGCCGCCCTAGATGTCGTTCAGCCCGTCCCCGACCGTCGCGACAGAGGCCGCGTCCGCCTCGTCCATCGGCGTCCCGTCCACCGCGACGGAGGAACCGGCGACGCCGACAGCGAGAGAGGGAAGTGGCGGCAGCGCAGGGAGCGGATGCGGACATGGACGAGCAGCTGCCCCCTTTCCGCCGCCATGCCCGAAACCCCGCACCCCATCCATCCCGCCGTTGACAAGGTTTGCACCATCAGACGAGGTTTTGGGACAGAAGAGGATCCGACGGTCGGTTGGCGCATTTCGGAGAGCTTTCCGCCCATGCAAATGCCGTTGGTAGACGTCTGTCACTCGCTATAGCTCATTCGGGCGCGGAGAAGCACGGGCACCGGCGGCGCCCATGCTACCCACGACCCGTTCGACGGAATGACACAACAAGACTCGATATGTTCTTGTTGCTCCTGTCCGATCAACTTTGCGTATGCCATGTTCAGTGTTTTCAATAGACCGCTAGTTCATTTCGGACATGATAAATGCTTGTAAATAATGATCATTTAGGAGTTGATCATGTCGGACATGATCAATGATAATCAAGATCCAAACCAAATGGACTACGAATATGGGGATCCAACTTGCCCTTCATTTGAAGTTCGGATAACTTCAAATTCAATTCCGAGCAAGAAGAAGAAGGAGCCAAAGATTGCAAAGGCAAGAGATCCGTCATTCTCAATTTTCGAGGATATCTTGTTGGTCAAATCTTAGTTGGCCACAACAATGGATCCACTATGCGGCACGGAGAAAAAGGGGAACAAGTATTGGGAGAATATCTGGAAGGAATATCATAAACAAGAGCAGTATGTGGAGCCCCATCCTATCATCACCAATTGCAATGTGGCATCTCTCCAACATCGATGGGGCATCACTCAAGGGGAAGTGAACAAGTACGTCGGCTACTACGCACAAGTGACGGCCGCCCTCAAAGTGGAATGGGAGTGGTAACTCATGTAAGCTATGATGCTCATCATCAGAAGTAGTAATTCCTTCGTAGGCTTGTTGGACGGTTATGGATGATGAGGACATCAATACCATTGTTACACCCACAACCCCTGCTGCTATACATACTGGACCAACCACTAGAGCTCGCGCACGCCAATTGAATTACCAGGTAGTTTCGTTTCTTGGTAACGATTCTAATGTTCATGAGAATATGATCCCGCCTAAATTGGATACATTTGTGTTGATTACTAATGAAAGGCCTAGCATGGACAAGAGGGATGAACACTGGAGCAGAAACAAGCATGGAGATGAAGGCGCACACGAAGGGAACCAGAACGGCGTTTCTGGTGCAAATTTTAGTACTTTGAAGCCTCCTTGATGACATACAAGGACATGTATGAAATATACAAGATGCCCTTTCATAAATTTTGTCCATAGCTTATAATAGGTTGAAGGAAATATTCCCTAGAGGCAATAATAAAGTTGTTATTTATATTTCCTTATATCATGATAATTGTTTATTGTTCATGCTAGAATTATATTAACCAGAAACTTGGTACATGTGTGAATACATAGACAAAACAGAGTGTCCCTAGTATGCCTTTACTTGACTAGCTCGTTAATCAAAGATGGTTAAGTTTCCTAGCCATAGACATGTGTTGTCATTTGATGAACGGGATCACATCATTAGAAAATGATGTGATGGACAAGACCCATCCGTTAGCTTAGCACTATGATCGTTTAGTTTGTTGCTATTGCTTTCTTCATGACTTATACATGTTCCTTTGACTATAAGATTATGCAACTCCCGAATACCGAAGGAACACCTTGTGTGCTATCAAACGTCACAACGTAACTGGGTGATTATAAAGATGCTCTACAGGTGTCTCTGAAGGTATTTGTTGGGTTGGCATAGATCGAGATTAGGATTTGTCACTCCGAGTATCGGAGAGGTATCTCTGGGCCCTCTCGGTAATGCACATCACAATAAGCCTTGCAAGCAATGTGACTAATGAGTTAGTTGCGGGATGATGCATTACGGAACGAGTAAAGAGACTTGCCGGTAATGAGATTGAACTAGGTATGAAGATACCGACAATCGAATCTCGGGCAAGTAACATACCGTCATACCGATGACAAAGGGAATAACGTATGTTGTCATTGCGGTTTGACCGATAAAGATCTTCGTATAATATGTAGGAACCAATATGAGCATCCAGGTTTCGCTGTTAGTTATTAACCGGAGATGTGTCTCGGTCATGTCTACATAGTTCTCGAACCCATAGGGTCCGCACGCTTAACGTTCGATGATGATTTAGATTATGAGTTATGTGTTTTGGTGACCGAAGCTTGTTCGGAATCCCGGATGAGATCACGGACATGACGAGGAGTCTTGAAATGGTCGAGAGGTAAAGATTGATATATTGGGCGATAGTATTCAGACACCGGAATGGTTCCGGATCGTTTCGGGTATTTTTCGGAGTACCGGGAGGTTACCGGAACCCCCCCGGGGAAGTAATGGGCCTACATGGGCCATAGGGGAGAGAGAGGGGAGCCCGCAAGGGTGGCGCCCCCCATGGGAGTCCAA
>NC_041390.1:93044602-93140102 GCF_002162155.2 Triticum dicoccoides
TGAGAGTCCTAGTCGGTTTCCCTCCCACTTGGGCGCGCCCCTAGGGCCGACCTCCTCCCCTTCGCCTTTATATACGGGGGCAGGGGGCACCCCAAAGCACAACAGTTGTTTCTTAGCCGTGTGCGGTGCCCCCCTCCACAGTTTACTTCTCCGGTCATATTGTCGTAGTGCTTAGGCGAAGCCCTACACGTGCCACCACATCGTCGTGCTGACAAAACTCTCCCTTGACACTTTGCTGTATCAAGAGTTCGAGAGACGTCATCAAGCTGAACGTGTGCTGAACTCGGAGGTGCCCTACGTTCGGTACTTGATCGGTTGGATCGCGAAGACGTTCGACTACATCAACCGTGTTAACCTAACGCTTCCACTTTCGGTCTACGAGGGTAGGTGGACAACCTCTCCCCTCTCGTTGCTATGCATCTCCTAGATAGATCTTGCGTGATCGTAGGAAATTTTTGAAATTACATGCTACGCTCCCCAACAGTGGCATCCGAGCCAGGTCTATGCATAGATGATATGCACGAGTAGAACACAAATAGTTGTGGGCGATCATAGTCATACTGCTTACCACCAACGTCTTATTTTGATTTGGAGGTATTGTTGGATGAATCGGCCCGGACCAACTGAGGGAGTCCTGGATTATGGGGTATCCGGACAACCGGATTATATCCTTTGGCCGGACTGTTGGACTATGAAGATACAAGATTGAAGATTTCGTCCCTTGTCCGGATGGGACTCTACTTGGCGTGGAAGGCAAGCTAGGAAATATAGATATGTATATCTCCTCCTTTGTAACCGACCTTGTGTAACCCTAGCCCCCTCCGGTGTCTATATAAACTGGAGGGTTTTAGTCCGTAGGACAACATACAATCATACCATAGGCTAGCTTTTAGGGTTTAGCCTCTCCGATCTCGTGGTAGATCAACTCTTGTACTACTCATATTGTCAAGAATAATCAAGCAGGACGTAGGGTTTTACCTCCATCAAGAGGGCCCGAACCTGGGTAAAACATCGTGTCCCCTGCCTCCTGTTACCATCCGCCTCGCACAGTTCGGGACCCCCTACCCGAGATCCGCCGGTTTTGACACCGACATTGGTGCTTTCATTGAGAGTTCCTCTGTGTCGTCGCCGTTAGGCTTGATGGCTCCTTCAATCATCGATAGCAATGCAGTCCAGGGAAAGACTTTTCTCCCCGGACAGATCTTTGTATTCGGCGGCTTCGCACTGCGGGCCAACTCGCTTGGCCATCTGGAGCAGATCGAGAGTTACGCCCCTGTCCACCAGGTCAGGTTTGGAAGCTTAAACTACACGACCGATATCCACGGAGACTTGATCTTCGACGGATTCGAGCCCCTGCCTAGTGCGCCACACGGTCACGATGAGCATGATTTAGCTCTGCCATCGGACAGTGTTCAGGAGATTGCGCCGGCAACTGCTCCGACCCTCAATTCGAAGCCAGTTGCGCCATCCATGGACAGGTGGATAGACCCCGCCACGGAGGCCATATCCTCAGCGGCGATCAAGCCGAGTATCGACCTTACCCTTCACGAGAGCCGTGATGCCAAGCTGCCGGATCCTTCCCCGGCCACGGACTCCGAACCGCCTGCGCCCGTGCCTATCGAATCCGACTGGGTGCCGATCATGGATTTTACCTCCATGGATATCTTTCAGCACTCGCGCTTCGGCGACATACTAAACTCATTAAGGTCTCTCTCCTTGTCAGGAGAGTCCTGGCCAAACTATGTCCGACAGGATTGGGATGCGGATGACGAAGAAATTCGCCGCCCACCCACCACCCACTTAGTAGCCACTATCGATGATTTGACCGACATGCTCAACTTCGACTCCGAAGACATCGACGACATGGACGACGATGCACGAGGCGAACAAGAACCACTGCCCACAGGGCACTGGACAGCCACCTCGTCATATGACATATATATGGTGCACACACCCAAAGAAGGCAATGGCGACGGGAAAACAAAGGATGACCCCTCCAAGAAGCAACCCAAGCACCGACGTCAGCGGCGCTGCTCTAAGTCTCGCCAAAGCAAAAGCGATGACACCGGCACAGGAGATAATAGCACTCCGGAAAGTGCCGAAGACGACAACAATCCCCTCCAGCAAGATTTAGGGCAGGAGGATGGAGAAGCTAGCCCTCCCGAGAGAGCGGTAGATGGAGAAGCGGAGGATGATAATTACATGCCTCCCTCCGAAAACGAGGCAAGCCTCGACGATGACGAATTCGTCGTGCCTGAGGATCCCGTCGAACAAGAGCGCTTCAAGCACCGGCTTATAGCCACGGCAAATAGCCTTAAGAAAAAGCAACAACAGCTTCAAGCTGATCAAGATTTGCTAGCTGACAGATGGACTGAAGTCCTTGCGGCCGAGGAATATAAACTCGAACGCCCCTCCAAGAGTTACCCAAAGCACAGGTTGCTGTTGGGGAACGTTGCAGAAAACAAAAGTTTTCCTACGGTTTCACCAAGATCCATCTAGGAGTTCATCTAGCAATGAGTGATCGGATTGCATCTACATACCTTTGTAGATCACGTGCGGAAGCATTCAAAGAACGGGGATGAGGAAGGCGTACTCAACGTGATCCAAATCACCGGAGATCCTAGCGCCGAACGGACGGCACCTCCGCGTTCAACACACGTATGGTTAGCGTAACGTCTCCTTCTTCTTGATCCAGCAAGGGGGAAGGAGAGGTTGAGGGAGATGGCTCCAGTAGCAGCACGATGGCGTGGTGGTGATGGAGCTGCAGTACTCCGGTAGGGCTTCGCTAAGCACTATGGAGGAGGAGGAGGTGTTGGAGAGGGAGAGGGAGGCACCAAAGGCAAAGGTAAGAAGTCCTCCATCTCCCCACTATATATAGGAGGGCCAGGGGGGGCGCCGGCCCTAGGAGATCTAATCTCCTAGGGGGGTGCGGCCAAGGGGAGGAATCCCTCCTCCCCAAGGCACCTAGGAGGTGCCTTCCCCTCCTAGGACTCTTCCTTTAGGGTTTCCCCCACCCTAGGCGCATGGGCCCTAGGGGGAAGTGGCGCCCCAGCCCACTTTGGGCTGGATCCCTTCCCACTTCAGCCCATGGGGCCCTCCGGGATAGGTGGCCCCACCCGGTGGACCCCCGGGACCCTTCCGGTGGTCCCGGTACAATATCGATGACCCCGAAACTTGTCCCGATGGCCGAAATAGCACTTCCTATATATGATTCTTTACCTCCGGACCATTTCGGAACTCCTCGTGACGTCCGGGATCTCATTCGGGACTCCAAACAACATTCGGGTTACTGCATATACATATCCCTACAACCCTAGCATCACCGAACCTTAAGTGTGTAGACCCTACGGGTTCGGGAGACATGTAGACATGACCGAGACGACTCTCCGGTCAATAACCAACAGTGGGATCTGGATACCCATGTTGGCTCCCACATGCTCCTCAATGATCTCATCGGATGAACCACGATGTCGAGGATTCAAGCAACCCCGTATACAATTCCCTTTGTCAATCGGTATGTTACTTGCCCGAGATCTGATCGTCGGTATCCCAATACCTCATTCAATCTCGTTACCGGCAAGTCACTTTACTCGTACCGTAATGCATGATCCCGTGACCAAACACTTGGTCACTTTGAGCTCATTATGATGATGCATTACCGAGTGGGCCCAGTGATACCTCTCCGTCATACGGAGTGACAAATCCCAGTCTTGATCCGTGTCAACCCAACAGACACTTTTCGGAGATACCCGTAGTATACCTTTATAGTCACCCAGTTACGTTGTGACATTTGGTACACCCAAAGCACTCCTACGGTATCCGGGAGTTACACGATCTCATGGTCTAAGGAAAGGATACTTGACATTGGAAAAACTCTAGCAAACGAACTATACGATCTTATGCTATGTTTAGGATTGGGTCTTGTCCATCACATCATTCTCCTAATGATGTGATCTCATTATCAATGACATCCAATGTCCATAGTCAGGAAACCATGACTATCTGTTGATCAACGAGCTAGTCAACAAGAGGCTTACTAGGGACATGTTGGTGTCTATTATTCACACATGTATTACGATTTCCGAATAACACAATTATAGCATGAATAAAGACAATTATCATGAACAAGGAAATATAATAATAATGCCTTTATTATTGCCTCTAGGGCATATTTCCAACAGTCTCCCACTTGCACTAGAGTCAATAATCTAGTTACATTGTGATGAATCGAACACCCATGGAATTCTGGTGTTGATCATGTTTTGCTCTAGGGAGAGGTTTAGTCAACGGATCTGCTACATTCATGTCCGTGTGTACTTTACAAATATCTATGTCTCCATCTTGAACATTTTCACGAATGGAGTTGAAGCGACGCTTGATGTGCCTTGTCTTCTTGTGAAACCTGGGCTCCTTGGCAAGTGCAATAGCTCTAGTGTTGTCACAGAAGAGCTTGATCGGCCCCGACGCATTGGGTATGACTCCTAGGTCGGTGATGAACTCCTTCACCCAAATTGCTTCATGCGCTGCCTCCGAGGCTGCCATGTATTCCGCTTCACATGTAGATCCCGCCACGACGCTCTGCTTGCAACTGCACCAGCTTACTGCCCCACCATTCAAAATATACACGTATCCAGTTTGTGACTTAGAGTCATCCAGATCTGTGTCGAAGCTAGCGTCGACGTAACCTTTTACGACGAGCTCTTCGTCACCTCCATAAACGAGAAACATTTCCTTAGTCCTTTTTAGGTACTTCAGGATATTCTTGACCGCTGTCTAGTGTTCCTTGCCGGGATTACTTTGGTACCTTCCTACCAAACTTACGGCAAGGTTTACATCAGGTCTGGTACACAGCATGGCATACATAATAGAACCTATGGCTGAGGCATAGGGGATGACACTCATCTCTTCTATATCTTCTGCCGTGGTCGGACATTGAGCTGAGCTCAATTTCACACCTTGCAACACAGGCAAGAACCCCTTCTTAGACTGGTCCATATTGAACTTCTTCAATATCTTATCAAGGTATGTGCTTTGTGAAAGACCTACGAGGCGTCTTGATCTATCTCTATAGATCTTGATGCCTAATATATATGCAGCTTCTCCAAGGTCCTTCATTGAAAAACTCTTATTCAAGTAGGCCTTAGTGCTGTCCAAGAGTTCTATATCATTTCCCATCAAAAGTATGTCATCTACATATAATATGAGAAATGCTACAGAGCTCCCACTCACTTTCTTGTAAACACAGGCTTCTCCATAAGTCTGCGTAAACCCAAACGCTTTGATCATCTCATCAAAGCGAATGTTCCAACTCCGAGATGCTTGCACCAGCCCATAAATCGAGCGTTGGAGCTTGCACACCTTGTCAGCATACTTAGGATCGACAAAACCTTCCGGCTGCATCATATACAATTCTTCCTTAAGGAAACCATTAAGGAATGCCGTTTTGACGTCCATTTGCCATATTTCATAATCATAGAATGCGGCAATCGCAAACATGATTCGGATGGACTTCAGCTTCGCTACCGGTGAGAAATTCTCATCGTAGTCAACCCCTTGAACTTGTCGGTAACCCTTAGCGACAAGCCGAGCTTTATAGATGGTCACATTACCATCCGCGTCTGTCTTCTTCTTAAAGATCCATTTATTTTCTATGGCTCGCCGCTCAACGGGCAAGTCAGTCAAAGTCCATACTTCATTTTCATACATGGATCCTATCTCGGATTTCATGGCTTCTAGCCATTTGTCGGAATCCGGGCCCGCCATCGCTTCTTCATAGTTCGAAGGTTCACTGTTATCTAACAACATGATTTCCAAGACAGGGTTGCCGTACCACTCTGGTGCGGAACGTGTCCTTGTGGACCTTCGAATTTCAGTAGGAGCTTGATCAGAAGTATCTTGATCATCATTATTAACTTCCTCTCTAGTCGGTGCAGGCACCTCAGGAATATTTTCTTGAGCTGCGCCATTTTCCGGTTCAAGAGGTAATACTTCATCAAGTTCTACTTTCCTCCCACTTACTTCTTTCGAGAGAAACTCCTTCTCTAGAAAGGATCCATTCTTGGCAACAAAGGTCTTGCCTTCAGATCTGAGGTAGAAGGTATACCCAATAGTTTCTTTAGGGTATCCTATGAAGACGCATTTTTCCGATTTGGGTTCGAGCTTTTCAGGTTGAAGTTTCTTGACATAAGCATCGCATCCCCAAACTTTTAGAAACGACAGCTTAGGTTTCTTCCTAAACCATAATTCAAACGGTGTCGTCTCAACGGATTTCGACGGAGCCCTATTTAAAGTGAATGCGGCAGTCTCTAAAGCATAGCCCCAAAAAGATAGCGGTAAATCGGCAAGAGACATCATAGATCGCACCATATCTAATAGAGTGCGATTACGACGTTCGGACACACCATTACGCTGAGGTGTTCCAGGCGGCATGAGCTGTGAAACTATTCCACATTTTCTTAAGTGTGTGCCAAACTCATGACTCAAGTATTCTCCTCCACGATCTGATCGCAGGAACTTGATTTTCCTGTCACGTTGATTCTCAACCTCACTCTGAAATTCCTTGAACTTTTCAAAGGTCTCAGACTTGTGTTTCATTAAGTAGACATACCCACATCTACTCAAGTCATCAGTGAGGGTGAGAACATAACGATAGCCACCGCGAGCCTCAACACTCATTGGACCGCACACATCAGTATGTATGATTTCCAATAAGTTGGTTGCTCGCTCCATTGTTCCTGAGAACGGAGTCTTGGTCATTTTACCCATGAGGCATGGTTCGCACGTGTCAAATGATTCATAATCAAGAGACTCTAAAAGTCCATCAGCATGGAGCTTCTTCATGCGTTTGACACCTATGTGACCAAGGCGGCAGTGCCACAAGTATGTGGGACTATCATTATCAATCTTACATCTTTTGGTACTCACACTATGAACATGTGTAGCATTACGCTCGAGATTCATTAAGAATAAACCATTTACCATCGGAGCATAACCATAAAACATATCTCTCATATAAATAGAACAACCATTATTCTCGGATTTAAATGAGTAGCCATCTCGTATTAAACGAGATCCTGATACAATGTTCATGCTCAAACTTGGCACTAAATAACAATTATTGAGGTTCAAAACTAATCCCGTAGGTAAATGAAGAGGCAGCGTGCCGACGGCGATCACATCGACCTTGGAACCATTCCCGACGCGCATCGTCACCTCGTCCTTCGCCAGTCTCCGCTTATTCCTCAACTCCTGCTTTGAGTTACAAATGTGAGCAACTGCACCGGTATCAAATACCCAGGAGCTACTACGAGTACTGGTAAGGTACACATCAATTACATGTATATCACATATACCTTTTGTTTTGCCGGCCTTCTTGTCCGCTAAGTATTTGGGGCAGTTCCGCTTCCAGTGACCACTCTCCTTGCAATAAAAGCACTCAGTCTTGGGCTTGGGTCCATTCTTTGGCTTCTTCCGGCAGCTTGCTTGCCGCGCGGCAACTCCCTTGCCGTCCTTCTTGAAGGCTTTCTTACCCTTGCCCTTCTTGAACTTAGTGGTTTTATTCACCATCAACACTTGATGCTCCTTTTTGACTTCTACCTCTGCTGATTTCAGCATTGCAAATACTTCAGGAATGGTCTTTTCCATCCCCTGCATATTGAAGTTCATCACAAAGCTCTTGTAGCTCGGTGGAAGCGACTGAAGGATTCTGTCAATGACCGCGTCATCCGGGAGATTAACTCCCAGCTGAGTCAAGCGGTTATGTAACCCAGACATAGTGAGTATGCGCTCACTGACAGAACTGTTTTCCTCCATCTTACAACTGAAGAATTTGTCGGAGACTTCATATCTCTCGACCCGGGCATGAGCTTGGAAAACCATTTTCAGCTCTTCGAACATCTCATATGCTCCGTGTCTCTCAAAACGCTTTTGGAGCCCCGGCTCTAAGCTGTAAAGCATGCCGCACTGAACGAGGGAGTAGTCATCGGTACGTGCCTGCCAAGCGTTCATAACGTCTTGTTCTGCAGGGAGAACAGGTGCGTCACCCAGCGGTGCATGTAGGACATAATCTTTCTTGGCAGCTATGAGGATGATCCTCAGGTTCCGGACCCAGTCCGTGTAGTTGCTACCACCGTCTTTTAGCTTGGTTTTCTCTAGGAACGCGTTGAAGTTGAGGACTACATTGGCCATTTGATCTACAAGACATATTGTAAATATTTTAGACTAAGTTCATGATAATTAAGTTCATCTAATCAAATTATAATGAACTCCCACTTAGATAGACATCCCTCCAGTCATCTAAATATAACATGATCCGAGTTAACTAGGCCGTGTCCGATCATCACGTGAGACGGACTAGTCAACGTCGGTGAACATCTTCATGTTGATCGTATCTTCTATACGACTCATGCTCGACCTTTCGGTCTTCTGTGTTCCGAGGCCATGTCTGTACATGCTAGGCTTGTCAAGTCAACCTAAGTGTTTTGCATGTGTAAATCTGTCTTACACCCGTTGTATGTGAACGTTAGAATCTATCACACCCGATCATCATGTGGTGCTTCGAAACAACGAACTGTCGCAACGGTGCACAGTTAGGGGGAACACTTTCTTGAAATTATTATGAGGGATCATCTTATTTACTACCATCGTTCTAAGCAAACAAGATGAAAAACATGATAAACATCACATGCAATCAAATAATAATAGTGACATGATATGGCCAATGTCACGAAGCTCCTTTGATCTCCATCTTGGGGCTCCATGATCATCTTGTCACCGGCATGACACCATGATCTCCATCATCATGATCTCCATCATCATGTCTCCATGAAGTTGCTCACCAACTATTACTTCTACTACTATGGCTAACGCGTTTAGAAATAAAGTAAAGTAATTTACATGGCGTTTCTCAATGACACGCAGGTCATACAAAAAATAAAGACAACTCCTATGGCTCCTGCCGGTTGTCATACTCATCGACATGCAAGTCGTGATTCCTATTACAATAGCATGAACATCTCATACATCACATATATATCATTCATCATTCATCACAACTTTGGCCATATCACATCACAAAACACTTGCTGCAAAAACAAGTTAGACGTCCTCTAATTGTTGTTGCAAGTTTTACGTGGCTGCAATAGGGTTCTAGCAAGAACGTTTTCTTACCTACGTGAAAGCCACAACGTGATTTGTCAACTTCTATTTACCCTTCATAAGGACCCTTTTCATCGAATCCGCTCCAACTGAAGTGGGAGAGACAGACACCCGCCAGCCACCTTATGCAACTAGTGCATGTCATTCGGTGGAACCGGTCTCACGTAAGCGTACGTGTAAGGTTGGTCCGGGCCGCTTCATCCCACAATACCGCTGAAGCAAAATAAGACTAGTAGCGGCAAGAAAGTTGACAACATCTACGCCCACAACAAATTGTGTTCTACTCGTGCAAAGAGAACTACGCATAGACCTAGCTCATGATGCCACTGTTGGGGAACGTTGCAGAAAACAAAAAAAAATTCCTACGTTTTCACCAAGATCCATCTATGAGTTCATCTAGCAACGAGTGATCGGATTGCATCTACATACCTTTGTAGATCACGCGCGGAAGCATTCAAAGAACGGGGATGAGGAAGGCGTACTCGACGTGATCCAAATCACCGGAGATCCTAGCGCCGAACGGATGACACCTCCGCGTTCAACACACGTACGGTTAGCGTAACGTCTCCTTCTTCTTGATCCAGCAAGGGGGAAGGAGAGGTTGAGGGAGATGGCTCCAGCAGCAGCACGACGGCGTGGTGGTGATGGATCTGCAGTACTCTGGCAGGGCTTCGCTAAGCACTATGGAGGAGGAGGAGGTGTTGGAGAGGGAGAGGGAGGCACCAAAGGCAAAGGTAAGAAGTCCTCCATCTCCCCACTATATATAGGAGGGCCAGGGGGGCGCCGGCCCTAGGAGATCTAATCTCCTAGGGGGGTGCGGCCAAGGGGAGGAATCCCTCCTCCCCAAGGCACCTAGGAGGTGCCTTCCCCTCCTAGGACTCTTCCTTTAGGGTTTCCCCCACCCTAGGCGCATGGGCCCTATGGGGAAGTGGCGCCCCAGCCCACTTTGGGCTGGATCCCTTCCCACTTCAGCCCATGGGGCCCTCCGAGATAGGTGGCCCCACCTGGTGGACCCTCGGGACCCTTCCGGTGGTCCCGGTACAATACCGATGACCCCGAAACTTGTCCCGATGGCCAAAATAGCACTTCCTATATATGATTCTTTACCTCCAGACCATTCCGGAACTCCTCGTGACGTCCGGGATCTCATCCGGGACTCCGAATAACATTCGGGTTACTGCATATACATATCCCTACAACCCTAGCGTCACCGAACCTTAAGTGTGTAGACCCTACGGGTTCGGGAGACATGTAGACATGACCGAGACGACTCTCCGGTCAATAACCAACAGCGGGATCTGGATACCCATGTTGGCTCCCACATGCTCCTCGATGATCTCATCGGATGAACCACGATGTCGAGGATTCAAGCAACCCCGTATACAATTCCCTTTGTCAATCGGTATGTTACTTGCCCGAGATCTTATCATCGGTATCCCAATACCTCGTTCAATCTCGTTACCGGCAAGTCACTTTACTCGTACCGTAAGGCATGATCCCATGACCAAACACTTGGTCACTTTGAGCTCATTATGATGATGCATTACCGAGTGGGCCCAGTGATACCTCTCCATCATACGGAGTGACATATCCCAATCTTGATCTGTGTCAACCCAACAGACACTTTTCGGAGATACCCGCAGTATACCTTTATAGTCACCCAGTTACGTTGTGACGTTTGGTACACCCAAAGCACTCCTACGGTATCCGGGAGTTACACGATCTCATGGTCTAAGGAAATGATACTTGACATTGGAAAAACTCTAGCAAACGAACTATACGATCTTATGCTATGTTTAGGATTGGGTCTTGTCCATCACATCATTCTCCTAATGATGTGATCTCATTATCAATGACATCCAATGTCCATAGTCAGGAAACCATGACTATCTGTTGATCAACGAGCTAGTCAACTAGAGGCTTACTAGGGACATGTTGGTGTCTATTATTCACACATGTATTACGATTTCCGGATAACACAATTATAGCATGAATAAAGACAATTATCATGAACAAGGAAATATAATAATAATGGCTTTATTATTGCCTCTAGGGCATATTTCCAACAGTTGCTACCCCGACTGGAGGAGGAAGCACCAAAACCTACATCTCCAGCGTATGACGCGGCTGATCGGCCACCTCGTGGCCGCCACAAAGAGGCATTTCAGCCAAAAGCTCAGCCCGCACCCCGACGCCACTCAAATAAAAATGTCAAGGCATGGGGAAATACGCCAGACCTACGAGACGTATTGGAGGACAAAGCAAAACACGCAAGATCGATCTATGGATCACGAGGGCGCGCCATTATGCGAGACGATAACCGTCACGCCGGATACAGTAAAAGTAAATCCGACCGGGCCGAACAGAGCAGACAAGACTCATTTGAGCTGCGTCGCGATATAGCCTAGTACAGAGGCACTGCACACCCCCTATGCTTCACAGACGAAGTAATGGATCACCAAATTCCAGTGGGTTTCAAACCCGTAAACATCGAATCATACGACGACACAACAGATCCTGCGGTATGGATCGAGGACTTCCTCCTGCACATCCACATGGCCCGCGGTGATGATCTACACGCCATCAAATACCTCCCACTCAAGCTCAAAGGACCAGCTCGGCATTGGCTCAACAGCCCTCCATCAGAATCCATTGGCTGTTGGGAAGGTCTGGAAGCCGGATTCCTCGACAACTTCCAGGGCACTTATGTGTGACCACCAGATGCCAATGACTTGAGCCATATAATTAAGCATCCAGAGGAATCGGCCAGGCAATTCTGGACATGGTTCGTGACAAAGAAAAATCAAATCATCGACTGTCTGGATGCAGAGGCCCTAGCAGCTTTTAAGCACAACATCCACGACGAGTGGCTCGCCCGGCACCACGGCCAGGAAAAGCCGAAATCTATGGCAGCCCTCACGACACTCATGACCCGCTTTTGCGTGGGAGAAGACAGCTGGCTGGCTCGCAACAATAACATATCAAAAAACCATGGTACTTTGGATACCAAGGATGGCAATGGCAGGTCACGTCGCAACAAACACAAGCGCCGCATTAACAGCGACAATAACAAGGATATGGCAGTCAATGCCGGATCCAAAGGCTCTAAACCCGGTCATCGGAAAAAGCCATTCAAAAGAAGCACTCCGGGCCCGTCCAGTTTGGACCGTATACTCGATCGCTCATGTCAAATACACGACACCCCCGACAAGCCAGCCAACCACACCAACAGGGATTGTTGGGTGTTCAAGCAGGCCGGCAAGTTAAATGCCGAAAACAAAGATAAGGGGTCACATAGCGATGACGAGGAGGATCCCCGGCAGCCGAACACCGGAGGACAGAAGAGGTTCCCCCCACAAGTGCGGACGGTGAACATGATATACGCAACCCACATCCCCAAGAGGGAGCGGAAGCATGCACTAAGGGACGTATATGCGTTGGAGCCAGTCGCCCCAAAGTTCAACCCATGGTCCTCTTGTCCGATCACCTTCGATCGCAGGGACCACCCCACTAGTATCCGTCATGGCGGATTGGCCGCACTGGTCCTAGACCCAATCATTGACGGATTTCACCTCACTCGAGTCCTTATGGATGGCGACAGCAGCCTGAACCTGCTTTATCAGGACACAGTGCACAAAATGGGTATAGACCCCTCAAGGATCAAACCCACAAAAACGACCTTCAAAGGCATCATACCAGGTGTAGAGGCCCATTGCACAGGCTCAGCCACACTGTAAGTGGTCTTCGGATCCGCGGATAACTTCCGAAGCGAAGAGTTAATCTTCGATATAGTCCCGTTCCGCAGTGGCTATCATGCACTGCTCGGGCGAACCGCATTTGCGAGATTCAATGCGGTACCGCATTATGCATACCTCAAGCTCAAGATGCCAGGACCTCGGGGGGTCATCATAGTTAATGGAAACACAGAGCGCTCTCTCGCACAGAGGAGTACACTGCGGCCCTCGCAGCAGAAGCGCAAAGCAGCCTCTTAAGGCAATCCACCAGTTCGGCGATTAAGGACCCGGACACCTTTAAGTGCACCCGGAGTAATCGGCAACAAGACCGCCTGGCACATTCCGAGCTCGCATAGCAATGCGGCCCCCACCCCAGTCCCAGCCAAACGACGAAATCCGTGCCACACGTACATAATTACGCATTGAAAATACCATGGGCATAGGTGGGGAGGGGGGCACGACTACGGCACGCCCCAAGACGCGGCTCAACCGCACCAGGGGCTTCCCACTTTGTTATTTTTCTTTCTTTCAGGACTTTAATCTCTGGAAGCCCCGTCCGGTAGTACGATTGCCGAAAACACGATACAACAACCAAGGAGGCAGAAAGCTACGTCGTATCAAGGAATTCCCAGGTGGTCTCTGATAACGAGTGAAATACCTGCTTTAAATACCATTCGTCAGCTTGCCCTTGGAGGGGACATGTTAAATAGTCCTACTTTTTGCTTATCGCACTACTTATATCATTCTGCTTCGACGTACCTTTTTGAATAAACAATGCATAGCACTAGACTATTATCGCATTCTTTATTCTTCCTTTATATATATATGTGTTCATTCATAACATTCAGCACCTGTACACTCTGATACGGCCAATACGCCAGGGGCTTAAGCATACCCCATAATACGGTGTTAGAAGTCCGAACACTTTCGACAGTGCGGTACCCCGAACTTATAGCATTATATGCATCAGCTCCGAATCATGTCTTGGGTCAATAGTTGAGTTGGCCCGGCTCCCATGTTTTGGTACCTTACGTTCCGCTATATCGGCTAAGGTAGCACTGGGAGAACTACTGCGATTGTGCCCTGGTTGAGCTGGGCTAAGCACCTCAGTAGAGAAAGCGAAAACTGACTGTCATGATAAGGCGAGAGCTGGTCGCTGTTCGAGAGGTCTCGAGTCCCTAAAGACTTATGCCGCTTACAGCGAGGAGTCGGCTTTGTCCGGCTTAAGGCGTGTATAGCGCCCCGAATTCGGCCTTCCGAATACTAGGGGCTTCGCCAAAATTTAAAATTGTAGAATTCTATGGCTAAGTGGGAGTGATAAAGCATTATAGTCCGATTGCCTTGTTCGTTGTGCTGAGCACCTCCCTCAAAGGACCCAACAATGGGAAAAAGAGTGCTCAGATTTATCCCGAACACCCCAGCACTCGTGGCATGGGGGCAGAAGCCGACGACTGGCCATCTCTCAGATTTGATAAACAGCCGCACAGAAGGTAATATTTTAAATTCAAACAAGCGTTGCACAGCGCATATGAACAAGTTTCCATAATACATGATCACACGAGCAAGTTTATTCAAACATTACATCCTTCGCACACTCGTCCGCCACAAGACGGGCACCCTTCAGGACACCCTCATAATACATCTCGGGGTGGCGATGCTCCTTGCCCTGTGGCGGGCCCTCCTTCACCAGCTTCTCAGCGTCCATCTTAGCCCAGTGCACCTTTGCACGGGCAAAAGCCCGGCGGGCACTGTCGGTGTCAAAACCGGCGGATCTCGGGTAGGGGGTCCTGAATTGTGCGTCTAAGGTGGATGGTAACAGGAGGCAGGGGACACGATGTTTTACCCAGGTTCGGGCCCTCTTGATGGAGGTAAAATGCTATGTCGTTGTTGATTATTCTTGATAATATGAGTAGTACAAGAGTTGATCTACCACGAGATCGGAGAGGCTAAACCCAAAGAGCTAGCCTATGGTATGATTGTATGTTGTCCTACGGACTAAAACTCTCCGGTTTATATAGACACCGGAGGGGGCTAGGGTTACACAAGGTCGGTTACAAAGGAGGAGATGTACAGATCCGTATTGCCTAGCTTGCCTTCCATGCCAAGTAGAGTCCCATCCGGACACGAGACGAAGTCTCCAATCTTGTATCTTCATAGTCCAACAGTTCGGCCAAAGGATATAGTCCGACTGTCCGGAGATCCCCAAATCCAGGACTCCCTTAGTATCCCCTGAAGCAGGCTTCAATGAAGATGAGTCCGACGCACAGTGTTGTCTTTGGCATTGCAAGGCGGGTTCCTCTTCCGAATACACCACAGAAGAGTTTGAATACAAGGATAGTGTCCGACGCTGCAAAATAAGTTCCACGTACCACCATAGAGAGAATAATATTTCCACAAATCTGATCTACTGACACGTTTTGGCAGCATGACATCACGCCACGGCCCGGTAATTATTTGAACCATTTCTCCTTAACCAGCCCCGCACATAACGCGAGGCGGTTTCTTGACACGTCTTGTCAAAGCAGAGATCATGTTCCCCTTATTACGGGATTCTCATCAATACGGACGTAGGTAACCCAACCGCGCCATCAATTACGGCGCTTGGGGGATAAGCGAGTTTTACCAGGCTAGTGGGGGCGCATAGTTTAGTCCACCCTTATAAAGGGATAAGATCTCACCTTTTTCTACCCACGCCTTCTTTCTCCTTGCTCATCCATTCTCGCGCACTCGAGCTCCAGTGCCCAAGTCCGCATCCTCCTTCTCAACTCTCTCTCCAAAACATGTCCGGAGCGGGAGGCAAGTGGATGGCCTCCTCCGTCACGGAGGGGCACATCAAAAAGTTACGTGGAGCCGGATACTTAGTCGCGGACATCACGCACCGGCTGCCAGCCGCGGGGTAGGTCATCCCTACCCTAGAACCTCACAAGAGGGTGGTCTTCCTCCCCCACTTCGTCTGTGGACTGGGGTTTCCCCTCCATCCATTTGTCCGCAGCCTCATGTTCTATTATGGGTTAGACTTTCATGATCTGGCCCCGAACTTCATCCTCAACATCTCGGCGTTCATCGTCGTGTGCGAGGCCTTCCTCCGCATCCGGCCCCACTTCAGCCTGTGGCTAAAGACCTTCAATGTCAAGCCGAAGGTGGTGGGCAGCCAACAAGCGGAATGTGGCGGAGCCATGGTGGGCAAAATGCCCAACCTTGCATGGCTCGAGGGCTCCTTCATGGAGACCGTAAAGGGGTGGCAATCGGGGTGGTTCTACATCACAGAGCCGCGCGACACCAACTGGGTGGCGGCCCCCGAGTTTTGATCCGGAATCCCCACGCGGCTCACTTCCTGGAAGGAGAAGGGCCTGTAGTGCGGTTCATCGGTGGAGCTGGACGGACTCCAGAAGTGTATCCGGAACATGACGAGCAAGAAACTTAAGCTTGTCAACATAGTCCAGGTCATGCTCTTCCGCCGGATCCTCCCGTGTCAACAACGGGATTTCAACTTATGGGAGTTCGACCCGGCCCGGCACCAAACTCTAAGCGAGCTCTTCGACACGACGCACAAAGACGTCTAGAGGGTGCTGTTCAAGGGCGCCGAGGTCCCTCCTTCTCTCACCGAGGACCGCGGGCTAAGCGCGAAGCGCCCTCTAAATCCGGTAAGTTCCGTACATTTGGTAGGATATTTATTTCCCATGGCTTAACCATGTGCGGGGTCTGAGCTCCCATGCCTTTGACAGGACTGGGTGGAGGTATCGGAGCAGATTGACTGTCCGACCCCTCTGCCCGAAGACACTGCGGACGCTCTCCTGACGGAGATGCTGACTCCGGCTCCTTATAAGGTGCCGGACAAGACCAAGAAGAAGGCCAAGGGAACCCGAAAGAGTTCGCGGCGCCAGGTGGTATCGGACTCATCGTCCGTTAACTCCGCGACACACTCCTCCCATGAAGATGAGGAGGAGGAAGATGAAGATGCCACCCTCCAGCCGGGGGAGACAAGAAAAGGAAGGCCGCCCCAACCGGGGAGGCCGAAGGGTCCAAGAAAGGAAGGACTCTCCTTCCGGAATGCTCCACCACCGCCGTCGAAGGCGAAGACGAGTGGCTGCTAAGGGCCAAGCCCGTGGCGAAGTCGTAAGTATTCAGATACCAGAGTAACTCATAGCATACCTTTGTCGCACTGCTTCTCCTAACGCCGAATATGATTATGCAGACCGCCCCAAGCCCGTATCGACGTGTCCTCGTCGGACGGCTCCTTGGATTCGTCGGATATGGATAGCGGTCCACTTCCGACCGCCTCCTCCCCTTGCCCTACGGACAATGCCGAGGTATTGTCTCAAGGGGCAACCAGCCGGGAGGAGACAGTCCTGGAGGCGCCTCAAGGCGACCTTCCGGACTCCAGGAGCAAAGGGAGTAAGGCTCCCGGGGGCTCCAAGTTCGGCTCTCAGCCGAACACCATGCTGGACCTCCAGTGGTTCCGGACTCGGGCAGGCGCCCCCTTCCAAAAGGGGTAAGACACCCATGCCGGTGACCTCTGTCCATCCTAGAGGCACCGGACAACCTGCTGGGAGCGCTTCGCGGCGCTTCCATCTACGAAGAGCACCACACTATTATGAGTGCGGTGATCAAGAAGGCTCAGTCCGCCAAGAGCGGACTGACTGAAGCCTGTGCCAGCCTTCTAATAGGCTTTGAGGTAAGTATTTAAAATATAGGAAAAATATTACCACATAGACAGTAGCCCCTGATGCTTTGTTTGGTGTTCACAAAGAAAAGCCGAATAGAGGATCAAATAATATCTGCAGGAGTCTAATATAAGTATGTCTATATGCGTATGCAGGCTTCGCTGCTGACCTCTGCCGCACTGATTGCGGAGGTCGCCGCACTGAAGCAGGACCTCGAGGGGTCCGAGAAAGAGCTCAGCCTTGCTAAGAGGCAGCTCGAGGAGAACAAAGGTAAGTAATACCTAGTATATATATATAAGATGCGATTGCAAAATGACAGGATCATCATTAATTTGCCAGGGGCCACAACTGAAGTGGCGACCCTGAAGCAGGCGCTGTCTGAGGCCGAAAACAAAGCGGCCCAGGAGCGCACCAAGCGGGAAAAGCAAGAGGCACGGGTGGGCGAGGTGCAGCAAGAGCTCCAAGGTCTCGTGACGAAGCACGAGGCGTTGGAGCTTGACTCGAAGACGCGAGAGTCTGAGCTTGCCGCGGCCCTTGAGAGCGCAAAGAATGCCAAGGGTGAAGCCCAAAAGGCCCTCCAGGAGATTGAGGCGATGAGGAAGATAGCGGCGGGTAAGGCATTCAATATGCAAAGCAAGCATGTGAAAGTAAATTACTTGTTACTTACCCGAGTCCGGAGCTCTCCAGGAGCATTCGCAGATTTGCCCCGCAGCCTGTCGGATGCCGCAAAGTTTTACCAGGCCGAGGAGGGAAGCTCGACGGGGAAGCTGTTTTGGTCTCAGTATACTGGGACCGAACACCCGATGCCTATGAGTGACCAGCTGAAGCAACTGGTCGAGCTGCACAAGGCGGCCGAACAGGCCATGAAGGGCTTTATAGTCTGGATGTGGCCTGGCGACGCCCTTCCCAACAGCTACTTCGGCCTGGTGAGGCGGCTTGTGGATGCCTGCCCACGGCTGGAAGTCATCAAGCGGTCCATCTGCGTCGAGGGTGCACGCCGGGCTTTTGCCTGTGCGAAGGTGCACTGGGCCAAGATGGACGCCGAGAAGCTGGTGAAGGAGGGGCCGCCGCAGGGCAAGGAGCATCGCCACCCCGAGATGTATTATGAGGGTGTCCTGAAGGGTTCCCGTCTTGTAGCGGACGAGTGTGCGAAAGATGTAATATTTGAATGAACTTGCTCGTGTGATCCTGTGGTATGAAAACTTGTTCATATGCGCTATGCAACGCTTGTTTGAATTTAAAATATTACCTTCTGTTCGGCTGTTTATCAAATCTGAGAGACGGCTAGTCGTCGGCTTCTGCCCCCATGCCACGAGTGTTGGGGTGTTCGGGATAAACCTGAGCACTCTTGTTCCCATTTTTGGGTCCTTCGAGGGAGGTGCTCAGCGCAACGAACAAGACAATCAGACTATAATGCTTTATCACTCTCACTTAGCCATAGAATTATCTAATTTTAAATTTTGGCGAAGCCCCTAGTATTTGGAAGGCCGAATTTGGGGCGCTATACATGCCTTAAGCCGTACAAAGCCGACTCCTCGCTCTAAGCGGCATAAGTCTTTAGGGACTCGAAACCTCTCGAACAGCGACCAGTCTCTCGCCTTATCATGATAGTCAGTTTTAGCTTTCTCTACTGAGGTGCTTAGCCCAGCTCAACCGGGGCACAATCGCAGTAGTTCTCCCAGTGCTACCTTAGCCAATATAGTGGAACGTAAGGTACCAAAACATGGGAGCCGGGCAAACCCAACTATTGACCCAACACATGATTCGAAGCTGATGCATATAATGCTATAAGTTCGGGGTGCCGCACTGTCTAAAGTGTTCGGACTTCTCACGCCGTATTATGGGGTATGCTTAAGCCCCTAGCGTATTGGCCGTACCAGTGTACGGGTGCTGGATGTCATGAATGAACATACACACACACACACACACACACACACACACACACACACACACACATATATATATATATATATAAAGAAGAGTAGAAAATGTAATAATAGTCTAGTGCTATGCATTGTTTACTCAAAAAGGTGTGTTAAAGCAGAATGATACAAGTAGTGCGATAAGCAAAAAGTAGGACTATTTAACATGCCCCCTCCAAGGGCAAGCTGAGGAATGGTATTTAAGCAAGTATTTCACTCGTTATCGTTATCCACCTGGGAGTTCCGTGGTGCGACGTAGCTTTCTGCCTCCTTGGTTGTTGCATCATGTGTTCGACAATCATACTGCCGGACAGGGTTTCCAGAGATTAAAGTCCTGAAAGAGAGAAAAATAACAAAGCGGGAAGCCCCTAGTGCGGTTGAGCCGCGTTTTGGGGCGTGCCGCAGTCGTGACCCCTCCCCACCTATGCCCATGGTATTTTCAATGCGTAATTATGTGCGCGTGGCACGGATTTCGCCGTGTGGCTGGGACTAGGGTGGGGGCCGCATTGCTATGCGAGCACGGAACGTGCCAGGCGGTCTTGCTGCCGATTACTCCGGGTGCGCTTGAAGGTGCCCGGGTCCTTAATCGCCGAACTAGTGGGTTGCCTTAAGAGGCCGCTTTGCGCTTCTGCTCCGAGGGCCGCAGTGTGCTCCTCCGTGCGGAGAGAGTGCTCTGTGTTTCCATTAACTGTGATGACCCCCCGAGGTCCTGGCATCTTGAGCTTGAGGTATGCATAATGCGGTACCGCATTGAATCTCGTAAATGCGGTTCGCCCGAGCAGTGCGTGACATCCACTGCAGAACGGGACTATATCGAAGATTAACTCCTCGCTTCGGAAGTTATCCGGGGATCCGAAGACGACTTCCAGTGTCACTGAGCCTGTGCAATGGGCCTCTACACCTGGTATGATGCCTTTGAAGGTCGTTTTTGTGGGTTTGATCCTTGAGGGGTCTATACCCATTTTGCGCACTGTGTCCTGATAAAGCAGGTTCAGGCTGCTGCCGCCATCCATAAGGACTCGAGTGAGGTGAAATCCGTCAATGATTGGGTCTAGGACCAGTGCGGCGAATCCACCATGACGGATACTAGTGGGGTGGTCCCTGCGATCGAAGGTGATCGGGCAAGAGGACTATGGATTGAACTTTGGGGCGACTGGCTCCAACGCATATACGTCCCTTAGCGCACGCTTCCGCTCCCTCTTGGGGACGTGGGTTGCGTATATCATGTTCACCGTCCGCACTTGTGAGGGGAAACTCTTTTGTCCTCCGGTGTTCGGTTGCCGGGGCTCCTCCTCGTCATTGCTATGCGACCCCTTATCTTTGTTTTCGGCATTTAACTTGCCGGCCTGCTTGAACATCCAACAATCCCTGTTGGTGTGGTTGGCTGGCTTGTCGGGGGTGCCGTGTATTTGACACGAGCGATCGAGTATACGGTCCAAACTGGACGGGCCCGGAGTGCTTCTTTGGAATGGCCTTTTCCGCTGACCGGGTTTAGAGCCTTTGAATCCGGCATTTACTGCCATATCCTCTATATTGTCGCTGTTAATGCGGCGCTTGTGTTTGTTGCGACGTGACCTGCCATTGCCATCCTTGGTATCCGAAGTACCATGGTTCTTTCAGATGTTATTGCTGCGAGCCAGCCAGCTGTCTTCTCCCGCACAAAAGCGGGTCATGAGTGTTGTGAGGGCTGCCATAGATTTCGGCTTTTCCTGGCCAAGGTGCCGGGCGAGCCACTCGTCGTGAATGTTATGCTTAAAAGCTGCTAGGGCTTCTGCATCCGGACAGTCGACGATTTGATTCTTCTTTGTTAGGAACCGTGTCCAGAATTGCCTGGCCGACTCCTCTGGCTGCTGAATTATGTGGCTCAGGTCATCGGCATCTGGCGGTCGCACATAAGTGCCCTAGAAGTTGTCGAGGAATGCGGCTTCCAGATCTTCCCAACAACCATTGGACTCTGCTGGCAAGCTGTTGAGCCAATGCCGAGCTGGTCCTTTGAGCTTGAGTGGGAGGTATTTGACGACATGTAGATCATCACCGCGGGCCATGTGGATGTGCAGGAGGAAATCCTTGATCCATACCGCAGGATCTATTATGTCGTCATATGATTCGATATTTACGGGTTTGAAACCCTCTGGGATTTGGTGATCCATTACTTCGTCTGTGAAGCATAGGGGGTGTGTGGCGCCTCTATACTGGGCTATATCGTGATGCAACTCAAATGAGTCTTGCCCGTTGTGTTCAGCCCGGCCGGATTTACTTTTACTGTATCCGGCGTGACGGCTATCGTCTCGCATAGTGGCGCGCCCTCGTGATTCGTAGATCAATCTTGCATGTTTTTCTTTGTCCTCCAATATGTCTCTTAGGTCTAGCATGTTTCCCCGTTCCTTGTCATTTTTATTTGAGTGGTGTCGGGGTGCGGGCTGTGTTTTTGGCTGAAATGCCTCTCTATCGCGGCCACGAGGTGGCTGGTCAGCCGCATCATATGCTGGAGATGTAGGTTTGAGTGCTTCCTCCTCTAGTCGGGGTAGCAACCTACGCTTTGGGTAACTCTTGGAGGGGCGTTCGAGTTTATATTCCTTGGCCGCAAGGACTTCAGTCCATCTGTTAGCTAGCAAATCTTGATCACCTTGAAGCTGCTGTTGCTTTTTCTTAAGGCTATTTGCCGTGGCTATAAGCCGGTGCTTGAAGCTCTCTTGTTCGACGGGATCCTCAGGTACTACGAATTCGTCATCGTCGAGGCTTGCCTCGTCTTCGGAGGGAGGCATGTAATTATCATCCTCCGCCTCTCCATCTGCCTCTCTCTCTGGAGGGCTGGCTTCTCCATCCTCCTGCCCTAGATCTTGCCGGAGGGGATTGATGTCATCTTCGGCACTGTCCGGAGTGCTATTATCTCCTGTGCCGGGGTCACCGCTTTTGCTTTGGCGAGACTTAGAGCGGCGCCGCTGACGCCGGCGCTTGGGTTGCTTCTTGAAGGGGTCATCCTCCGCTGTCTCGTCGCCATTGCCTTCTTTGGGTGTGTCCACCATGTATATATCATATGATGAGGTGGCTATCCAGTGCCCGGTGGGCAGTGGTTCCTCTTCGCCTCCCGCATCGTCGTCCATGTCGTCGATGTCTTCGGAGTCGAAGTCGAGCATGTCGGTTAAGTCGTCGACAGTGGCTACTAAGTGGGTGGTGGGTGGGCGGCGGATTTCTTCGTCATCCGCATCCCAATCCTGCCGAACATAGTTCGGCCAGGACTCTCCTGACAAGGAGAGAGACCTCAATGAGTTCAGTATGTCGCCGAAGGGCGAGTGCTGAAAGATATCCACGGAGGTAAACTCCATGATGGGCGCCCAATCGGATTTGATAGGCACGGGCGCAGGCAGTTGGGAGTCCGTGGCCGGGGAGGAATCCGGTAGTTCGGCGTTACGACTCTCTTGAAGGGTAAGGTCGATACTCGGCTCGATCGCCGTTGAGAGTGCGGCCTCCATGGCGGGGTCTATCCACCCGTCCATGGATGGCGCAGCTGGTTCCGAATTGAGGGTCGGAGCGGTTGCCGGTGCGATCTCCTGAACACTGTCTGATGGTAGAGCTAAATCATACTCATCGTGACCGTGTGGCGCACAAGGCAGGGGCTCAAATCCGTCGAAGATCAAGTCTCCGCGGATATCGGCCGTGTAGTTTAAGCTTCCAAACCTGACTTGGTGGCCAGGGGCGTAACTCTCGATCTGCTCTAGATGGCCAAGTGAGTTGGCCCATAGTGCGAAGCTGCCGAACACAAAGATCTGTCTGGGGAGAAAAGTCTCACCCTGGACTGCATCGCTATCGATGATCGAAGGAGCCATCAAGCCTAATGGCGACGACACAGAGGAACTCTCAATGAAAGCACCAATGTCCGTGTCAAAACTGGCGGATCTCGGGTAGGGGGTCCCGAACTGTGCGTCTAAGGCGGATGGTAACAGGAGGCAGGGGACACGATGTTTTACCCAGGTTTGGGACCTCTTGATGGAGGTAAAACCCTACGTCCTGCTTGATTATTCTTGATAATATGAGTAGTACAAGATTTGATCTACCACAAGATCGGAGAGGCTAAACCCTAAAAGCTAGCCTATGGTATGATTGTATGTTGTCCTACGGACTAAAACTCTCCGGTTTATATAGATACCGGAGGGGGCTAGGGTTACACAAGGTCGGTTACAAAGTAGGAGATGTACATATCCGTATTGCTTAGCTTGCCTTCCACGCCAAGTAGAGTCCCATCCGGACACGGGACGAAGTCTTCAATCTTGTATCTTCATAGTCCAACAGTCCAGCCAAAGGATATAGTCCAGCTGTCCAGAGACCCCCAAATCCAGGACTCCCTCAGGCACCTTCGATACAGACGGACCGCTTGATGACTTCCAGCCGTGGGCAGCCATCCACAAGCCGCCTCACCAGGCCGAAGTAGCTGTTGGGAAGGGAGTCACCAGGCCACATCCGGACTATAAAGCCCTTCATGGCCTGTTCGGCCGCCTTGTGCAGCTCGACCAGTTGCTTCAGCTGGTCGCTCATAGGCATCGGGTGTTCGGTCCCAGTATACTGAGACCAGAACAACTTCTCCGTCGAGCTTCCCTCCTAGGCCTGGTAATATTTCGCGGCATCCGACACGCTGCGGGTCAAATCTGCGAATGTTCCTGGAGAGCTCCGAACTCGGGTAAGTAACAAGTAATTTACTTTCACATGCTTGCTTTGCATATTGAATGCCTTACCCGTCACTATCTTCCTCATCGCCTCAATCTCCTGGAGGGCCTTTTGGGCTTCAGCCTTGGCATTCTTTGTGCTCTCGAGGGCTGCGGAAAGCTCGGACTCTCGCGTCTTCGAGTCAAGTTCCAAAGCCTCGTGCTTCTTCACGAGATCCTGGAGCTCTTGCTGCACCTCGCTCACCTGCGCCTCTTGCCTTTCCCACTTGGTGCGCTCCTTGGCTGCTTTGTTTTTGGCCTCGGACAGCGCTCGCTTCAGGGTCACCACTTTGGTTGTGGCCCCTGGCACATTCATGATGATCCTGTCATTTCGCAACCACATTTTCTTTTATATATAGACAAGGTATTACTTACCTTTGTTTTCCTCGAGCTGCCTCTTGGCAAGGCCGAGCTCTTTCTCGGACCTCTCGAGGTCCTGCTTCAATGCGGCGACCTCCGCAGTCAGTGCGGCAGAGGTCAGCAGCGAAGCCTGCATACGCATACAGACATACTTATATTAGACTCTTGCAGATATTATTTGATCCTCTATTCGGCTTTTCTTTGTGAACACCAAACAGAGCATCAGGGGCTACTGTCTATGCGGTAATATTTTTCCTATATTTTGAATACTTACCTCAAAGCCTATTAGAAGGCTGGAACAGGCTTCAGTCAGTCCGCTCTTGGCGGACTGAACCTTCTTGGTCACCGCACTCATAATAGTGCGGTGCTCTTCGTCGATGGAAGCGCCGCGAAGCGCTCCCAGCAGGTTGTCCGGTGCCTCTGGATGGACAGAGGTCACCGGCACGGGTGTCTTGCCCCTTTTGGAAGGGGGCCGCCTGCCTGAGTCCGGAACCACTGGAGGTTCCGGCGCGGTGTTCGGCTGAGAGCCAAACTTGGAGCCCCCGGGAGCCTTCCTCCCTTTGCTCCCGGAGTTCGAAAGGTTGCCTTGAGGCGCCTCCGGGACTGTCTCCCCCCGGCTCGGTGTTCCTTGAGACAATACCTCGGCATTGTCCGTAGGGCAAGGGGAGGAGGCGGTCGGAAGTGTATCACTATTCATGTCCGACGAGTCCAAGGAACCGTCCGACGATGATACATCAATACGGGCTTGGGGCGGACTGCATAATCATATTCGACGTTAGGAGAAGCAGTGCGACAAAGGTATGCTTTGAGTTACTCTGGTATCCGAATACTTACGACTTCGCCAGGGGCTTGGCCCTGAGCAGCCACTCGTCTTCGCCGTCGGCGGCGGCGGTGGAGCAGTCCGGAAGGAGAGTCCTTCCCTTCTTGGACCCTTCGGCCTCCCCGGTTGGGGCGGCCTTCTTTTTCTTGTCTCCCCCGGCTGGAGGGGGAGAAACTTCATCATCCTTCTCCTCGTTTTCATGGGAGGAGTGCGTCTTGGTGTTATCGGACAATGAGTCCGATACCACCTGGCGCCGGGAACTCTTTCGGGTTCCCTTGGCCTTCTTCTTGGTCTTCTCCGGCACCTCATAAGGAGCCGAAGTCCGCATCTCCGTCAGGAGAGCGTCCACCGGGTCTTCGGGCAGAGGGGTCGAACAGTTAATCTACTCCAATGTCTCCACCCAGTCCTATCAAAGGCATGGGAGCTCAGACCCCGCACATGGTTAAGCTATGGGAAATATCCTACCAGATGTACAGAACATACCGAATTCGCAGGGCGCTTCGCGCTTAGCCCGCGGTCCTCGATGAGAGAAGGAGGGACCTCGGCGCCCTTGAACAGCACCCTCCATACGTCCTTATGCATCGTGTCGAAGAGCTCATGTAGAGTTTGGTGCTGGGCCGGGTCGAACTCCCATAAGTTGAAATCCCGTTGTTGACACGGGAGGATCCGGCGGAAGAGCATGACCTGGACTATGTTGACCAGCTTAAGTTTCTTGCTTATCATATTTCGGATACACTTCTGGAGTCCGTCCAGCTCCACCGATGAACCCCAGGATAGGCCCTTCTCGTTCCAGGAAGTGAGCCGCGTGGGGATTCCAGATCGAAACTCGGGGGCCGCCACCCAGTTGGTGTCGCGCGGCTCGGTGATGTAGAACCTCCCCGATTTCCACCCCTTTATGGTCTCCACGAAGGAGCCCTCGAGCCATATAACGTTGGGCATTTTGCCCACCATGGCTCCTCCGCATTCTTCTTGTTGGCCGCCAACCACCTTCGGCTTGATATTGAAGGTCTTCAGCCACAGGCCGAAGTGGGGCCGGATGCGGAGGAAAGCCTCGCACACGACGATGAACACCGAGATGTTGAGGATGAAATTCGGGGCCATATCATGAAAGTCCAGCCCGTAATAGAACTAGACCGTGGATGATAAGGATGGCAATTTTACCCATGGGCATGGATACCCATGGATATCCGACCCGAATGGATAGGGTTTGGATATGCTTTTGTGTCCATGGGCGGCGCCCAAATCCGACTCGATTGCTTGTGGGTAGGGCATGGATATAATCTTGTACCCGTGGGTATACCCAAACCCGATCCGATAGTATGACTTAATGGGCCAAAAATTGCTATCCCTACCCCACAGTCACGTGTCCCAATGCAATTTTACACTTTGTTATCTAAAACATGCAAAAGAAATTGCATAATCCCCATTGTAACTTTTATTAGTTGACATTTAATCCCCTCAGTAACATACTCCAATGACCAATGCCCCTTCCCTTATTTTTATCTCCTTGTTAAATGAATCGTCATTCTCATCTATTAGAAAATACTAAATGATCTTAAGTTGTTAGTGGACATTGATTTACCATAAGTTGATGTTTATCATAATTGAGGCCTAGCCTGCTACGAGGTGAATACTGGAAGAGCTTATGTTAACATTGTGTTATGTCTTATTTATATGTCTCGAGGGGACCCAATGGACATCCAGTGGGTATGCATATCCATCGTGTTTGGACATGGACACAATTTTTCACCCATGGATTTTTTCATGGGCGGACAAAGACTGTCTTCATGGATATGGATATGGATTTGATATTGTTCAACCCGATCCAAACCCGACCCATTGCCATCCTTAGCGGACGAATGGATGAAGGGGAAACCCCAGTCCGTGGACGAAGTGGGGGAGGAAAACCACCCTTTCGTGAGGTTTCGAGGTAGGGACAATCTGCCCCACGGCTGGCGGCCGGTGCGCGATATCCGCGGCTAAGTATCTGGCCTCACGTAATTTTTTGATGTGTCCCTCTGTGACGGAGGAGACCATCCACTTGCATCCCGCTCCGGACATGTTTGAGGAGAGTTGAGGAGAAGGAAGCGGACTTGGGCGCTGGAGCTCGAGTGCACGAGAATGGATGAGCAAGGAGGAAGATGGCGTGGGTAGAAAAAGGTGAGACCTTATCCCTTTATAAGGGCGGACGAAACTATGCGCCCCCACTAGCCTGGTAAAACTTGCTTGTCCCCCAAGCACCGTAATTGGTGGCGCAGTTGGGTTACCCACGCCCGTATTGATGAGAATCCCGTAATAAGGGGAACACGATCTCTGCTTTGACAAGACGTGTCAAGAAACCGCCTCGCGTTATGTGCGGGGCTGGTTAAAGAAAAATGGTTCAAATAATTACCGAGTGGCGTGATGTCATGCTGCCAAAACGTGTCAGCAGATTAGATTTGTGGAAATATTATTCTCTCTATGGTGGTATGTGGAACTTATTTTGCAGGGGCGGACACTATCCTTGTATTTAAATTCTTCCGTGGTGTATTCGGAGGAGGAACCCGCCTTGCAATGCCGAAGACAACACTGCGTGCCAGACTCATCGTCATTGAAGCCTGGTTCAGGGACTACTAAGGGAGTCCTGTATTATGGGGTATCCGGACAGCCGGATTATATCCTTTGGCCGGACTGTTGGACTATGAAGATACAAGATTGAAGACTTCGTCCCGTGTCCGGATGGGACTCTACTTGGCGTGGAAGGCAAGCTAGGCAATACGGATATGTATATCTCCTCCTTTGTAACCGACCTTGTGTAACCCTAGCCCCCTCCGGTGTCTATATAAACCGGAGGGTTTTAGTCCGTAGGACAACGTACAATCATACCATAGGCTAGCTTTTAGGGTTTAGCCTCTCCGATCTTGTGGTAGATCAACTCTTGTACCACTCATATTGTCTAGAATAATCAAGCAGGACGTAGGGTTTTACCTCCATCAAGAGGGCCCGAACCTGGGTAAAACATCGTGTCCCCTGCCTCCTGTTACCATCCGCCTTAGACCCACAGTTCGGGACCCCCTACCCGAGATCCGCTGGTTTTGACACCGACACCAACCTTACATGACCATGTTCATGGGACCGGTTCCACCGACAGACATGCAACTTGTTTTGCATAAAGGTGGCTGGCGGGTGTCTGTTTCTCCAACTTTAGTTGAATCGAATTTGACTACGGCCGGTCCTTGTTGAAGGTTAAAACAACACACTTGATGAAAATTCGTTGTGGTTTTGATGCGTAGGTAAGAACGGTTCTTACTAGAAGCCTGTAGCAGCCACGTAAAACTTCCAACAACAAAGTAGAGGACGTCTAGCTTATTTTTGCAGGGCTTGCTGTGATGTGATATGGTCAAGACATGATGTAATATACGTTATTGTATGATATGATCATGTTTTGTAAAAGTTATCGGCAACTGGCAGGAGCCTTATGGTTGTCGCTTTATTGTATGAAATGCAATCGCCATGTAATTGCTTTACTTTATCATTATGCGTTAGCGATAGTCATAGTAGCAATAGTTGGCAAGACGACAACGACGCTACGATGGGGATCAAGGTGTCAAGCCGGTGATGATGGAGATCATGACGGTGCTTTGGAGATGGAGATCAAAGGCACAAGATGATGATGGCCATATCATGTCACATATTTTGATTGCATGTGATGTTTATCTTTTATGCATCTTATTTTTCTTAGTACAGCGGTAGCATTATAAGATGATCCCTCACTAAATTTCAAGGTATAAGTGTTCTCCCTGAATATGCACCGTTGCTACAGTTCGTCGTGCCGAGACACCACGTGATGATCGGGTGTGATAAGCTCTACGTTCACATACAACGGGTGCAAGACAGTTTTGAACGCCTGGAGTACTCAGGTTAAACTTGACGAGCCTGGCATGTACAGACATGGCCTCGGAACATTGAGACCGAAAGGTCGAACATGAATCATATAGTAGATATGATCAACATAGAGATGTTCACCATTGAAAACTACTCCATGTCACGTGATGATCGTACATGGTTTAGTTGATATGGATCACATGATCATTTAGATGACTCGAGGGATGTCTATCTAAGTGGGAGTTATTAAGTAATATGATTAATTGAACTTAAATTTATCATGAACTTAGTCCTGATAGTTTTTGCATATCCATGTTGTAGATCAATGGCCCGTGCTACCGTTCCCTTGAATTTTAATGCATTCCTAGAGAAAGCTAAGTTGAAAGATGATGCTAGCAACTACATGGACTGGGTCCGTAACTTGAGGATTATCCTCATTGCTACACAGAAGAATTACGTCCTTGATGCACCCCTAGGTGCGAGGCCTGCTACAGGAGCAATTCCGGACGTTATGAACGTCTGGCAGAGCAAAGCTGATGACTGCTTGATAGTTCAGTGTGTCATGCTTTACGACATAGAATCGAGACTTCAAAGACATTTTGAACGTCACGGACCATATGAGATGTTCTAGGAGTTGAAGTTAATATTTCAAGCAAATGCCCGAGTTGAGAGATATGAAGTCTTCAACAAGTTCTATAGCTGCAAGATGGAGGAGAACAGTTCTGTCAGTGTACACATACTTAGAATGTCTGGGTACCATAACCACTTGACTCAGGTGGGAGTTAAACTTCCGGATGGTAGTGTCATTGATAGAGCTCTTCAATCACTACCACCAAGCCATAAAGGCTTCATGATGAACTATAATATGCAAGGGATGCAAAGACTATTCCCGAGCTCTTTGAAATGCTCAAAGCTGCGGAGGTAGAAATCAAGAAGGAGCATCAAGTGTTGATGGTTAACAAGACCACTAGTTTCAATAAAAAGGGAAAAGGAAAAAAGGGGAACTTCAAGAAGGATAGAAAGCAAGTTGCTGCTCCTGGGAAGAAGCACAAGTCTGGACCTAAGCCTGAAACTGAGTGCTTCTACTACAAAGGGACTAGTCACTAGAAGTGGAACTGCCCCAAGTATTTGGCGGATAAGAAGGGTGGCAAAGTGAAAGGTATATTTGATATACATGTTACTGATGTGTACCTTACTAATGCTCGTAATAGTGCCTGGGTATTTGATACTGGTTCTGTTGCTCATATTTGCAACTCGAAATAGGGGTTACAGATTAAACAAAGATTGGCTAAGGATGAGGTGACGATGCGCGTCGGAAATGGTTCCAAGGTTGATGTGATCGCCGTCGGCACGCTACCTCTACATCTACCCTTGGGATTAGTTTTAGACCTAAATAACTATTATTTGCTCCCAGCGTTGAGCATGAACATTATATCTGGATCTTGTTTGATGCGAGACGGTTATTCATTTAAATCAGAGAATAATGGTTGTTCTATTTATATGAGTAATATCTCTTATGGCCATGCACCCTTGATGAGTGGTATATTTTTGTTGAATCTCGATGGTAGTGATACACATATTCATAATATTAATGCCAAAAGATGCAAAGTTAATAATAATAGTGCAACTTATTCGTGGCACTGCCATTTAGGTCATATTGGTGTAAAGCGCATGAAAAAACTCCATGGGCTTTTGGAATCACTTGATGCTTGCGAACCATGCCTCATGGGCAAGATGACTAAGACTCTGTTCTCCGGAACAATGGAGCGAGCCACTGACTTATTGGAAATAATACATACTGATGTATGCGGTCTGATGAGTGTTGAGGCTCGCGACAGGTATCGTTATTTACTGACCTTCACAAATGATTTGAGCAGATATGGGTATATCTACTTAATGAAACATAAGTCTGAAACATATGAAAAGTTCAAAGAATTTCAGAGTGAAGTGGAAAATCATCGTAACAAGAAAATAAAGTTTCTACGATCTGATCGTGGAGGCAAATATTTGAGTTACGAGTTTGGTCTTCATTTGACACAATATGGTATAGTTTCGCAACTCACACCACCTGGAACACCACAGCGTAATGGTGTGTCCGAACGTCGTAACCGTACTTTATTAGATATGGTGAGATCTATGATGTCTCTTACCGATTTACCACTATCATTTTGGGGTTATGCATTAGAGGCAACTGCATTCACGTTAAATAGGGCACCATCTAAATCCGTTGAGACGGCACCGTATGAACTGTGGTTTGGCAAGAAACCTAAGCCGTAGTTTCTTAAAGTTTGGGGTTGCGATGCTTATGTGAAAAAACTTCAGCCTGATAAGCTCGAACCCAAAACGGAGAAGTGCGTCTTCATAGGATACCCAAAAGAAACTGTTGGGTACACCTTCTATCACATATCCGAAGGCAAGATATTTGTTGCTAAGAATGGATCCTTTCTAGAGAAGGAGTTTCTCTCGAAAGAAGTGAGTGGGAGGAAAGTAGAACTTGATGAGGTAGTTGTACCTTCTCTCGAATTGGAAATTAGTTCATCACAGAAATCAGTTCCACTGATGCCTACACCAATTAGTAAGGAAGCTAATGATGATGATCATGAAACTTCATATCAAGTTACTACCGAACCTCGTAAGTCAACCAGAGTACATTGTGCACCAGAGTGGTACGGTAATCCTGTTTTGAAAGTCATGTTACTAGATCATGATGAACCTACGAATTATGAGGAAGCGATGATGAGCCCAGATTCCGCGAAATGGCTTGAGGCCATGAAATCTGAGATGGGATCCATGCATGAGAACCAAGTATGGACTTTGGTTGACTTGCCCTATGACCGACAAGCCATAGAAAATAAATGGATCTTCAAGAAGAAGACATACACTGATGGTAATGTTACTGTCTACAAAGCTCAACTTGTTGTGAAAGGTTTTCGACAAGTTCAAGGAGTTGACTACGATGAGACCTTCTCACCCGTCGCGATGCTTAAGTGTGTCTGAATCATGTTAGCAATTGCCGCATTTTATGATTAGGAAATTTGGCAAATGGATGTCAAAACTACATTCCTTAATGGATTTCTTAAAGAAGAGTTGTATATGATGCAACCAAAAGGTTATGTCGATCCTAAAGGTGCTAACAAAGTGTGCAAGCTCCAGCGATCCATTTATGGACTGGTGCAAGCCTCTCGGAGTTGGAATATATGATTTGATAGTGTGATCAAAGCATATGATTTTATACAGACTTTTGGAGAAGCCTGTATTTACAAGAAAGTGAGTGGGAGCTCTGTAGCATTTCTAATATTGTATGTGGATGACATATTGTTGACTGGAAATGATATAGAATTTCTGGATAGCATAAAAGGACACTTGAATAAGATTTTTTCAATGAAAGACCTCACAGAAGCTGCTTATATATTGGGCATCAAGATCTATAGAGATAGATCAATACGCTTAATTGGACTTTCATAAAGCACATACCTTGATAAAGTTTTGAAGAATTTCAAAATGGACCAGTCAAAGAAAGGGTTCTTGCAGGTGTTACAAGGTGTGAAGTTGAGTCAGACTCAATGCCTAACCACTTCAGAAGATGGAGAGAAAATGAATGTCATTCCCTATGCCTCAGCCATAGGTTCTATCATGTATGCAATGCTGTGTACCAAACCTGATGTGTGCCTTGCTATAAGTTTAGCAAGGAGGTACCGAAGTAATCCAGGAGTGAATCACTAGACAACGGTCAAGAACATCCTGAAATACCTGAAAAGGACTAAGGATATGTTTCACGTTTATGGAGGTGACAAAGAGCTTGTCGTAAATGGTTACGTCGATGCTAGATTTGACACTGATCCAGATGACTCTAAGTCGCAAACCGTATACATATTTATATTGAATGGTGGAGCTGTCAGTTGGTGCAGTTCCAAGCAGAGCGTCGTGGCAGGATCTACGTGTGAAGTGGAGTACATAGCTACTTCGGAAGCAGCAAATGAAGGAGTTCATATCCGATCTAGGTGTAATACCTAGTGCATTGGGTCCAATGAAAATCTTTTGTGACAATACTGGAGCAATTGCCTTAGGGAAGGAATCCAGATTTCACAAGAGAACCAACCACATCAAGAGACGCTTCAACTCCATCCATGATCAAGTCAAGGAGGGAGACATAGAGATTTGCAAAATACATATGGATCTGAATGTTGCAGACCTGTTGACTAAGCCTCTTCCATGAGCAAAACATAATCAGCACCAAGACTCCATGGGTGATAGAATCATTACAATGTAATCTAGATTATTGACTCTAGTGCAAGTGGGAGACTGAAGGAAATATGCCCTAGAGGCAATAATAAAGTTGTTATTTATATTTCCTTATATCATGATAAATGTTTATTATTCATTCTAGAATTGTATTAACCAGAAACTTGGTACATGTGTGAATACATAGACAAAACAGAGTGTCCCTAGTATGCCTCTACTTGACTAGCTCGTTAATCAAAGATGGTTAAGTTTCCTGACCGTAGACATGTGTTGTCATTTGATGAACGAGATCACATCATTAGGAGAATGATTTGATGGACAAGACCCATCTGTTAGCTTAGCATAATGATTGTTAAGTTTTATTGACATTGCTTCTTCATGACTTATACATATTCCTTTCACTATGAGATTATGCAACTCCCAAATACCGGAGGAATACCTTGTGTGCTATCAAATGTCACAACACAACTGGGTGATTATAAAGATGCTCTACAGGTGTCTCCGAAGGTATTTGTTGGATTAGCATAGATCGAGATTAGGATTTGTCACTCCAAGTATCGGAGAGGTATCTCTAGGCCCTCTCGGTAATGCACATCACTATAAGCCTTGCAAGCAATGTGACTAATGAGTTAGTTGCGGGATGATGCATTATGGAATGAGTAAAGAGACTTGCCGGTAACGAGATTGAACTAGGTATGAAGATACCGACGATCGAATCTTGGGCAAGTAACATACCAACGACAAAGGGAATAATGTATATTGTCATTGCGGTTTTACTGATAAAGATCTTCGTAGAATATGTAGGAACCAATATGAGCATCCAGGTTCCGCTATTGGTTATTGACCGGAGATGTGTCTCGGTCATGTCTACATAGTTCTCGAACCCATAGGGTTCGCATGCTTAACGGTCGATGACGATTTGTATTATCAGTTATGTGTTCTGGTGACCAAAGTTTGTTCGGAGTCCCAGATGAGAACACAGACATGACGAGGATTCTCAAAATGGTCGAGAGGTAAAGATTGATATATTGGATGATAGTATTCAGACACCAGAATGGTTCTAGATTGTTTCGGGTATTTTTCGGAGTACCGGGAGGTTACCGGAACCCTCCCGGGGAAGTAATGGGCCTACATGGGCCATAGGGGAGAGAGAGGGGAGCCCGCAAGGGTGGATCCCCCCATTGGAGTCCGAATTGGACAAGGGGGAAGGGGGCACGACCCCCTTTCCTTCTCCCTCTCCCTCTCCCTCTCCTTCCCTTCCCCCCCTCCGAAAGAAAGGAAAGTGGGGGGGGGGGGCGACTAGGACTGGGAGTCCTAGTCGGTTTCCCCCCACTTGGGCGCGCCCCTAGGGTCAGCCTCCTCCCCTTCTCCTTGATATACGGGGGCAGGGGGCACCCAAAGCACAATAGTTGTTTCTTAGCCGTGTGCGGCGATACGTCTCCAACGTATCTATAATTTTTTATTGTTCCATGCTATTATATTATTAACCTTGGATGTTTTATATGCATTTATATGCTATTTATATGATTTTTGGGACTAATATATTAACCTAGAGCCCAGTGCCAGTTTCAGTTTTTTCCTTGTGTTTTAGTTTTACAGAAAAGGAAAATCAAACGGAGTCCAATTGACCTGAAACTTCACGGGACTTATTTTTGGACCAGAAGAAGGCCATGGAGTAAAAGAGTTGGGCCAGAAGAGTCCCGGGCTGCCCACGAGGGTGGGGGGCGCGCCCACTGTGACGCCCCAAGACCGGAGCTTCAGATGCCTTCCATGTTTCCGAGTGTTGTCGGGTGATTCGTTTTGGTTCGTTGCATCATGTCATCATGTCATCATGTCATAAGTCTTTTGCATCTCAACTAAATAAACCATATGGATCTTCGATCCATTTAAACCGAAGGAATTCACATGGTGATTCTCTTTACAACATATCCTCTCAATATTTAGAGAGCTATAGTAAATATTCCAATTTTTTTGGATTTACCGCAAACACACTTGCAAACTGTCCCAATGCCTTTGTTATCTTAATTCTTGGTCTCCAACATGGCCATATATTTATTTCATCATATTCCGGAGCTCCACCAAAAACCCCAACATTTTTGGACCTCCCTATCACCTACTTCCTATGCAAAACCATTTGAGTTAAATTCAAAGGATTTCGTTTCAAACTTTACCCATGTGATCATTTCCATTTTTCGTGGATCAGGCTCATTTTTGTGACTCTGAGAAAATTTACTTCATGTCCAAACTCCACTGCAATCCCTCTCGGCTTTTCTCCCAAGTTTCTTTTCTTTTATTTAGTTAAAAGGAAAAAAGATTTGGAGGGAGAAGAGAGAGCCCAGTGTTGGAAATATGCCCTAGAGTCAATAATAAATTGGTTATTATTATATTTCCTTGTTCATGATAATCGTTTATTATCCATGCTAGAATTGTATTGATAGGAAACTCAGATACATGTGTGGATACATAGACAACACCATGTCCCTAGTAAGCCTCTAGTTGACTAGCTCGTTGATCAATAGATGGTTACGGTTTCCTGACCATGGACATTGGATGTCATTGATAACGGGATCACATCATTAGGAGAATGATGTGATGGACAAGACCCAATCCTAAGCCTAGCACAAAGATCGTGTAGTTTGTATGCTAAAGCTTTTCTAATGTCAAGTATCATTTCCTTATACCATGAGATTGTGCAACTCCCGGATACCGTAGGAGTGCTTTGGGTGTGCCAAACGTCACAACGTAACTGGGTGGCTATAAAGGTACACTACAGGTATCTCCGAAAGTGTCTGTTGGGTTGGCACGAATCGAGACTAGGATTTGTCACTCCGTGTAAACGGAGAGGTATCTCTGGGCCCACTCGGTAGGACATCATCATAATGTGCACAATGTGACCAAGGAGTTGATCATGGGATGATGTGTTACGGAACGAGTAAAGAGACTTGCCGGTAACGAGATTGAACAAGGTATCGAGATACCGACAATCGAATCTCGGGCAAGTACAATACCGCTGGACAAAGGGAATTGTATACAGGATTGATTAAGTCCTTGACATCATGGTTCATCCGATGAGATCATCGTGGAACATGTGTGAGCCAACATGGGTATCCAGATCCCGCTGTTGGTTATTGACCGGAGAGTCATCTCGGTCATGTCTGCATGTCTCCCGAACCCGTAGGGTCTACACACTTAAGGTTCGATGATGCTAGGGTTATAGGGAAAGTATGTATGCGGTTACCGAATGTTGTTCGGAGTCCCGGATGAGATCCCGGACGTCACGAGGAGTTTCGGAATGGTCCGGAGGTAAATATTGATATATGGGAAGTATGGTTTTGGCCACCGGAATTGTTCCGGGCATCACCGGTAGTGTACCGGGACAACCGGAGGGGTCCGGGGGTCCACCAGGTGGGGCCACCAGCCCCGGAGGCCTACATGGGCCAATAGTGGGAAGGGACCAGCCCCTAGGTGGGCTGGGGTGCCTCCCGCCAAGGCCCAAGGCGCCTCCAAGAGGGGAAGGGGGCAAACCCTAGGGCAGATGGGCCCTAAGGCCCACCCCAGGTGCGCCTCCCCCTCTCCCCCTTGTGGCCGCCACCCAGATGGGATCTAGGGGCTGCCACCACCCCTAGGGAGGGAACCCTAGGTGGGGGCGCAGCCCCTCCCCTCCCCCTATATATACTTGAGGTTTGGGGTTGCCCAATACACGCGATTCACTCTCCCTGTTGGCGCAGCCCTACCTCTCTCCCTCCTCGTCTCTCGTAGTGCTTGGCGAAGCCCTGCTGGAGTCCCGCGCTCCTCCAACACCACCACGCCGTCGTGCTGCTGCTGGATGGAGTCTTCCCTCAACTTCTCCTCTCCCCTTGCTGGATCAAGAAGGAGGAGACGTCCCCGGGCTGTACGTGTATTGAACGCGGAGGCGCCGTCCGTTCGGCACTAGATCGGAATCAACCGCGATCTGAATCGCTGCGAGTACGACTCCTTCATCCGCGTTCTTGCAATGCTTCTGCTTAGCGATCTACAAGGGTATGTAGATGCACTCTCCTTCCCCTCGTTGCTAGATTACTCCATAGATTGATCTTGGTGATGCGTAGAAAATTTTGAATTTCTGCTACGTTCCCCAACAGTGGCATCATGAGCTAAGTCTATGTGTAGTTACTATGCACGAGTAGAACACAAAGTAGTTGTGGGCGTCGATATTGTCAATTATCTTGCCGTTACTAGTCTTATCTTGATTCGGCGGCATCGTGGGATGAAGCGTCCTGGACCAACCTTACACGTACGCTTACGTGAGACCGGTTCCACCGACTGACATGCACTAGTTGCATAAGGTGGCTGGCGGGTGTCTGTCTCTCCCACTTTAGTCGGATCGGATTCGATGAACAGGGTCCTTATGCAGGGTAAATAGAAATTGGCAATTCATGTTGTGGTTTTGGCGTAGGTAAGAAACGTTCTTGCTAGAAACCTATAGCAGCCACGTAAAAACTTGCAACAACAATTAGAGGACGTCTAACTTGTTTTTGCAGCAAGTGTTTTGTGATGTGATATGGCCAAAGGATGTGATGAATGATCTATGTGATGTATGAGATGATCATGTTCTTGTAATAGGAATCACGACTTGCATGTCGATGAGTATGACAACCGGCAGGAGCCATAGGAGTTGTCTTAATTTATTTATGACCTGCGTGTCAATATAAACGTCATGTAATTACTTTACTTTATTGCTAACCGTTAGCTATAGTAGTAGAAGTAATAGTTGGCGAGACAACTTCATGAAGACACGATGATGGAGATCATGATGATGGATATCATGGTGTCATGCCGGTGACAACGATGATCATGGAGCCCCGAAGATGGAGATCAAAAGGAGCAAAATGATATTGGCCATATCATGTCACTTTTTGATTGCATGTGATGTTTATCATGTTTTTGCATCTTATTTGCTTAGAACGACGGTAGTAAATAAGATGATCCCTCATTAAAATTTCAAGAAAGTGTTCCCCCTAACTGTGCACCGTTGCGAAGGTTCGTTGTTTCGAAGCACCACGTGATGATCGGGTGTGATAGATTCTAATATTTGAATACAACGGGTGTTGACGAGCCTAGCATGTACAACATGGCCTCGGGACACATGCGAAACACTTAGGTTGACTTGACGAGCCTAGCATGTACAGACATGGCCTCGGAACACGGAGGACCGAAAGGTCGAGCATGAGTCGTATGGTAGATACGATCAACATGAAGATGTTCACCGATGATGACTAGTCCATCTCACGTGATGATCGGACACGGCCTAGTTGACTCGGATCATGTAATCACTTAGATGACTAGAGGGATGTCTATCTGAGTGGGAGTTCATAAGATGAACTTAATTATCCTGAACATAGTCAAAAGGTCTTCGCAAATTATCTCGTGGCTCGCGCTTTAGTTCTATTGTTTCAATACGTTCCTAGAGAAAGATTAAGTTGAAAGATATTGTAAGCAAAGATGCGGACTAGGTCCGTAGTCCGAGGAGTGTCCTCACTGCTACACAGAAGGCTTACGTCTTTGATGCACCGCTCGATGTGCAAACCCCTACAACGTTGTCTGTGGATGTTGTGAACACCTGACAGACACATCCTGATGACTACTTGATAGTTTAGTGCACCATACTTTACGGCTTAGAATCGGGATTCCAATGACGTTTTGAACGCCATAGAACATATGAGATGTTCCAAGAGCTGAAATTGGGATTTCAGGCTCATGCCCGTGTTGAGAGGTGTGAGACCTCTGACAAGTTCTTTTGCCAACAAGATGGAGGAGAATGGCTCAGCTAGTAAGCATGTGCTCAGAATGTCTGGGTGCTACAATCACTTAAATCAAGTGGGAGTTAAACTTCCAGATAAGATAGTGATTGATAGAGTTCTCTATCCACTATCACTAAGCTACTAGATCTTCGTGATGAACTATGACATGCAAGGGATGGAGTTGATCCCGGAGCTGTTCGCGGTGCTTAAGACCGCAAAAGGTAGAAATCAAGAAGGAGCATCAAGTGTTGATGGTTTAATAAGACCACTAGTTTCAAGAAGGGCAAGGGCTAAAAGGGAAACTTCATGGATGGCAAACCAGTTGCCGCTCCAGTGAAGGAACCCAAGGTTGAACCCAAACCCGAGACTGAGTGCTTCTATTGTAAGGGGAACGATCACTGGTAGCGGAGTTACCCCAAATGCATGGTAGATAAGAAGGCTGGCAACTTCAACAAAGTAAATACGTGTTATTATTGTGTACCTCACTAGTACTCCTGGTAGCACCGGGGTATTGGATACCGGTTCAGTTACTGTTATTGGTAACTTGAAGCAAAAGCTACAGACTAAACGGAGACTGGCTAAGGGCGAGGTGACGATGTGTGTTGGAAGTGTTTCCAAAGTTGATGAGATCACCATCGCACGCTCCATCTGCCTTCGAGATTAGTATTGAACCTAGATAAATGTTATTAGGTGTCCACGTTGAGCATGAATATGATTAGATCATGCTCATTGCAATACGGTCATTCATTTAAGTTAGAGAATAATGGTTATTCTATTTACATGAATGATACCTTTCATGGTCATGCACCCTATGTGAATGGTTCATTGAATCTCGGTCGTGGTAATACACATGTTCACGCCAAAAGATATATAGTTAATAATGATAGTACCACTTTCTCGTGGCACTGCCGCTTAGGTCATATTGGCGTAAGATGCATGAAGAAACTCCATATCGATGGATGTTTGGAGTCACTTGATTTTGAATCGCTTGACACATGCGAGCCATGCCTCATGGGAAGGATGACTAAGACCCCGTTTTCAGGTACAATGAAACAGGCAAGTGACTTGTTGAAAATCATGCATGCTGATACGTGTGATCCAATAAGAATTGAAGCGTGCAGTGGATGTCGCTATTTTCTCATCTTCACTGATGATTTGGGTAGATATAGGTATATCTACTTAATGAAGCACAAGTCTGAAACGTTTGAAATGTTCAAGCGATTTTAGAGTGAAGTTAAGAATCATCATAACAAAAGATCATGTTCCTAAGATCTGATCAAAAGGGGATTTCCTGAGTTATGAGTTTGGCAATCACTTAAGACATTGTGGGATTGTTTTGTAGTTGAAGCCACCTGGAACACCACAGGGTAATGGTGTGTCCGGACGTCATAATCGAACCTTATGAGATATGGTGCGATCTATGATGTCTCTTACCGATCTACTGTTTTCATTTTGAGGTTGTGCGTTAGAGACAGCTGCATTCACTTTAGATAGGACACCATCTAAGTCCGTTGAGACAACATCGTATGAACATTGGTTTGGCAAGAAACCAAAGTTGTCGTTTCTTAATGTTTGGGGCTGCGATGCTTAAGGCTTCAGCCAGAGAAGCTCGAACCCAAAGCGGACAAACACATCTTCATAGGATACCCAAAGGTAACAGTTGGGTACACCTACTATCTTAGATCCGAGGGCAAATTGTTTGTCACTAAGAACGGGTCCTTTCTCGAGAAGGAGTTTCTCTCGAAAGAATTGAGTGGGAGGAAGATAGAACTTGATGAGGTTGTCGAACCTTTACTTCAACCAGAGAGTGATGCAACACAGAAAGATGTTTTCTGTGGCGCCTACGTCTGTTGAATAGGAAGTTAATGATAGTGACCATGAAGCTTCGGATCAAGTTGCTATCGAACCTCGTAGGTCGACAAGGATATGTACTACTCCTAAGTGGTACGGTAATCCTGTCTTAGATATCATGTTGTTAGACAACAATGAACATACGAGCTATGGAGAAGCGATGGTGGGCCCGTATTCCGACAAATGGTTAGAAGCCATGAAATCCGAGATAGGATCCATATATCAGAACAAAGTATGGACTTTGGTGGACTTGCCCGATGATCGGCAAGCCATTGAGATAAATGGATCTTTAAGAAGAAGACGGACGTGGGCGGTAATGTTACCGTCTATGAAGCTCGACTTGTGGGAAAGAGTCTTTTCACAAGTTCAAGGAGTTGACTACGATGAGAATTTCTCACCCGTAGCGATGCTTAAGTCCGTCGGAATCATGTTAGCATTAGCTGTATTTTTCGATTATGAAATCTAACAGATGGATGTCAAAGCAAGTTTTCTTACCAGTTTTCGTAAGAAAAAGTTGAATGTGATACAATAAAAGGTTTTGTCGATCCTAAGGATGCTAAAAGGTATGCTGGCTCCAGCGATCCTTCTATGGACTAGAGCAAGCATCTCGGAATCGGAATATATGCTTTGATGGAGTGATCAAAGCTTTTAGGTTTATACAATGTTTGCTGGAAACTTGTATTTACAAGAAAGTGAGTGGGAGCACTACAATATTTCTGATAAGTATATGTGGATGACATATTGTTGATCTGAAATAATGTAGAATTTCTAGAAAGCATAAACGGTTGTTTGAAGAGTGATTTTCAAAGGAAGACCTGAATAAAGCTGCTTACATATTGGGCATCAAGATCTATAGAGATAGATCAAAACGCCTGATGATACTTTCAAAGAACGCACACCTTGACATGTTTTTGAAGGAGTTCAAAATAGATCAGTCAAAGAATGGGTTCTTACCTGAGTTGTAAGGTGTCAAGTTGAGTAAGACTCAAATATTGACCACGGCAGAAGAAAGAGGAAGGACGAAGGTCGTCCCCTATGCTTTTGTCATAGGCTCTGTACAGTATGCCATGCTGAGTGTCGCACCTGATGTGTGCCTTGCCACATGTCTGGCAAGAGGGTACAAAGGTGATCTAGGAGTAAATCACCAGATAGCGGTCAAAATTATCCTTAGAGGAATAAGGAAATGTTCTCGGTTATGGAGGTGATAAAGAGTTCGACATAAAGAGTTACGTCGATGCAAGCTTAACACCTATCCGGATAGCTCTGAGTAGAGATACCGGATATGTACAATGGAGCAATAATTTGGAATAGCTCCAAGTGGAACGTGGTAGCAGCATCTATGATATAAAGTTTTGCGAAATACATAGGGATCTGAATATGGCAAGACCCGTTGACTACAACCTCTCTCACAAGCATAACATGATCAAACCCAGAACTGTTTGAGTGTTTATCACATAGTGATGTGAACTAGATCATTGAGTCTAGTAGACTCTTGGATGTTGGTCACATGGCGATGTGACCTATGAGTGTTAATCACATGGCGATGTGAACTAGATTATTGACTCTAGTGCAAGTGGGAGACTGTTGTAAATATGCCCTAGAGGCAATAATAAATTGGTTATTATTATATTTCCTTGTTCATGATAATCATTTATTATCCATGTTAGAATTGTATTGATAGGAAACTCAGATACATGTGTGGATACATAGACAACACCATGTCCCTAGTAAGCCTCTAGTTGACTAGCTTGTTGATCAATAGATGGTTACGGTTTCCTGACCATGGACATTGGATGTCGTTGATAACGGGATCACATCATTAGGAGAATGATGTGATGGACAAGACCCAATCCTAAGCCTAGCACAAAGATCATGTAGTTCATATGCTAAAACTTTTCTAATGTCAAGTATCATTTCCTTAGACCATGAGATTGTGCAACTCCCGGATACAGTAGGAGTGCTTTGGGTGTGCCAAACTTCACAACGTAACTGGGTGGCTATAAAGGTACACTACAGGTATCTCTGAAAGTGTCTGTTGGGTTGGCACGAATCGAGACTGGGATTTGTCACTCCGTGTAAACGGAGAGGTATCTCTGGGCCCACTCGGTAGGACATCATCATAATGTGCACAATGTGACCAAGGAGTTGATCATGGGATGATGTGTTACGGAACGAGTAAATATACTTGCCGGTAACGAGATTGAACAAGGTATCGGGATACCGACGATCGAATCTGGGGCAAGTACAATACCGCTGGACAAAGGGAATTGTATACGGGATTGATTAAGTCCTTGACATCGTGGTTCATCCGATGAGATCTTCGTGGAACATGTGGGAGCCAACATGGGTATCCAGATCCCGCTGTTGGTTATTGACCGGATAGTTATCTCGGTCATGTCTGCATGGTTCCCGAACCCGTAGGGTCTACACACTTAAGGTTCGATGATGCTAGGGTTATAGGGAATAGATATACGTGGTTACCGAATGTTGTTCGGAGTCCCGGATGAGATCCCGAACATCACGAGGAGTTCTGGAATGGTCCGGAGGTAAAGATTTATATATGGGAAGTCCTGTTTTGGTCATCGGAAAAGTTTCGGGTTTTATCGGTAACATACCAGGACCACCGGGAGGGTCCCGGGGGTCCACCAAGTGGGGCCACAAGCCCCGGAGGGCTGCATGGGCCAAGTGTGGGAGGGGACCAGCCCCAGGTGGGCTGGTGCGCCCCCCCCCACAAGGGCCCAAGGCGCCTAAGGGGAGGAGGGGGGGCAAACCCTAAGGGCAGATGGGCCTTAGGGCCCATGCCTGGTGCGCCTCCCTCTCCCCTCCACCTGGCCGCCACCCAGATGGGATCTGGGGGCTGCCGCCACCCCTAGGGAGGGAACCCTAGGTGGGGGCGCAGCCCCTTCCCTCCCCCTATATATACTTGAGGTTTGGGCTGCCCAAGACACACGAGTTCCTCTCCTTCTTGGCGCAGCCCTACCCCTCTCGTGGTTTGGGCTGCCTCCTCGCCCTCACTGTTCGCACGTGGGCCACGCGACCTGTTGTCCGCCTCGCCAAGACCCGAGGCCTTGTTTGTGTTGCTTCATTTTGGATGTGCCATCTTTTCTGACAAGTGTACGACTACACCCGGTGATGTGACAAGCCCCGACAACATGTACATCTACTCCATCAAGACCGGACCGACAAGTACCCCAACGTCATGTGTACAACGACCGTCGCCGAAGACCCGGGTAGCAAAACGTCAAGTACCTATGACCGAAGAACGCCATGTACCTCTCTGAAAAAACTGAACATGTACCACTACGTCCGGAGGCATCGGATCCGTCAAGTTCCACTACCGCCGTGAACAACTGCCGTCGCCGAGATCGCGAGAACCCCTACTTCCTCCTCGAAACGTGAACGACTACCGTCAACCCCAAGTGACTCGAATTCGTCAAGTCCTTCTACGAAAACGTGTACCTCTACCGTCGCGAGTACCTCTACCGTCGTCGTGTACCCCCTACTTCCACCACGTCCCGGGAACGTATACTTCCTCTACTTGGCACCGAACGAGAACCGGCCCGTTTGCACGCTTCGAAGGTATAACCCCGAAATGACCGCCCGTGGACAAATGCATATGTTGTATGAAATGCTCGCGGTTGCACCATGCCTGACGTGTTTCTTACATGTTCCCCGTTGCCATGCCGTCGTCTCGTGGGAACCCGGTTGCCGGGATCACCCCACCTTCTATCGCATGTCACGCTCCGTCACTTTTCCTTTTGCACCGGTATCTCTGTGAGCTATCGGAACCGGAATGTTGCCGTGGCACCATTTCCGTTGTCATTGTCGTGGCACCCCTTTCGTTTCCGCCACGATGACAAATGCTTCTTAATGCTCTTGTCAACTTTTAATAATAATTGCATAAAACTTGTTCACGTCATCTGCATCATGATAACAACAATTAAAATGTTTAAATTGTTGTTGCACCAAATTGATAAATGCATATGGGGATTTACCGGAATTGTTGTTTGTTATTTCCAGCCTCATTTAAACTTGCCTAAATGTTTAGTTTACTTATGCTCCACCTCTTGCCATGTTTAAACAACATTTAATATTGTTGAGTGCATAACCGAGAGAGAACTAAATAATTGATGTGGTGTTCCGTCAATATGCAACTCGTTGCATGTTGAGCTCCACTTAATTTGTAGGATTGTTTGTGCATTTTGCCATGCCATGCTTCATTAAACCGGACATGCATCATACTTGATTGTGCATCATGCCATGATTATGTGGTGGTTGTTTACTATGTTGTTTGCTCTTTTCCGGTGTTGCTTCTTCGGGTTGGTTCCGATAACGTCGCGTTTGTGAGGACCCGTTCGACTATGTCCGTTTGTCTTCTTCATGGACTCGTTCTTCTTCCTTGCGGGATTTCAGGCAAGATGACCATACCCTCGAAATCACTTCTATCTTTGCTTGCTAGTTGCTCGCTCTTTTGCTATGCCTATGCTGCAATTCCTACCACTTGCTTATCATGCCTCCCATATTGTGAAGCCAAGCCTCTAACCCACCTTGTCCTAGCAAACCGTTGTTTGGCTATGTTACCGCTTTGCTCAGCCCCTCTTATAGCATTGTTAGTTGCAGGTGAAGATTGAAGTATGTTCCTTGTTGGAACATGGAGATGTTGTTCCTTGTTGCAACATGTTTACTTGTTGGGATATCACAATATCTCTTATTTAATTAATGCATCTATATACTTGGTAAAGGGTGGAAGGCTCGGCCTTATGCATGTTGTTTTGTTCCACTCTTGTCGCCCTAGTTTCCGTCATATCGGTGTTATGTTCCTGGATTTTGCGTTCTTTACGTGGTTGAGTTATAATGGGAACCCCTTGATAGTTCGCCTTGAATAAAACTCCTCCAGCAATGCCCAACATTAGTTTTACCATTCTCCACCTAGCCTTTTCTTTCCCTTGGGTAGGCCTGCCCAAGGGTCATCTTTATTTTAACCCCCCTGGGCCAGTGCTCCTCTAAGTGTTGGTCCGAACTGAGCTGCCTGCGGGGCCACCTCGGGGAAACTTGAGGGTTGGTTTTACTCGTAGCTAGTCTCATCTGAGTGTGCCCTGAGAACGAGATATATGCAGCTCCTATCGGGATTTGTCGGCACATTCGGGCGGTGTTGCTGGTCTTGTTTTACCATTGTCAAAATGTCTTGTAACCGGGATTCCGAGTCTGATCGGGTCTTCCTGCTAAAAGGAATATCCTTCATTGACCGTGAGAGCTTGTGATGGGCTAAGTTGGGACACCCCTGCAGGGATTTGAACTTTCGAAAGCCGTGCCCGCGGTTATGGGCAGATGGGAATTTGTTAATGTCCGGTTGTAGAAAACCTGAAGTTGACCTTAATTAAAACACATCAACCGCGTGTGTAACGGTGATGGTCTCTTCTCGGCGGAGTCCGGGAAGTGAACACGGTGTTGGAGTTATGCTTGACGTAGGTTGTGCTAGGATCACTTCTTGATCATAGTTTCTCGACCATGCTTTGCCTTCTCTTCTTGCTCTCATTTGCGTATGTTAGCCACCATATATGCTAGTCGCTTGCTGCAGCTCCACCTCATACCGTTTACCTTACCCATAAGCTTAAATAGTCTTGATCGCGAGGGTGTGAGATTGCTGAGTCCCCGTGGCTCACAGATTCTTCCAAAACCAGTTTGTAGGTGCCGATGATACCGTACAGGTGACGCAACCAAGCTCAGGGAGGAGCTCGATGAAGATCTTGTCCTTTGTGTTGTTCCGTTTCCAGTTGATCAGTAGTGGAGCCCAGTCGGGATGATTGGGGATCTGTGTAGCATTTGGGGTAGTCTTCTTTTATTTTGGCTCCGTAGTCGGGCCCTGATTGTATTTGGATGATGTAATGCTTTATTCATGTATGTGTGTGAAGTGGTGATTGTAAGCCAACTATGTATCTTTTCCCTTATTGTATTACATGGGTTGTTTGCGAAGATTACCTTAGTTGCGACATTGCTTTCAATGCGGTTATGCCTCTAAGTCGTGCTTCGACACGTGGGAGATATAGCCGCATCAAGGGCGTTACACCCACCCCTTGGGCGCGCCTCCCTACCTCGTGGACAACCCGGAGAGCCCCCCTGACTTGTTCTCAACACCAAAACCTCTTATATATACTGAAACTTCCAGAAAGAAACCTAGATCGGGAGTTCCGCCGCCAGAAGCCTCCGTAGCCACCAAAAACCAATCTAGACCCGTTCCGACACCCTGCCGGAGGGGGGATCCCTCTCCAGTGGCCATCTTCATCATCCCGACGCTCTCCATGACGAGGAGGGAGTAGTTCACCCTCGGGGCTAAGGGTATGTACCAGTAGCTATGTGTTTGATCTCTCTTTCTCTCTCGTGTTCTTGATTTGACACGATCTTGATGTATCGCGAGCTTTGCTATTATAGTTGGATCTTATGATGTTTCTCCCCCTCTACTCTCTTGTGATGGATTGAGTTTTCCCTTTGAAGTTATCTTATCGGATTGAGTCTTCAAGGATTTGAGAACACTTGATGTATGTCTTGCATGTGCTTATCTATGGTGTCAATGGATATCACGTGATCCACTTGATGTATGTTTTGGTGATCAACTTGCGAGTTCCGTGACCTCGTGAACTTATGCATAGGGGTTGGCACACGTTTTCGTCTTGACTCTTCGGTAGAAACTTTGGGGCACTCTTTGAAGTTCTTTGTGTTGGTTGAATAGATGAATCTGAGATTGTGTGATGCATATCGTATAACCATACCCACGGATACTTGAGATGACATTGGAGTATCTAGGTGACATTAGGGTTTTGGTTGATTTGTGTCTTAAGGTATTATTCTAGTATGAACTCTAGGATAGATTGAACGGAAAGAATAGCTTCGTGTTATTTTACTACGGACTCTTGAATAGATCGATCAATAAGGATAACTTTGAGGTGGTTTCTTACCCTACAATAATCTATTCGTTTGTTCTCCGCTATTAGTGACTTTGGAGTGACTCTCTGTTGCATGTTGAGGGATTGTTATATGATCCAATTATGTTATTATTGTTGAGAGAACTTGCACTAGTGAAAGTATGAACCCTTGGCCTTGTTTCCTAGCATTACAATACCGTTTACGCTCACTTTTACCACTTGCTACTTTGCTGTTTTTATATTTTCAGATTACAAAAACTTATATCTACCATCTATATTGCACTTGTATCACCATCTCTTTGCCGAACTAGTGCACCTATACAATTTACCATTGTATTGGGTGTGTTGGGGATACAAGAGACTCTTTGTTATTTGGTTGCAGGGTTGCTTGAGAGAGACCATCTTCATCCTACGCCTCCCACGGATTGATAAACCTTAGGTCATCCACTTGAGGGAAATTTGCTACTGTCCTACAAACCTCTGCACTTGGAGGCCCAACAACGTCTACAAGAAGAAGGTTGTGTAGGAGACATCAAGCTCTTTTCTGGCGCCGTTGCCGGGGAGGTTAGCGCTTGAAGGTATATCTTTAGATCTTGCAATCGAATCTTTTAGTTTCTTGTTTTATCACTAGTTTAGTCTATAAAAGAAAACTACAAAAATGGAATTAAGGTTGCCTCATATGCTTCATCTTTTTAATGTCTTTCGTGAAAATAAGGATTCCGATAATTGTGCCAAAGTGTTAGAAGAAGAATGTATTAAAATGTTTGGCACTAAATCTTTGGATGATGAGCATGATTGCAATGTTGTTAGTATAAATTCTTTGAATATCCATGATGCTAATGATATGCAAAGCCACAAGCTTGGGGATGCTATGTTTGATGAAGATGATATTTTTTGTCCCCCAAGTTTTGATGAGCAAATTTATTGTGATGAAAGCATCCCTCCTATCTATGATGATTATTGTGATTACACATATGCTATAAAGAATAATTATAGCCATGAAACTTGTCATCATGATTTTAACTTTCAATTGGATTATGCTTCACATGATAGTTATTTCGTTGAGTTTGCTCCCACTACTATTGATGAGAATACATTTTCTTATGTGGTGAGTAGTAAAATTTCTATACTTGTAGATCATGAAAAGAATGCTTTATGTGATGGTTATATTGTTGAATTCATTCATGATTCCACTGAAAATTATTACGAGGGAGGAATATATGCTTGTAGGAATTGCAATAATATCAAGTTTCCTCTCTATGTGCTTAAAATCCTGAAGTTATGCTTGTTTTGCTCTCCTATGCTAGTTGATTATTGTTCCCATAAATTGTTTGCTCACAAAATCCCTATGCATAGGAAGTGGGTTAGGCTTAAATGTGCTAGTTATATTCTTCATGATGTTTTCTTTATGTTTCAATTCTTATCTTTTATGTGAGCATCATTGAAATCATCATGCCTAGCTAGGGGCGTTAAACGATAGCGCTTGTTGGGAGGCAACCCAATTTTATTTTTGGTCCTTGCTTTTTGCTCATGTTTAGTAATAAATAATTCATCTAGACTCTGTTTAGATGTGGTTTTATGTTTTAATTAGTGTTTGTGCCAAGTAGAACCTTTGGGAAGACTTGGGTGAAGTCTTTGCGATCTTACTGTAAAAAAACAGAAACTTTTGCGCTCACAGGATTAGCTACCATTTTTTTTTACTGGAGAGTGCGATTAGGTTGATTATTTTTGCAGATGATTAATAGACAAATTCCACCACGTCCACCAATTTATTTCAGAATTTTTTGAGTTCCAGAAGTATACATTTGATACATATTACTACAAACTGTTCTGTTTTTGATAGATTCTGTTTTCATTGTGTTTGCTTATTTTGATGAATCTATGAGTAGTACCGGAGGGTATGAACCATAGAGAAGTTGGAATACAGTAGATATTACACCAATATGAATTTAGAATGAGTTCACAATATTACCTAAGTGGTTATTTATTTTCTTATACTAACGGAGCTTACGAGTTTTCTGTTGAGTTTTGTGTTGTGAAGTTTTCAAGTTTTGGGTAAAGATTCGATGGACTATGGAATAAGGAGTGGCAAGAGCCCTAAGCTTGGGGATTCCCAAGGCACCCCAAGGTAATATTCAAGGACAACCAAGAGCCTAAGCTTGGGGATGCCCCGGATGGCTTCCCCTCTTCCGTCTTCGTTCATCGGTAACTTTACTTGGAGCTATATTTTTATTCACCACATGATATGTGTTTTGCTTGGAGCGTAATTTTTTTTCTTCTTTTTCTTGCTGTTTGAATAAAATACCAAGATCTGAAATTCTTAAATGTTAGAGAGTCTTCACATAGTTACATAATTATTCAACTACTCATTGTGCTTCGCTTTTATCTTTCAGAGTAGTTTGTCATTTGCTCTAGTGCTTCACTTTTATCCTTTTAGAGCACGGTGGTGGTTTTATTTTGAAGAAATAGATGAACTCTCGTGCTTCAATTATATTATTTTAAGAGTCTTTAGAACAGCATGTTAATTTGCTTTGGTTATGAATTTAGTCCTAATATCATGGGCATCCAAGATGGGTATAATAAAAACTTTCATATAAAGTGCGTTGAATACTATGAGAAGTTTGATACTTGATGATTGTTTTGAGATATGAGGATGGTAATATTAGAGTCATGCTAGTGAGTAGTTGTGAATTTGAGAGATACTTGTGTTAACGTTTGTGATTCCCGTAGCATGCACGTATGGTGAACCGTTATGTGATGAAGTCGGAGCATGATTTATTTATTGATTGTCTTCCTTATGAGTGGTGGTCGGGGACGAGCGATGGTATTTTTCTACCAATCTATCCACCTAGGAGCAGGCGCGTAGTACTTTGTTTCGATAACTAATAGATTTTTGCAATAAGTATGTGAGTTCTTTATGACTAATGTTGAGTCCATGGATTACACGCACTCTCACCCTTCCACCATTGCTAGCCTCTCTAGTACCGCGCAACTTTCGCCGGTACCATAAACCCACCATTTACCCTCCTCAAAACAACCACCATACCTACCTATTATGGCACTTCCATAGCCATTCCGAGATATATTGCCATGCAACTTTCCACCATTCCATTTATTATGACACGCTTCATCATTGTCATATTGCTTTGCATGATTATGTAGTTGACATCGTATTTGTGGCAAAGCCATCGTTCATAATTATTTCATACATGTCCCTCTTGATTCATTGCACATCCCGGTACACTGCTGGAGGCATTCATATAGAGTCATATTTTGTTCTAAGTATCGAGTTGTAATTCTTGAGTTATAAGTAAATAAAAGTGTGATGGTCATCATTATTAGAGCATCGTCCCATGTGAGGAAATGATGATGGAGACTATGATTCCCTCACAAGTCAGGGTGAGACTCCGGATGAAAAATAAAAAAATAGAAAAAGAGGTCGTAAAAAAGAGAAGGCCCCCAAAAAAATGAGAGAAAAAGAGAGAAGGGGCAATGCTACTATCCTTTTACCACACTTGTGCTTCAAAGTAGCACCATGATCTTCATGATAGAGAGTCTCCTATGTTGTCACTTTCATATACTAGTGGGAATCTTTCATTATAGAACTTGGCTTGTATATTCCAATGACGGGCTTCCTCAAAATGCCCTAGGTCTTCGTGAGCAAGCGAGTTGGAAGCACACCCACTTAGTTTCTTTTTGAGCTTTCATACACTTATAGCTCTAGTGCATCCGTTGCATGGCAATCCCTACTCACTCACATTGATATCTATTGATGGGCATCTCCATAGCCCGTTGATACGCCTAGTTGATGTGAGACTATCTTCTCCTTTTTGTCTTCTCCACAACCACCATTCTATTCCACCTATAGTGCTATGTCCATGGTTGACGCTCATGTATTGCGTGAAGATTGAAAAAGTTTGAGAACATCAAAAGTATGAAACAATTGCTTGGCTTGTCATCAGGGTTGTGCATGATTTAAATATTTTGTGGGATGAAGATAGAGCATAGACAGACTATATGATTTTGTAGGGTTAGCTTTCTTTGGCCATGTTATTTTGAAAAGACATGATTGCTTTATTAGTAGGCTTGAAGTATTATTGTTTTTATGTCAATATTAAACTTTTGTCTTAAATCTTATGGATCTGAATATTCTTGCCACAATAAATAATATTACATTGATAAATATGTTAGGTAGCATTCCACATCAAAAATTCTATTTTTATCATTTACCTACTCGAGGACGAGCAGGAATTAAGCTTGGGGATGCTTGATACGTCTCCAACGTATCTATAATTTTTTATTGTTCCATGCTATTATATTATCAACCTTGGATGTTATATGTGCATTTATATGCTATTTTATATGATTTTTGGGACTAATCTATTAACCTAGAGCCCAGTGCCAGTTTATGTTTTTTTCCTTGTTTTTGATTTTTACAGAAAAGGAAAATCAAACGGAGTCCAATTGACCTGAAACTTCATAGGACTTATTTTTGGACCAGAAGAAGGCCATGGAGTAAAAGAGTTGGGCCAGAAGATTCCTGGGCTGCCCACGAGGGTGAGGGCGCGCCTCCCTACCTCATGGACAGCCCGGAGACCCCCTGACTTGTTCTCGACACCAAAACCTCTTATATATACTGAAACTTCCTGAAAGACACCTAGATAGGGATTCCGCCGCCAGAAGCCTCCGTAGGCACCGAAAACCAATCTAGACCCGTTCCGGCACCCTACCAGAGGGGGGATCCCTCTTCGGTGGCCATCTTCATCATCCCGACGCTCTCCATGACGAGGAGGGAGTAGTTCACCCTCGGGGCTGAGGGTATGTACCAGTAGCTATGTGTTTGATATCTCTCTCTCCCGTGTTCTTGATTCGGCACGATCTTGATGTATCACGAGCTTTGCTATTATAGTTGGATCTTATGATGTTTCTCCCCCTCTACTTTCTTGTGACGGATTGAGTTTTCCCTTTGAAGTGATCTTATCGGATTGAGTCTTTAAGGATTTGAGAACACTTGATGTATGTCTTGCATGTGCTTATCTGTGGTGACAATGGGATATCACGTGATCCATTTGATGTATGTTTTGGTGATCAACTTGCGAGTTCTGTGACCTCGTGAACTTATGCATAGGGGTTGGCACACATTTTCGTCTTGACTCTCCGGTAGAAACTTTGGGGCACTCTTTGAAGTTCTTTGGGTTGGTTGAATAGATGAATCTGAGATTGTGTGATGCATATCGTATTACCATACCCACGGATACTTGAGGTGACATTGGAGTATCTAGGTGACATTAGGGTTTTGGTTGATTTATGTCTTAAGGTGTTATTCTAGTATGAACTCTAGGATACATTGAACGGAAAGAATAGCTTCGTGTTATTTTACTACAGACTCTTGAATAGATCTATCAGAAAGGATAACTTTGAGGTGGTTTCGTACCCTACAATAATCTCTTCGTTTGTTCTCTGCTATTAGTGACTTTGGAGTGACTCTTTGTTGCATGTTGAGGGATTGTTATATGATCCAATTATGTTATTATTGTTGAGAGAACTTGCACTGTGAAAGTATGAACCCTAGGCCTTGTTTCCTAGCATTACAATATCATTTACGCTCACTTTTACCACTTGCTACCTTGCTGTTTTTATATTTTCAGATTACAAAAACTTATATCTACCATCTATATTGCACTTGTATGACCATCTCTTCGCCGAACTAGTGCACCTATACAATTTACCATTGTATTGGGTGTGTTGGGGACACAAGATACTCTTTGTTATTTGGTTGCAGGGTTGCTTGAGAGAGACCATCTTCATCCTACGCCTCCCACGGATTGATAAACATTAGGTCATCCACTTGAGGGAAATTTGCTACTTTCCTACAAACCTCTGCACTTGGAGGCCCAACAACGTCCACGAGAAGAAGGTTGTGCAGTAGACATCATGCGGTGCCCCCTCCATAGTTTACTCCTCCGGTCATATTGTCGTAGTGCTTAGGCGAAGCCCTGCGCGGATCACATCACCATCACCGTCACCATGCCGCCGTGCTGACAAATCTCTCCCTCGACACTTTGCTGGATCAAGAGTTCGAGGGACGTCATCGAGCTGAACGTGTGCTGAACTCGAAGGTGTCGTATGTTTGGTACTTGATCGGTTGGATCACGAAGACGTTCGACTACATCAACCGCGTTAATCTAACACTTCCGCTTTCGGTCTATGAGGGTACCTGGACACACTCTCCCCCTCTCGTTGCTATGAATCTCCTAGATAGATCTTGCGTGATCGTCGGAATTTTTTTGAAATTGCATGCTACATTCCCCAACATAGGTGTCGCGCCACCTTATTTTTGGGCTAGGCCCATGTAATTTCGAAATACTTGAGTATAAGATGTTTTTAGAGTTCGTATGTATGGGAAAATAAGAGTTAGGGTTGGTTTCAGACCCCTCCTTCAAGGGGTCATGCAATCCCCCTCTTCCTCCATATATACAACCCTTAGGGCGTTGTTTAGACTTTGGGTTTTGTTTATATTAAAAGTCCGCCATAGCTGGAACTTTACATACTTCGTTTGTGTTCAACGACCAGACCAAGACGTCATAAAACCCCACCTTCAGTAATAAAGCTTTCCTCTTATATTTGCAATATCCAGATTGCAATTTTAGTTTCTTGATTGTTCTTCATTTGCGAGCAGGAAACAGATCCTTGTGGCCAGGTTGATTGTGCTCTGATGTGGTTAATAACCTATCGGAGTTGGTTCAGTGATTGCTAAGGCGCGGCGTCCTCGCAGATTTATAGTCAGATCGTCAAGGTCTACTCCACCAAAAATGAAAGCCACCATCTCATTGAAAGACGGGACACCTTTGCCTCTATCAATGGAGATGGATGAGACTTGTCATGTAATTGAGTCAATTCGTTAGGGCTTGATCCCTAATATCCACTATGTTCTGAGATTGATGTTGCTATGACTTTGCTACACTTAATGCTTGTCACTAGGACCCGAGTGCCATGATTTCAAATCTGAACCTATTATGTTTTCACGAGTATATATGATTTCTTGATCCTATCTACCAGTTATATGCACTTGTTATTGTTCTAAACCGTAGACCCCAAGCTGACAATAATTGGGATACTCTCCGGGGATGGCTGTAATTCGAGGAGTTCATGTATTCACGATGTATTAATACTTTGATCTAGTTCTCTATTAAAGGAGGCCTTAATTACCCTAACATTTCCTTATGGACCCCGCTACCACGAGAGGGTAGGACAGTAGATGTTATGCAAGTTCTTATTATAAGCACACATGACTATACACATAATACATGCCTACATTGGATTGATGAATTGGAGCTATTGTGTATCGCTCTAGGTTGTGACTGTTACATGATGAATGCCAACCATATGAATATCGATCGCTAATCCAATGCCTACGCTCTGCTCATATGTTCTTTGCAAAGTTGCTACTGTTAGATTACTACAAAATTGCTACTATCACTATTAAGCATTGCTACTGCTACTATCAAACTATCGTACTACTGTGCTGCTAAACACTTTGCTATAGAGAAATAACTTTCCAGGTGTGGTTGAATTGACAACTCAACTGCTATGGCTTATAAATATTCTTTGGCTTCTGTTGTGTCGAATCAATAAATTTGGTTGAAATACTACCCCCGAAGACTATTGCGATCCCCTATACTTATGGGTCATCACCTATACCAATTTTCTCTTCTACTTAGGCTCAAAATGTAGTGTAGTGGTTGTAAAGGTTGATTCCTTAACTACTTGGTCTTGGGCCCCACCTTGAGATTTCTTGTGATATGTTCTATGAGTTAATGGTCATGAGTGCCTCTCTAGCATGGTTTGCACATTTAATAAATATCCACTATTGTTTTCCAAAGATTGGTACTAACTAGATCAGATTCATAATCTTATAATGTTGGAAATTATAAAATGGGCTCTCCTAATGAGAACCATCATCAAGATGTTTATTATCAGAAATCTTTACGTGAGGAAGCAACTCAGTTTTCCTTTTCAAGTACGCTGATGAACCGAACAACAAGAACAACCTTTACTCAAGCATGCTATTATGGCCAAAAAAATATACTTAATCAAATACGTGTCTTACATTTTATTGGCTCAACACAAAAACTAAATAAAAATCAGATCACAAGATGCAATTTTTTTCATGCCCTTTCTTTGGTAACGTCAAATTTCTAGTTGGGCTAGTTCAGGGTCATCCCAAACACACCCTTTTTCTTTTTCTTACCAATGAAGACGACTTCGTCTTATACGGAATTTATGTGTTACTGCGGCTCAAAAAGTCATGCATGTGTAGTAAAGGTTGATTAAGGAACTATTTTTCTTTTGGTATGACCATCAAATTTCCTTAAAGTTTAGTTTGAGTTAATGTACGGGAGTACCGTTATGGCATGATATTGCAAATTCTAAATATTTCCCAAATAATAGAGCACACAGTGTTTCTATCCGCTCACCGTCGCGGAAGTTTTGCTCAAAAAGCCTTGCTATTTTCTGTATTCAACCCGCAATCCATGCGTAGCCCTAAAAAAATGTGGACACCAGACCAAACATGTTGCTCTCTCACTCTTTCTCCTCGGAGCCCATTGATCTATTTGGCCCAATGTAGTCAGCTCATTACTTCTAGCCCATGACATGTCCGTTCATAGCATGTTTGCGTCGACTCCCAAAATTCGTATGCTACTTGAGAACCAATCCAATCACCATAAGGGCTTGTTCGGTTAATCCTCTCCCCAAGAGGATTGGAGGGGATTGACAAGAATTGGTTCGTACTTTGAATTGTAAGAGGTTTAAATCTCCTCAAACCCTTTCAATCCACTCGGATTCACACGCAACCGAACAAAGCATAAAGATGAATTAATCCTCTCGATTTCCTCCTTGAGCATCACGACAATCAATCTGAACAAATCGATAAACCTATAGATCCACCAAGTGCAAAGCTGCCGACCTGAGGCTCGCCGCCTCATGTACCATGTCGCCAGCAGGGAATCCGTACTGCTCGCCGCATGCGATCTCGATGAGGACCATGCTGAGCGACTGTTGTTGCTGCGCCTCATGTACCATGGCGCCGACAGGGAATCCATACTCGAGGTCGACCCGAGGTTCCAACGATTTTGAGGAGAGACATTCGATGCTTCTGCTGCTGGGCTAGCATAGCCAACCAAACTAGGGGAAAACGAAGGCCACTGTGTTCATGCAATCATGTTCCTGGCATAGCTTCCAGATGGGCCAGCTTACTTGTTGCTGGCGCAACCGTGGAACGATGAATACATCGGTCAGGGAATTGTAGTCTAATGAGTATATATATAAATTTGATGGAAAGGATTATCAAGAGACATAAAGGGCATACAAAATTACAGAGATGTGAGGGACGAAAGGCGGTATAGAGAGCAGCAGAGTGGCACAAAGGTCCAAGGAAACTGGCAGCCAATTCATACTTGTAACTTCGCCAATCGGATCACATTACCAGAGTCGATTGGATCACATTATCGGTTTCAGTGGTGCCAGAGCGAACGCCTCAGTGTCCTACTTGCATGTTGCTTCCGCCTCTGCCAGAACAGATCCTTGTTAGATACCAACTACTCTCTATTGCAGATCAAGAGGAGAATTATGGTGTGGTTATGGTGATCAATTGCAAGGAGGAAGAAGGAGTACAAGAAGGACAGATACACACCACAACAGCCGCCAGTCCGTCTGATCCCAGCGAGGATGATTGCGTCTGTTGGAAATGAGAGTTTTGGCAATGCGACTCGATGTATTGGTCGATGCATAGTGCACATATATATGAAGTACAAAGTGGGCCACAACCTCAACTATACAATGACTAGGATGTGGGCTGAGGTATACGATACATGCACAAACCATATGTTCAACACCCCCCGCAGTCGAAGCGTCGCCGGAGACGCAAAGACTGGACCCGAACTCCTCCAAAACAGAAGTAGGCAGTCCTTTCGTCATGACATCGGTGAACTGTTGCACCGTCGGGACGTGGAGGACCCAGATGTGCCCAAGAGCCACCTGCTCACGAGTAAAGTGTATGTCGAGCTCAGTGTGCTTCGTTCGACGATGGTGGACCGGGTTGGCGGAGAGGTACACGGCGGAGACATTGTCGCAGTAGACGAGCGTGGCCTTGTGAACATCACAAAGTAACTCCTAGAGCAGGTGACAAAGCCACGAGCATTCGGCAACAGCGTTAGCCACTGCCCGATACTCTGCCTCGGCACTCGAGCGGGAGATGGTGGGATGTTGCTTGGATGACCGCAAGATCAGCGACGGCCCAAGGTAGACACAGTATCCCGAGGTGGAGCACCGTGTGTCCGGGCAGCCAGCCCAGTCCGCATAGGCAACAAGGTCGATGGAGGCAGAGGCCGTCAGCGTGAGTCCCATGGACGGGGTGCTGCGTATGTAATGGAGGATACGCTTCAGCAGGTTCTAGCGAGAGTCGCGCGGAGCATGCATGTGAAGACAGACCTGCTAAACAGCATAATGCAAATCGGGGCGCGTCAGAGTCAGGTACTGCAGAGCACCCATGATGGAGCGATAGAAGGCCGCATCGGATGCGGGAGAACCCTCCAGAGCGGAAACCTTGGCCTTGGTGTCGACGGGCGTGGGAGCGGGCTTGCAGTTAAACATGCCAACGTGATCCAGAAGCTCATGAGCATACCGCAGCTGATGCAGGAAGAACCCATTTGGCCGTCGAACAACCTCGATGCAAAGGAAGTAGTGCAGGGGCCCCAAGTCCTTGAAGGAAATATGCCCTAGAGGCAATAATAAAGTTGTTGTTTATATTTCCTTATATCATGATAAATGTTTATCATTCATGCTAGAATTGTATTAACCGGAAACTTAGTACATGTGTGAATATATAGACAAACAGAGTGTCCGTAGTATGCCTCTACTTGACTAGCTCGTTAATCAAACATGGTTAAGTTTCCTGACCATAGACATGTGTTGTCATTTGATAAACGGGATCACATCATTAGAGAATGATGTGATGGACAAGACCCATTCGTTAGCTTAGCATAATGATCGTTTAGTTTTATTGCTATTGCTTTCTTCATGACTTATACATATTCCTCTTACTATGAGATTATGCAACTCCCGAATACTGGAGGAACACTTAGTGTGCTATCAAACGTCACAACGTAGCTGGGTGATTATAAAGATGCTCTATAGGTGTCTCCGATGGTGTTTGTTGAGTTGGCATAGATCGAGATTAGGATTTTTCACTCCGTGTATCAGAGAGGTATCTCTGGGCCCTCTCGGTAATGCACATCACTTTAAGCCTTGCAGGTAATGTGACTAATAAGTTAGTTACGGGATGATGCATTACGGAACGAGTAAAAAGACTTGCCGGTAATGAGATTGAACTAGGTATGAGGATACCGACGATCGAATCTCGGGCAAGTAACATACCGATGACAAAGGGAATGGCGTATGTTGTTATGAAGGAAATATGCCCTAGAGGCAATAATAAAGTTGTTATTTATATTTCCTTATATCATGATAAATGTTTATTATTCATGCTAGAATTGTATTAAACCGGAAACTTAGTACATGTGTGAATACATAGACAAACAGAATGTCACTAGTCTGCCTCTACTTGACTAGCTCGTTGAATCAATGATGGTTATGTTTCCTAACCATAGAGATGAGTTGTCATTAGATTAATGAGATCACATCATTAGAGAATGATGTGATTGACTTGACCCATCCATTAGTTTAGCAAGATGATCGTTTAGTTTGTTTCTATTGCTTTCTCCATAACTTATACATGTTCCTATGACTATGAGATCATGCAACTCCCGAATACCGGAGGAACACCTTGTGTGCTACCAAACGTCACAACATAACTGGATTATTATAAAGGTGCTCTACAGGTGTCTCCGATGGTGTTTGTTGAGTTGTCATAGATCGAGATTAGGATTTCTCACTCCGATTGTCGGAGAGGTATCTCTGGGCCCTCTCGGTAATGCACATCAACATAAGCCTTGCAAGCAATGTGACTAATGAGTTAGTTACGGTATGATGCATTACGGAACGAGTAAAGAGACTTACTAGTAACGAGATTCAACTAGGTATTGAAGATACCGACGATCGAATCTCGGGCAAGTAACATACCGATGACAAAGGGAACAACGTATATCGTTATGCGGTTTGACCGATAAAGATCTTCGTAGAATATGTGGGAGCCAATATGAACATCTAGGTTCCACTATTGGTTATTGAGCAGAGACGTGTCTCGGTCTTGTCTACATAGTTCTCAAACCCGTAGGGTCTGCACGCTTAACGTTCGGTGATGATCGGTATTATGAGTTTATATGTTTTGATGTACCGAAGGTTTTTCGGAGTCCTGGACATGATTGCGGACATGACGAGGAGTCTCGAAATGGTCGAGACATAAAGATCGATATATTGTATGACTATGTTTGGATATCGGAATGGTTCCGGGTAAGTTCGCGCATTAACCGGAGTGTTGGGGGTTACCGGAACCCCCCCGAGGAGTATATGGGCCCTAATGGGCTTTAGGGGAGAGAGGGAGGGGCTGCCTAGGGCAGGCCGCGCACCCCCAAGGCCTAGTCTGAATTGGACTAGGGGGAGGGGTGGCGCCCCATCCTTCCTTCTCTTCTCTCTTCCCTTTCCTTCTCTACTACTCCTACTACATGGAAGGGGGGAATCCTACTCCCGGTGGGAGTAGGACTCCCAGGGCACGCCATAGTAGAGGGTTGGCCCTCCCCTCCTCCACTCCTTTATATACGGGGGAGGGGGCACCCCATAGACACACAAGTTGATCATTGGTCTCTTAGCCATGTGCGGTGCCCCCTCCACCATAATCCACCTCAGTTATATTGTAGCGGTGCTTAGGCGAAACCCTGCTCCGGTAGCATCATCAGCACCGTCATCACGCCGTCGTGCTGATGTAGCTCTCCCTCGACACTCTTCTGGATCGTGAGTTTGTGGGACGTCACCGAGCGGAACGTGTGTAGATCGTGGAGGTATCGTACTCTCGGTACTAGATCGGTCGATCGTGAAGACGTACAACTACATCAACCGCGTTGTCATAACGCTTCCGCGTATGGTCTATGAGGGTACATAGACGAAACTCTCCCCTCTCGTTGCTATGCATCACCATGATCTTGCGTGTGTGTAGGAACATTTTGAAATTGCTGTGTTCCCCAACAGTGGTATTCGAGCCAAGTCTATGCGTAGATGTTATATGCACGAGTAGAACACAAAGGAGTTGTGTGCGTGGATATATACATATTGCTTGCCGTTACTAATTGTTTCTTGATTCGATGGTATTGTTGGATGAAGCGGCCTAGACCGACATTACGCGTACGCTTACGCGAGACTGGTTCTACCGACGTGCTTCACACACAGGTGGCTGGTGGGTGTCAGTTTCTCCAACTTTAGTTGAATTGGATTCAATGAACGTGGTTCTTTCTGAAGATCAAAAAGCTATCACTATATCGCGTTGTGGTTTTTGATGTGTAGGTAAGAACGGTTCTTGCTCAGCCCGTAGCAGCCACATAAAAGTTGCAACAACAAAGTAGAGGACGTCTAACTTGTTTTTGTAGGGAATGTTGTGATGTGATATGGTCAAGACATGATGCTAAATTTTTATTGTATGAGATGATCATGTTTTGTAACACAATTATCGGCAACTGGCAGGAGCCATATGGTTGTCGCTTTATTGTATGAAATGCAATCGCCATGTAATTGCTTTAGTTTTTCACTAAGCGGTAGCAATAGTCATAGAAGCAATAGTTGGCGAGACGACAACGATGCTTCAATGGAGATCAAGCTGTCAAGCCGGTGACGATGGTGATCATGACGGTGCTTTGGAGATGGAGATTAAAGGCACAAGATGATGATGGCCATATCATATCACTTATATTGATTGCATGTGATGTTTATCCTTTATGCATCTTATTTTGCTTAGTTCGACGGTAGCATTATAAGATGATCTCTCACTAAATTTCAAGGTATAAGTGTTCTCCTTGAGTATGCATCGTTGCTACAGTTCGTCGTGCCGAGACACCACATGATGATCGGGTGTGTTAAGCTCTACGTTCACATACAGCGGGTGCAAGGCAGTTTTGCACACGCAGAATACTCGGGTAAAACTTGACGAGCCTAGCATATGCAGATATGGCCTCGGAACACTGAGACCGAAAGGTCGAGCGTGAATCATATAGTAGATATGATCAACATAGTGATGTTCACCATTGAAAACTACTCCATCTCACGTGATGATCGGACATGGTTTAGTTGATATGGATCATGTGATCACTTAGATGATTAGAGAGATATCTATCTAAGTGGGAGTCCTTAAGTAATTTGATTAATTGAACGTTAATTTATCATGAACATAGTACCTTATAGTATTTTGCATGTCTATGTTGTCGTAGATAGATGGCCCGTGTTGTTTTTCTGTTGAATTTTTAATGCATTCCTAGAGAAAGCTAAGTTGAAAGATGATGGTAGCAACTACATGGACTGGGTCCGTAACTTCAGGATTATCCTCATTGTTGCACAGAATAATTACGTCTTGGAAGCACCACTAGGTGATAAACCCACTGCAGGAGCAACGCCAGATGTTGTGAACACCTGGCAGAGCAAAGCTGATGACTACTCGATAGTTCAGTGTGCCATGCTTTATGGCTTAGAACCGGGACTTCAACGACGTTTTGAACATCATGGAGCATATTAGATGTTCCAGGAGTTGAAGTTAATATTTCAAGCAAATGGCCGGATTGAGAGATATGAAGTCTCCAATAAGTTCTATAGCTGCAAAATGGAGGAGAATAGTTCTGTCAGTGAACATATACTCAGAATCTCTGGGTACCACAACCACTTGACTCGGCTGGGAGTTAATCTCCCTGATGATAGTGTCATTGACAGAGTTCTTCAATCACTGCCACCAAGCTACAAGAGCTTCGTGATGAACTATAATATGCAAGGTATGGATAAGACGATTCCTAAGCTCTTCGCAATGCTAAAGGCTGTGGAGGTAGAAATCAAGAAGGAGCATCAAGTGTTGATGGTCAACAAGTTTCAAGAAAAAGGGTAAAGGTAAGAAAGGGAACTTCAAGAAGAACAGCAAGCCAGTTGCTGCTCAAGTGAAGAAACCCAAGTCTGGACCTAAGCCTGAGACTGAGTGCTTCTACTGCAAAGGGACTGGTCACTGGAAGCGGAACTGCCCCAAGTATTTGGCGGAGAAGAAGGATAGCAAAGTGAAAGGTATATTTGATATACATGTTATTGATGTGTACCTTACTAATGCTCGTAGTAGTGCCTGGGTATTTGATACTGGTTCAGTTGCTAAACATTTGCAACTCGAAACATGGGCTACGGATTAAGCGAAGATTGGCTAAGGACGAGGTGACGATGCGCGTGATAAATGGTTCCAAAGTTGATGAGATCGCCGTCGGCATGCTACCTCTACATCTACCTTCGGGATTAGTTTTAGACCTAAATAATTGTTATTTGGTGCCAGCATTGAGCATGAACATTATATCAGGATCTTGTTTGATGCGAGACGGTTATTCATTTAAATAAGAGAATAATGGTTGTTCTGTTTATACGAGTAATATCTTTTATGGTCATGCACCCTTGTTGAGTGGTCTATTTTTACTAAACCTTGGTAGTAGTGATACACATGCTCATAGTATTGAAGACAAAAGATGCAGAGTTGATAATGATAGTGCAACTTATTTGTGGCACTACCGTTTAGGTCATATTGGTGTAAAGTGCATGAAGAAACTCCATTCTGATGGACTTCTGGAATCACTTGATTATGAATCACTTGGTACTTGCGAACCATGCCTCATGGGCAAGATGACTAAAACTCCCTTCTCCAGAACAATGGAGCGAGCAACAGAGTTATTGGAAATCATACATACTGATGTATGTGGTCCAATGAACATTGAAGCTCGTGGCGGATATCGTTATTTTCTTACCTTCACAGATGATTTGAGCAGATATGGGTATATCTACTTAATGAAACATAAGTCTGAAACATTTGAAAAGTTCAAAGAATTTTAGAGTGAAGTGGAAAATCATCATAACAAGAAAATCAAGTTTCTGCGATTTGATCATGGAGGTGAATATTTGACTTATGAGTTTGGACTTCATTTGAAACAATGCGGAATAGTTTTGCAACTCACGCCACCTGGAACACCACAGTGTAATGGTGTGTCCGAGCATCATAATCGTACTTTACTAGATATGGTGCGATCTATGATGTCTCTCACTGATTTACCGCTATGATTTTGGGGTTATGCTTTAGAGACAGCTGCATTCACATTAAATAGGGCACCATCTAAATCCATTGAGATGACACCTTATGAACCGTGGTTTGGCAAGAAACCCAAGTTGTCGTTTCTTAAAGTTTGGGGCTGCGATGGTTATGTGAAGAAACTTCAACCTGATAAGCTCAAACCCAAATCGAAGAAATGTGTCTTCATAGGATACCCCAAAGGAGACTGTTGGGTACACCTTCTATCACAGATCCGAAGGCAAGATATTCGTTGCTAAAAATGGATCCTTTCTAGATAAGGAGTTTCTCTCGAAAGAAGTGAGTGGGAGGAAAGTAGAACTTGATGAGGTAATTGTACCTGCTCCCTTATTGGAAAGTAGTTCATCACTGAAATCAGTTCCAGTGATTCCTACACCAGTAAGTGAGGAAGCTAATGAGGATGATCATGAAACTTCTGATCAAGTTACTACCGAACCTCGTAGGTCAACCAGAGTAAGATCCGCACCAGAGTGGTACGGTAATTCTGTTCTGGAAGTCATGTTATTTGACCATGATGAACCTACGAACTATGAGGAAGCGATGATGAGCCCAGATTCCGCAAAATGGCTTGAGGCCATGAAATCTAAGATGGGATCCATGTATGAGAACAAAGTGTGGACTTTGGTTGACTTGCCCGATGATCGGCAGGCCATAGGGAATAAATGGATCTTCAAGAAGAAGACTGACGCTCGACTTGTTGCAAAAGGTTTTTGACAAGTTCAAGGAGTTGACTATGATGAGACCTTCTCACCCGTAGCGATGCTTAAGTTCGTCCGAATCTTGTTAGCAATTGCTGCATTTTATGATTATGAAATTTGGCAAATAGATGTCAAAACTGCATTCCTTAATGGATACCTTAAAGAAGAGTTGTATATGATGCAACCAGAAGGTTTTGTCGATCCAAAATGTGCTAATAAAGTGTGCAAGCTCCAGCGATCCATTTATGGACTGGTGCAAGCCTCTCGGAGTTGGAATATATGCTTTGATAGTGTGATCAAAGCACATGGTTTTATACAGACTTTTGGAGAAGCCTGTATTTACAAGAAAGTGAGTGGGAGCTTCGTAGCATTTCTGATATTATATGTAGATGACATATTGTTAATCGGAAATGATACTGAACTTCTGAATAGCATAAAAGGATACTTGAATAAGAAATTTTCAATGAAAGACCTCGGTGAAGCTGCTTATATATCGGGCATCAAGATCTATAGAGACAGATCAAGACGCTTAATTGGACTTCCACAAAGCACATATCTTCATAAAGTTTTGAAGAAGTTCAAAATGGATCAGGCAAAGAAAGGGTTCTTGCCTGTATTACAAGGTGTGAATTTGATTTAGACTCAATGCCCGACCACTGCAGAAGATAGGGAGAAAATGAAAGGTGTTCCCTATGCTTCGGCCATAGGCTCTATCATGTATGCAATGTTGTGTACCAGACTTGATGTGTGCCTTGCTATCAGTTTAGCAGGGAGGTACCAAAGTAATCCAGGAGTGGATCACTGGATAGCGGTCAGGAACATCCTGAAATACCTGAAAAGGACTAAGGATATGTTTCTCGTATATGGAGGTGACAAAGAGCTCGTCGTAAACGGTTACGTCGATGCAAGCTTCGACACTGATCCGGATGACTCTAAGTCACAAACTGGATACGTGTTTTTATTAATTGGTGGAGTTGTCAGTTGGTGCAGTTCCAAGCAGAGCGTCGTGGCGGGATCTACATGTGGAGTGGGGTACATAGCTGCTTCGGAAGCAACGAATGAAGGAGTTCATATCCGACCTAGGTGTCATACCTAGTGCATCGGGTCCAATGAAAATCTTTTGTGACAATACTGGTGCAATTGCCTTGGAAAAGGAATCCAGATCTCACAAGAGAACCAAGCACATCAAGAGACACTTCAATTCCATCCGCCATCAAGTCAAGGAGGGAGACATAGAGATTTGCAAGATATATACGGATCTGAATGTTGCAGACCCGTTGACTAAGCCTCTCTCACGAGCAAAACATGATCAGCACCACGACTCCATGGGTGTTAGAATCTTTACAATGTAGGGATAATTGTATTTATACCCTTAGTTGTGCCCCCCTCAACCGAATTGCCCATAGTTTTTGAAAACACATGGTCTTGTCGGACCCACTTTGTCATCTTGTGCTTTTGCCCTTTGACCGTTTGACCGTCACTTTGAAAACTTCATTACTAATTCATACTAAATCATAAAATGCAAATAAGATACCTAAATGTTCCGAAAAGCATCACGTATATGTCAATATCACTTGCATTCATGACAAAAGTGTTGGTAAGTGCCCATCCAAGTTTTAGCTCTTATCATACCACCATGAACAATAAAATCTAAAAAACTTCAAAATAATCAAGAAAAATTTGGTGGCAAAGAATTGTAAATGTTTTAAGTGCTTGCCAAGTTTCATGAGGGAATGGCATTCGTGGAAGTCGTGGCAAAAAACAGTCTATTTTCGAGTGTTGACTGTTTTTTGCCACGACTTCCACGAATGTCATTTACAATTCTTTGGCACCAAATTTTTCTTGCATTTTTTTGAAGTTTTCTTAGACTTTCCTATTCATGGTGGTATGATCAGAGCTAAAACTTGGATGGGCACTTACCAACACTTTTGTCATGAATGCAAGTGACATTGACATACATGTGATGTTTTTCCAAACATTTTGGTATCTTATTTGCATTTCTCTGATTTAGTATGAATTAGTTATGAAGTTTTCAAAGTGACGGTCAAACGGTCAAAGGGGAAAAGCACAAGATGACAAAGTGGGTCGGGCAAGACCACGTATTTTCAAAAACTAGGGGCAATTCAGTTGAGGGGGACACGACTAAGGGTATAAATACAATTATCCCTACAATGTAATCTAGATTATTCACTCTAGTGCAAGTGGGAGACTGAAGGAAATATGCCCTAGAGGCAATAATAAAGTTATTATTTATATTTCCTTATATCATGATAAATGTTTATTATTCATGCTAGAATTGTATTAAACCAGAAACTTAGTACATGTGTGAATACATAGACAAACAGAATGTCACTAGTATGCCTCTACTTGACTAGCTTATTGAATCAATGATGGTTATGTTTCCTAACCATAGACATGAGTTGTCATTTGATTAACGGGATCACATCATTAGAGAATGATGTGATTGACTTGACCCATCCATTAGCTTAGCACGATGATCATTTAGTTTGTTGCCATTGCTTTCTCCATAACTTATACATGTTCCTATGACTATGAGATCATGCAACTCCCGAATACTGGAGGAACACTTTGTGTGCTACCAAACGTCACAACGTAACTGGGTGATTATAAAGGTGCTCTACAGGTGTCTCCGATGGTGTTTGTTGAGTTGGCATAGATCGTGATTAGGATTTCTCACTCCGATTGTCGGAGAGGTATCTCTCGGCCCTCTCGGTAATGCACATCAATATAAGCCTTGCAAGCAATGTGACTAATGAGTTAGTTGCGGGATGATGCATTACGGAATGAGTAAAGAGACTTACCGGTAACGAGACTGAACTAGGTATTGAAGATACCAACGACCGAATCTCGGGGAAGTAACATACCGATGACAAAGGGAACAATGTATATCGTTATGCGGTTTGACCGATAAAGATCTTCGTAGAATATGTGGGAGCCAATATGAACATCCAGGTTCCGCTATTGGTTATTTACCAGAGACGTGTCTCGGTCATGTCTAGATAGTTCTCGAACCCGTAGGGTCCGCATGCTTAACGTTCAGTGACGACCGGTATTATGAGTTTATATATTTTGATGTACCAAAGGTTGTTCGGAGTTCCGGATATGATCGCGGACATGACGAGGAGTCTCGAAATGGTCGAGACATAAAGATCGATATATTGTATGATTATGTTTGGACATCGGAATGGTTCCAGGTAAGTTCGGGCATTAACTGGAGTGCCGGGAGTTATCGGAACCCCCCGGGGAGTATATGGGCCCTAATGGGCTTTAGGGGAGAGAGGGAGGGGCTGCCTAGGGCAGGCCGCGCGCCCCCCAAGGCCTAGTCTGAATTGGACTAGGGGGGAGGGGCGGCGCCCCCTCCTGCCTTCTCTTCTCTCTTCCCTTTCCTTCTCTCCTACTCCTACTACATGGAAGGAGGGGAATCCTACTCTCGGTGGGAGTAGGACTCCCCAGGGCGCGCCATAATAGAGGGTCGGCCTTCCCCTCCTCCACTCCTTTATATACGGGGGAGGGGGGCACCCCATAGACACACAAGTTGATCATTGATCTCTTAGCTGTGTAATCCACCTCAATTATATCGTAGCGGTGCTTAGGCGAAGCCCTGTTCTGATAGCGTCATCAACACAGTTATCACGCTGTCGTGCTGACGAAGCTCTCCCTCGACACTCTGCTGGATCGTGAGTTCGTGGGACGTCACCGAGCTGAATGTGTGCAGGTCGTGAAGGTGTCGTACTTTCGATACTAGATCGGTCGATCGTGAAGACGTACGACTACATCAACCGCGTTGTCATAACGCTTCCGCTTATGGTCTACGAGGGTACGTAGACGAAACTCTCCCCTCTCGTTGCTATGCATCACCATGATCTTGCGTGTGCGTAGGAAAATTTTGAAATTACTACGTTCCCCAAAAGTTATGCGGTTTGACCGATAAAGATCTTCATAGAATATGTAGGAGCCAATATGAGCATCCAAGTTCCGCTATTGGTTATTGACCAGAGATTTGTCTCGGTCATGTCTACATAGTTCTCGAACCCGTAGGGTTCGCATGCTTAACGTTCGATGACGATTTATATTATGAGTTATGTGCACTACAAAAAAATACACTTCCGTGATGATACGTGTTTGTCAGAGTAGGTCGCGTTTTTTGTCATGCATGTACATCCATGACGATTTTATGACAGAATCAAGATAGTCATACCTGTGCTATCGTAGAAGTGTTCCATGACATTAGCAAAATTATCATCATGGAAGTGTCCACTTCCATGACGATAAATCGCGCGTCACAGAAGTGCTTTCGTCAAGGGTGACCGACACGTGGCATCCACCGTAAAGGAATGTCGTTAAGCTATCGGGTCGGATTTTGGATCCAATAACCCGTTAACAGCCCTGACCAATGGGAAATTTCCATGTGTAAAATTATGATTGGCCGAAGGGAACACCTGTCAGCTCATCAGTGGGCCAGATGTCGCCCGTCCATTGGAGCAGACCTGCCTATGATACGTCGACACGTGGTTGGGCCCAACAGAGGCCCATATAGGTTAAAAAGGCCGGCCCAGTCAAAGGCCCGTAGAACTTAATCAGTTACTAGTGGGCCAGCCAAATAACGACCTGCTTAATAAAGGTCCATTTACGGCCTGAAGCCAGATCTGGCCCGTTAATTGTTCGACAAATATTTGGGCCCATTTACGGCCCGAAGCCAGATCTGGACCGTTAATTGTTCACCCAATATTTCGGCCCATTTGCGTCCCGAAGCCAGATCTGGCCCGTTATTGTTCGCCGAATATTTGGGCCCAACTACAGCCCATTGACTTTCGGCCTGTTAGAGGCCTGATGTAGACATGGGCCCATTTCAGCCCGGTGTGACTTTCGGCCTGGGAATAGCCCGTGCTGCCTAGGGATGGCAATGGGTACCCATTACCCACGTACCCAGTGGGTAAAAACCCTATTAGGGTAAGGGTATGGGACAAAACATTACCCATGGGTATATAAATAGGAAAATCTCAAACCCATCGGGTAGAGCGGGTACGGGTATGGGATTATATAACCCATACACGCATACCCATGTACACTTATAAAATCTAACAAATATGGACAATTACCTCTACACTTTGTCGTGGGTTTGTCAACTTAAAATTTATGACTATGTGCTACGTGCTACTATTTATGACTATGTGTTGATGTTTTGTTGTGTTGTTGTTTACAAGAAAGTGTTGACTTTTATAGAACTTTTTGTTGTTTAGGATATGTTGTTATTGTTATGTGTTGTTGTTTATAAAATATGATTGTATGTTATTGTTTATAATAACGTGATGCTCAAATTAATGTTATTCAAACATGGATATTTTTACCCGTGGGTATCCATTTACCCTGTCGGGTAACGGGTATGGGAAAAAATTGTACCCACTAGCGGGTATGGGTACGGGTGATGGGTCAATTCAAATGGGATGGATAAGGGTATGGGGTGGCTTCACCCATGCCCAAACCCTGCGGGTGCCAGCCCTAGTGCTGCCCATGGGCCATATATGGTCCGACGGGACATCAGGCCCACTAACGGCCCGTGCTAAAGGTGGCAACTGTTAAGCCCAACATGACTTTGGGCCTGTTAAAGGCCTATCGCGTAATTCGGCCCGTTGATGCCTGTGCTAAGCTTTCGGCCTCTTAAAGGTCCACGATATTAGTGGGCCAACTAAGGCCCGAGATATGTTTCGACCTGGTAACGGCCTATGAGCTAACTGGGCCCAAAACGGCCCGGACTACATTTCGGCCTGCTGAAGGCCCGTCGACGACTAGTGAAAATTTAGGCCCAACATGCATTTTGGCCTGCTAAAGGCCCGTGGTTTCATCTCGGCCGTAACAGGCCAGTACAATATTCAGCCTGTTAATGGCCCAACGCTACCTGGGCCAAACTAAGCGCTGCGTCGACAAAAGGCCCAAATAAAATATAGGCCGGTGTAAGTTTGGGCCTGGCGCAATGTGTGAAGGCCCCAATAATTCGGGCCCAAGAAAGACGCAGGCCGGCCCAATTGTGGCCCGGTAAAAACCTGGCCCGTTAGAGTCGAATGTTTTGGTTCGGTCGACTACATCTAATTTTTTTTCAGATAGTGAATGATGGCAGTAACTAGTAGGAATTAAGAACAAACCTACTCTATACAATAAAGAAATTACGGCATAGTAACTAAGAATAAACCTACACTATACAATAAAGGATTTAAGGTATATTACATCCACTGGGCATCGAAGTTCGCCACCAGTGATCATAAAGCGCGACGAAGAAGCAGATTACAAAAACTGGGCACCATTGCAGCGTAACAAAATAATACTGAAGCGAGACCACTTCCAAGACAGTTCAAGAAAGGTTAGCCTTGCGAGGGAACTACTACGCAAGCTGCTGAGCAAGGCTGTGAGACCGACCTAGCATGTCGGTCATAGCTTCCAGGTGTAGCTGTTTAGCGATGAGGTTCTCATTGGTGTTCTCCGTAATCTTTCTTAGAGATAGGACTTCAAGTCGAAGTTGAGTTGCAGAATGCCTTTCTGCTAGAACTTGGGACTGAAGAAGTCGAACTGATTCAGACAACGAATTCTGTGAGCTTGTCTGACTGTTAGTCTCAAGTAACTTGAACCCTGCATCAAGACAAGACTTTGGGGTTGTCCCGCTATCTTGAAGATGTTTTGCCTTCTTTGGTGCAATATATGTTGGGTTTGTCTCACAGCCTTCGGCAGACTTGTGCATGCCATCAGGCATATCACCCTGAAACAAAGCAGAGAGATGACAGGTTTTGCACGTGTATAAACAAAGATGATAACTGTTCTGTCAATTCTATCCAATTTCAAATTAGAAAATAAAGAGTAAGTTCAAAATATCAATAGCATAATTTGGCATTGTTCATAATGCGAGGAGCTTCACCACACTACTGGATTACCATGTCAACATAACAAGCATAGATGAAGGGCAAAGAAAATCATTATATCTATTTTGTATAATGTGCATGGCATGTTGTTCATATCATCAGCGACATCAGTAAGATAAAACAGGAGATGACAAGGTGCAAACGTGGGCTGCTTCACCACACACTGGATTATAGATCCACAAAAACAAGCATACATATAGGGAGAATTAAGTAATGTGCATGGTATGAATAAGGAATTTGGTTTTACAAGTAAAACTTAGAACTTACAGTTCTTATGAACATGCATTTTGGCAGAAACAACAAACTAAATAGCAGTAAATGATAGGGAGTATGAGCAAATTAAACAGCAGTTGAGGATAAAGGCTTTAGAAGGACTGACTTACATTAATAGTTAACACCGGCTTTATAATGCCCTTCTCCATGTCAACGGAAGGATAACTCAAGAATTTTAGCACATAATCTTCTTCATAAGCATTGCATGTACTCTACATTTTGTAGAGAGTAATTATAGATATGATAATACTGGAAGTGTCGTGGAATTGTCACGGCAGATGTCCTAGAGCAAGGACTTAGTCGTAGGGCCATCGCACTAGGAAGCTTAAAGGGGTTAATCAGGACAAAGGACACGAGAGGGTTTTATACTAGTTCGGCCCCTTACGATGAAGGTAAAAGCCCACGTCTAGTTGGGATTGGTATAGCTGGGATTTCAATCACCAAGAGGCTCAACTCGCCGGCTTGGTTATCGACTTGTTCTTTCTTGCCTAAGCCACCACCGGGTCGTCCCCTTATATACATGGGTTGATGCCTGGCGGCCTACAGAGTCCCGGCCGGCTCATAATCGTGTACGGCTCGATGACTTCCTTTACATGCCTTTCTTTACAAGTCTTTCCTTACATATGGCGGTTCACAATATCAGGCCTTAAACCGCCTCCAGGCCTTTCGGCCTTCTATAATATTTAATGAACTATAATCTTGAATATTTACTGGGCTTCTTGTGTAACCCGCCATTGGGGCTGACCCGGCCCCTCTTGGGCGGGTCATAACTGATAGTAATATCCCCAACATTAGGCCCCAGGTTGACTTTGAACTTCGTTCTTTGTCAATCTTCAATATTTAGACAAAAATCCATCTTCTTATCTTCGCTGAAATTTTCTTGTAACCCGCTGTGACTTCATCTCTTGAAAATGCAAAAAACTTTCATGATGTCATCTTCCAATGGATCTTTTATCTTTAATGTTTCCCGAGAATCGAGGCGCCTGTATAGCTGGATAACCATTATTCGGCTCTCCCTTGATTTTTGCGCCCGTTTGTTCGCATCTTTTCCTTATAAATAGGCACGCCTCGGCCTTCTCATTCTCCTCTCTCGCTCCGTCTTCTTCCTCTCGCAAACCCCCTGCTGCTCGAGCTTCGCCACTGCCGCGCTTCACCTTTGTCTCCGTCGACGTTGGCCGCTGCATCAACCCAAACCGATCCAGAGAACAGCGGGGACCTCCACAGAAGATCCGCAATCGTAAGTGTCTCCCTTTTTACTTCTCAGATCCTCATTTTAGGGTTTCCAAGCTCCTGTGTGTTCTTCATAGTTCATCATAGTTCATTGTAGTTCTTCCACTACCAGCCTTTTCTGATCCAAAAAGTTATATATATTCTCGCGCGGTAGTGTTTTTGTACCTCTTCTTGATCCACAGATCCCTTTCTCTGATTAAAAGGCTGCTTCAGAACTTACCGACTCCTCTGTACTGAACTTTTTAGGTCTAGAATTGTTTTCATTTTGAATAACCATTTGATCTGGAATAATACCAAGCAATGTAGGAAACTTGTTTGTCTCAATACTTAGCTGAATTTGCCTTCTTCAAATATCTGTAGTCATGGCGGCTTATCATGTCGGCTTAATTTTCCTTATATGTCATTAGCCCTTAACTAAGCCGCCATTACTTGTTTGCATCTTCATCACTTAACTGTCAATCTCACCATTAAACTGAACCGGCATGTTGCTTTTCTTTTCAGTTCTTCTTTGCGCATCATGCCGTCCAAAACACCAACCATCTATAACTGGGTTCCTTCAACCATAACTAAGGAACGTTTAAAAGAGTTCTTCACCATAGGATTTCTGCCAGCGAAAACCGTCATGTCTTACCGTGCCCCTGACCCGGAAGAAGAACGGCCCAATCGAAGAGACGGTGAGGTGATCGTTTTTACTGACCACATGAACCATGGCTTCTCACCGCCCGGCTCAAAGTTCTTCAGAGAGGTCCTCCACTTTTTCAAGCTCCACCCTCAAGATATCGGGCCCAACTCCATATCTAACATCTGTAACTTCCAAGTGCTCTGTGAGGTATATCTCCAACAAGAGCCGACCGTGGAGTTATTTAGAGAATATTTTTATCTAAACTGGCAAAACGAGTGCACCAACGGCCTTAGCTTAGAGCTTGGAGGCATATCAATTCAGCGCTGGTAGGGTGCCGTCTTCCCCCTCATTGTCTTACCAAGTCACCCAAAGGACCGGAACCATACTTGGTTCTATTGCCAGGACACTTCACAAGGAAACGAGAAGCCACTGTCGGGTTATCACCCCGATCATCTTGACTCCAAGTTCGCGCTTCCTGACAAGCTTACCGTCGCTGAACGCAAGAGGCTGATACCATCTATCAAAAGGATCAATGCCCTGTTGGGGAACGGGTTAACTGGAGTTGATTTGACCCGCTGTTGGATCTCATGGCGGGTCATCCCTTTGAGCCGCCGGTCAAAGCTGATGTATGAGTATGGTGGAGGCCCGGATGATTCTCTTCATCACAGCCCTATTCAATTGATAGAAGAAGATATTGTCGCAATGTCAACTCTTCTGGTGAACGGGAAATACAAAGATTGCAGTGTTGTCGGGTTAAACCCCTTCTGCCAGCTTAACCCGGTGCCAGAAGTAAGAATGTCGTTATTTCTCTCTTTTGTATTTTCCCAGCCGTATTGTTTTAATACATGCCTGACTCTTTATCTTGTTTTTTACCTGTCTGCAGGCCAACTCTGACTTCTGGAAAGTTAAGTATGACCACGAGGCTGCCAAGAAAGTGAAAGCCGCCGCCATAAACGCCAAGAAAACGACCCGGAGGTCGAAAAAGAAGAAAAAGAGCATTGCTGAAGATTTGATGAAGCTTGATGATACATCTGACTCGTAGGTAGCCCTTGATTCCCTTGGCCAATTTTTTAACAATCTTATTGACACTGATCATTACCAGGATGACACTGGGGCCAGTCAGGCTGTGGAAGCAGAGGTAACTATCATTTCCTCCGACTCAGAGCCCTTGCCAAGACAAAAAGTTCGACGAGTGATCCGTAAAGTAAGGTTTTCTAACCCTTTAGCTCACTTGGATCCCAACTTTCGTTTGAAAAAGCAGCAACATGAAAGCCGCTGTCAAGCTTGGACTGAAGATGAGCCGGCTGTCGTCCTTCAATAAACTCCTCAGAAGCGTCCGAATGAGGTTTACTTCTTTCTGTCTTTAACTCTTTTTAATGGATCCTTCCCCTTGTATTACTTTTAACTCTATTGTATCCTTTCAGGAGGTGTCTCGCTCTTCTGGCGACTCATCGCAGATGCAATTTCCGGCCTTCAAGACTGCCCCTGGGTAATGAAAAATCCTCATATTTTCCGGGTTGTTCAAATTGTATCTTTATACTGATGATCTTGCAACATTTTTCTTAGTGGCCAAGCTAAATCCAAGAAAGCGAAGGTAGCTAAACCGGTGGAAGACCCGCCAGTGCTTGCGTCTGACCCGGCCAGGCCATCTTCTCCATTAACCGACGCTCCAGCAGACCCGCCTGTTGATGTAGAAGCAAATCCTCCTGAGCCGTTGTTTGATGAGACCACTGTGAACCCTTCCGCTACTGGACCATCAAGCTCAGCCAACCTGCCATCACCGTCTGCACAAGACGTTCAGATCATCGGCAGCCGCTTTATTGAATCAGGGAATCCAACCGTGCTGGCTCGGTGTTTTGCAAAACAAGAGGCATTGGAGAGGCAGAAAGTTCGCTTTGACGTTTCCAACTATGACCATCTAAATGCCAATGATATTTTATCCGGCTATCTTAGCCATGTACACTCCATTCGCGACTCTGAGATTGAAATGGTCAAACAGCTGCAGTTGAAATGCGAGGTACGTTCTTCCGGCTTATCTATATTCCTTAAGCCCCCAAGTCTTTAGATTATGAGAGAACCGGAATGATCTGTAGACTTTAAAATATAGGCCAAGACCTTTACCTTTGAAACTTTTCTTGAATTCAATAGAACAAAGCTTCACCTGTAGTCCCCAAGGGCCGGTTCGTTTTGATCATAAATGAGCCGATACTTTAAATTGTTTGGTACCGTATTCAAAGGACTTAATATTCCGGCTTAACCTTGAGAAACTTGCTGAACTGCATACATTAGCCCCCAAGTGCCAAGTGATGTTACTTTGTAAGGTACTTGGGACTTAAAGTATGTCTTTAGAGTCATAAAATTTTGATTTGGCATACATTAGCCCCCAAGTGTCAAGTGGTTTTTTGTGAAGTACTTGAGACTTGAATCTTGATTTTTGAACTTGAAGCAAAATCTTGACTCATCCGAATGTTTTGCAGAATGCCTTATCTGAATTGAACTCGCAATTGACTGATGCGAAGACCCGGCTAGTGAGTCAGGAGGCAGAAATCAAATCTGCTAATTCTAAACTGTAAATAAGTCTCTTTGAGACGGAAAATTTAAATATCAGCTTCGCTGCCAAGAAGAAAACTTGGGAAGAAGAAAAAACGCTTCTGACCCAACGTGCTGAGAAGGCCGAAACAACCCTTAAAGAGATTTCAACAGAGTTAAACGGTTTAAAGGGTCGGGTGTCTCAAATGGTGGCTGTCATCTTTGGTAAGCCGTTCGACTTTAATTTTGTGTGCTTTTCACTGATCCGGAATATAAGCCGCCAGCTGACTTTGTGTATAAAATATGTGTAGGCCCTTGAAGCAAAAATCTCAGCCAAGACCCTTTGATTAAACTGAAGTCAGTGTATACTTTGGTAGAACAACTATATATTGGCGCACAGCGGGCTCTTTCCACCATCTCTCCTGCCAATCAAGGACCCAACCGGCTCAGCAACATACTGAAGAAACTATCGATCCTGCCTGCCAGGTTTCAAGAAGTGAAACGCTCCTGCGCGCGAGCCGGAGCTTTGACTACCCTGAGCCGCTCCAAGGCTTGGGTGCCAGACCTAGACCCGGCGGATGTGGCCAGAGGATGTCTCGCCATGAAGTAAGATGGTTCTCCTTTTGAGCAGGATGACTTCATGGCTTACGTGCGCGGAGTCCGACCTCAGGCAACTACCCTTGGAGAGGACACAAACATTGACAAATACCAGCCGAGATTTGATGCTGAAAATAATAAGATGGCGACTCCCTCATACAAGGTGACGGATTTGATCCCACCTGTAAGAGAAAACACATTTGCCCTGGAGGTTGACCCGGCAGGCCTGATCGACGATGAAGCAGAATTCGTCGCCGTGAATGGTTTTGACTGGTCAAAACCCAACTTCTAGCCAACAGAGGGCGGTGAACCGCCGAGGGAGGAATAATAACCATCTTCATTTGCTTATAAAAAGTCGTGTAATAGTTTAGTTGTGAAAACACTGAATGCCTTGCTTATGCCAGCGTGCATAAAACACTGTATGTGACTCCGTGTTTCCTGATGGCAATATATGCATTATACTTGATGATCGTTTCTGCAACACTTTAAATCTGTACCCTGTAGAGACAAGAAAATACTGGCATGGCGGCTTAGAATCAAACGGGTTAAAACACCCGGCTTATATCCAATACGCTCATCATAATAGAAAAACAGAAAGCGGATATAAATAAAGGACAAGGGCTGAAACTAACTCTTTAGTTAATGCACTAGGCAATTATATATAAATAATAGCCATACTTGTACCTTTGATCCTTAGACCACCGGCTTGAGTAACCCGGGTAATGAAGCTGATAACTCAATCTTTCTGAGAAGTCAATACCTTTGAATACTTCAGTAATCGTTATACCTTGGTAGCCATGTTGCCAAATAGACAAACCGGCGAAGAGGATCATGCTAATTATTTGCAACAAGAAACTCAAAGGCAAATAACAGTTAACAAGTATGATTTAACCTTATATTTAAAGGTTGGTGGCTTCTGATTCGAATACGACTAGTAAACCGGACCAAAGGGGTTAAGCTAAGGTTCGAATACGACCATATAGCCCCCAGTGGCTGTGGCGTTGCGCCGATCAAGAGGGTACCGACAGCTATGTTCTCTTTGGTCCGAATACGACCTATGTTTGAATAGGAAGCCCCCAAATGACCTTGAGAGGTTTTTAACGACCATGATTCAAATACGATCCAAGTCGGACTCAAAAGGGGTTAAGCTATGATTAGGATATGATCAAGAAGCCCCCTAGTGAGTTTGGCCTTGAGCCGATCAAGAGGGTTACGACAGCTATGTTCTCTTTGGTTCGAATACGACCTATGTTTGAACAGGAAGCCCCCAAGTGACCATGATAATTGCAGCTAGATTCGAATACGATCATAAGCCGGACCAAAAAAGGTTAGACTTGATTCAAATATGATCAGCTCCTTAATAGTCATTTGAGAATAAGAAATAACAAAGATGCATAATCTTTGAAAATAAAAGAGACCGATGGTCTTGCTTTATTACTTATCATGGTATATACAATGCTAAAGTATGTACATGATGAGAGCCGGTAGCTCAGGTGTAGTATGGACGAAGTTGAGCAATGTTCCATGGCCGGCGGGTCTCCTCCTCTGACTTACGTGAATCTTTGTGTTCTCGAACGTCAATGAGGTAATACGACCTGTTGTTTAAGTTCTTGATGACCACAAAGGGTCCTTCCCAAGGTGGGGATATCTTGTGTGCATCTGACAGATCCTGGATGAGCTGGAGCACCAGGTCGCCTTCCTGAAAAGTTCTGGATTTGACCCGGCGGATGTGATAACGGTGCAGGTCCTGTTGATAAATTGCTGATCGAGTCGCTGCTAAATCTCTTTCTTCATCCAACAAGTCAAGTGCATCCTGTCTGGCTTTTTCATTATTAGCTTAAACATAAGCCGCCACACGGGGCGAGTCATGATGGATGTCACTAGGCAACACTGCCTTTGCTCCTTAAACCATGAAGAAAGGTGTGTAACCTGTAGACCTGTTGGGCATGGTGTTGATACTCCACAACACCGAGGGTAATTCCTCTACCCAGCAACCCGGCATTCGCTGTAAGGGAACCATGAGCCGGGGTTTGAGACCTTTTAAAATTTCTTGATTTGCTCTCTCAGCTTGACCATTGGATTGAGGATGAGCTACAGAAGAAACATCAAGCCGGATGTGCTCACGTTGACAAAACTCCTCCATAGCTCCTTGGGATAGATTAGTGCCATTGTCAGTGATAATGATGTGTGGAAAACCAAAACGGAAGATCACCTTTTTCATTAACTGAACCGTCGTGGCCGCGTCACACTTACTCACTGGCTCTGCCTCAACCCACTTAGTGAATTTATCAACCGCCACCAAGAGATGTGTCTTTTTATCCTTAGACCTTTTGAAAGGTCCCACCATGTCAAGCCCCCAGACCGCAAACGGCCAAGTGATTGGAATCATCCGGAGTTCTTGAGCCGGCACATGTTCTCGTCGTGCAAATTTTTGACATCCATCACATCTGCTGACCAAATCCTCTACATCAGCGTGAGCCGTCAACGAGTAAAAACCGTGACGAAAAGCTTTAGCCACCAGAGATTTTGACCCGGCGTGATGACCACAATCGCCTTCATGGATCTCACGAAGTATTTCTTGACCTTCTTCGGGGGAAACACACCACTGAAACGCTCCGGAGACACTGCAATGGTATAATTCTCCATCCGAAATTGTCATTGACTTAGACCATCGGGTTATCTGTCGAGCCAGGGTCTCATCTGCTGGCAACTCTCCCGGGGTCATGTAAGCCAAGAACGGCACTGTCCAATATGGGATGACATGGAGAGCCGCCACCAACTGCGCCTCCGGGTCAGGAACAGCTAAATCTTCTTCTGTGGGCAACTTGACAGACGGGTTATGCAAAACATCCAAAAAGGTGTTAGGAGGTACTAGCTTACGCTGAGACCCCAACCGGCTTAAAGCATTAGCCACTTCGTTCTTTCGTCGGTCAATGTGCTCCACCTGATAACCTTTAAAATGCCCTGCAACAACGTCAACCTCCTGGCGATAAGCCGCCATGAGAGGGTCCTTGGAATCCCACTTGCCTGATACCTGTTGAGCCACTAAATCTGAGTCGCCAAGAAATCTGACCCGGCTCAAACTCATCTCTTTTGCCACTCGAAGACCGAGCAAGGCTTCATACTCTACTGCGTTGTTAGTGCAAGGAAACATCAACCGTAACACATAACAAAATTTGTCACCTCGCGGAGAGGTTAACACAACTCCAGCCCCCGAGTCTTCCAACTGTCTGGACCCATCAAAATGAATAGTCCAATATGTGTTGTCTGGTTTCTCTTCTGGCATGTGCATCTCTGTCCAGTCATTAATGAAGTCAACCAGTGCTTGAGATTTGATCGCAGTACGTGGCACATACTTCAACCCATGAGACCCAAGCTCAATTGCCCACTTGGCGACTCGCCTAGTGGCTTCTTTGTTTTGAATGATGTCTCCCAAAGGAGCAGAGCTAACCATGGTGATTGGATGTCCCTGAAAATAATGCTTAAGCTTCCGGCTTGCCATGAACACCCCATATACAAGCTTCTGCCAATGTGGATATCGTTGCTTGGATTCAATTAGCACCTCACTGACGTAGTAAACCAGCCATTGAACCGGATGCTCCTTGCCAGCCTCCTTGCGCTCCACCACAATAGCCACACTAACAGCTCGTGAGTTGGCGGCCACATATAACAACAGCGGCTCTTTCTCAACTGGACCAGCCAGGACCGGCGGCTCAGCAAGTTGTGTCTTCAAATCTTCAAAAGTAGAATTTGCAGCATTGCTCCAAACAAAATCATCTATTTTCTTCATCATCTGATACAGAGGCATTGCCTTCTCCCCTAGCCGGCTTATGAACCGGCTCAAAGCAGCGACATGACCCGCCAGTCGTTGAACGTCATTGATGCATGTTGGTTTGGCCAGAGATGTAATTGCCTTGATTTTCTCCGGGTTAGCCTCAATACCTCGGTTAGACACCAAAAAACCCAAGAGTTTGCCGGCTGGGACTCCAAAAACACACTTGGCTGGGTTAAGCATCATTTTGTAGACCCGGAGATTATTGAAAGTCTCTTTCAGATCTGCGACCAAGGTTTCCTCCTTCCTGGATTTTACCACTATATCATCCACATAAGCATGAACATTGCGTCCAATTTGATTGTGAAGACAATTCTGCACACACCATTGGTAAGTCTCCTGGGCACTCTTCAGCCTAAAAGGCATAGACACATAGCAGAAAGCTCCAAAGGGAGTGATTAAAAGTCATCTTCTCCTGATCTTTGACTACCATCTTGATCTGATGATAACCTAAATACGCATCCAAAAAACTCAAACGTGTGCAACCCGCCGTAGCATCAATGATCTGATCAATACGGGTGAGGGCAAAAGGATCAGTCGGACAAGCCTTGTTCAGATCGGTGTAATCCACACACATACTCCAGGTGCTGTTCTTTTTTAGTACAAGCACCGGGTTGGCTAACCACTCTGGGTGAAAGACTTCCACAATGAACCCGGCCGCCAAGAGCCGGGCCACCTCTTCTCCAATGGCCTTGCGCCTTTCTTCATTGAACCGTCAGAGAAACTGTCTGACAGGTTTAAACTTTGGATCAATATTGAGAGTGTGCTCAGCGAGTTCCCTCGGGACACCCGGCATGTCTGAAGGTTTCCATGCGAAGATGTCCCGGTTCTCACGGATGTACTCGATGAGCGCGCTTTCCTATTTTGGATCCAAGTTAGCACTGATCATGAACTGCTTGGATGAGTCGCCAGGCACAAAGTCAACCATCTTTGTGTCATCAGCTGATTTGGACTTCAACACCGGCTCATGCTCTGTTGTTGGTTTCTTTAATGATGTCATGTCTGCCGGGTCAACATGATCTTTGTAAAATTTTAACTCCTCTGTTGCACAGACAGATTCAGCATAGGCAGCATCACCTTCTTCACACTCCAAGGCTATTTTCTGGCTCTCGTGTACTGTGATGGTGCCCTTATGACCCGGCATCTTAAGCTGCAAATACACATAACACGGCCGAGCCATGAATTTGGCATAAGCCGGCCGTCCAAACAGAGCATGATACGGGCTTTTGATCTTAACCACCTCAAAGGTTAATTTTTCTACTCTAGAGTCATACTCATCCCCAAAGGCTACTTCCAGTTCAATCTTACCCACTGGGTATGCCGACTTGCCAGGAACCACACCATGAAAAATAGTGTTGGATTGTTTAAGACTCTTATCAGTCAATCCCATCCGGCGGAACGTCTCATAATAGAGGAGTTGATGCTGCTGCCTCCATCCATGAGTACTTTAGTGAATTTGTATCCACCAACCTGAGGTGCCACCACCAAAGCCAAGTGACCCGGATTATCGACCCGGGGCGGGTGATCCTCCCTGCTCCACACAATAGGCTGCTCTGACCAACGTAAGTAACGTGGAACCGCCGGCTCAACAACATTGACTGCTCTCTTATGAAGTTTCTGGTCCCTTTTGCATAAACTGGTGGTGAACACATGATACTGCCCACTACTTAGCTGCTTTGGATTGCTCTGATATCCGGACTGCTGTTGCTGATTACCTTGGTTGGGTTGCGGATTATACCCTCCTTGGTTACCAGGGTGACCCTGACCGTGGAAACCTCCTCCACCTGAGTCGGCGCCCGGGCCTTGGAAACCGCCTCCACCTGAGCCGCCACCTGGGTCGTGACCTCCATCAAACGCGTTTGAATTTTTAAACGCCTTCATGATCATACAATCTTTCCACGGGTGGGTGGCTGGCTTCTCCCGGGTGTCGTGTCTTGGACAAGGCTCATTCAATAATTGCTCAAGGGTGGGACCTGACCCGCCCGACCGAGGGGGTTGTCTGCCCTTACGCCGTTGATTTCCGCCCTGTGCATTGGTGTTAGCAACAAACTCATCAGCCTTACGTTTATTACCTCCTTGATTTGCCGGGTTATGATGGTGACCCTTGCCGTTGTTGTTCTTCTTTCCCTTCGTTGCCTTTTCTTCGTTAGACACCGGGTCCTTGGTAGTATCAGAATCAGCATACTTGATGAGGGCCGCCATTAACGTTCCCATGTCATTACAGTCACGCTTGAGCCACCCCAGCTTCTGCTTCAGAGGTTCGAAACGGCAATTTTTCTCCAACATTAAGACTGCTGAGCCGGCATCCATCTTATCAGATGAATGTATTATCTCCTTGACCTGGCGCACCCAATGGGTTGTGGATTCACCATCCTCTTTCTTGCAATTGGTCAGGTCCACAATCGACATAGGCTTCTTAGACGTGTCTTTAAAGTTCTGGATGAACCGGGCCTTCAACTCCGCCCATGAGCCAATAGAATTGGGTGGCAATCCCTTCAACCAAGTACGAGTTGTTCCATCTAACATCATAGTGAAATACTTGGCCATTGCTGCATCGCTGACCTCCAATAACTCCATAGCCATCTCATAACTCTCAATCCAAGCCACGGGCTGTAAGTCAGCGGTGTAATTAGGTACCTTACAAGGCCCCTTAAAGTCCTTTGGCAAACGCTCATTACGTATGGCCGGCACCAAGCAAGGAACGCCTCCGGTTCTTGTGGTCACTCCTACCTCGACCGAGGTTGCTGGATAAGCCGAAAAAGTTTGATGAGCCGCCTGATCTGCTACCATTTGAACTGCTCGCTCCGCCTCTTAACGAATCCTCTCCTGATCCGCCAAGTTAAGGGCTCCAGCCCGCACCGGCTCATGCATGTATGGCCGGTTGTGGCGTTGAGCATTGCTTGACATATCTTCGGATTCCATATGCCTACTGTAACTCGGGCTCCGGCTTGGGCGAGGAGTTGAATGGATCCTATCTCGGTTGTAGGAGTATGCATCCTGCTGCGCTAGAGCTGTTTGAAGAAGTTCTCTTACCCTCCGTGTTTCAATTGCCGTCGGTGAGTCACCTTCCATCGGAAGAGCCGCCAGACGAGCCGATGCTGCGATGAGGTTTTCCAAAGGGTTGGAGAAGTGACGCGGTGGCGTTGGGATGTAATGAGGTAGAGCGGTAATTATACGAGGTGGATCCATGGCACGCGGCTGGACCGCTGCGCCGGGTGTTGTAATCCGGGGTGCCTCCGGCGGGTTACTTCACCCGGCTCCGGGTGTGTGAAAAAGATTCCTAGGATCAAGCGTCAGAGGCAGACATGATTGGGTTTTATGATGCCTCCTCCCCATGACCTCGTTCGACGCGTTCAGATCCACCGAGAGCCGGAAGGTCTCCGCTTCAAGCTGTTGAGCACAAACGTCCAAAGCTGCCCGCTCTGCTGCCATCCTGACTTCCTCTGCGGCTAGATTTTCCTTAGCTTTCATCATCTCTTCACGTACGCATGCCACCTCCGCATCATGCTGGGCTTTATCCGCCGGCTCTACCACGGCAGTCAACAGAGTTGTTAGTTTATCCATGAGGTCCATCAAGATCTGAGCCGGGGGGCGCGCGGGGTCTCCTGACCCGGCTGCAGCCGACCTGGTAGCTGTTGCCGCCGCTGCTGTAGAGTTCTGCTCGGGCTGTGTCCCTGCCATGAAGACTCCGGCCCAATTCGGCGGCTCAAGAGGGTCCGGAATACTGCTGCCATCGGAACAGCCCCCGAGCATGCCGTCCTGCAGCTAGTACAAAGAGTTTGTCTCGCTCGGTGATGATGCGGTGTCAGAACAGACGGCCGTCTCACCGCCCTCCACCTCCTCCAGAGTATTCACCGCCATGGACGCAGCATACAAAGGCATGCTTCACGGCAGATTGAACACAGGCGGTCCTCGCGCGCCGAGCCGTTTCGATGAGGTCGGTGTGGACGTCCGACTGAGGACCTGACTCGCCGATCTGGCCGATGAAGACGTGAATTCCGCCGAAGGGGACCCGGTACCCGTACTCAATTGAGCCGGCCTCGGGGCATCAGCCTTCGTCGTCGATGTAGAGCTTGCCGCGACGACTCTTGGTCATCCGGCCCACAGCGTATCCCTTTAGCCCTTCGAAGCTGCCCTTTAAAAACTCAAATCCATCGTGCGCTGGCCCCACGGTGGGTGCCAACTGTCGTGGAATTGTCACGACAGATGTCCTAGAGCAAGGACTTAGTCGTAGGGCCATCGCACTAGGAAGCTTAAAGGGGTTAATCGGGACAAAGGACACGAGAGGGTTTTATACTAGTTCGGCCCCTTATGATGAAGGTAAAAGCCTACGTCTAGTTGGGATTGGTATTGCTGGGGTTTCGATCACCAAGAGGCTCAACTCGCCGGCTTAGTTATCGACTTGTTCTTTCTTCCCTAAGCCGCCACCGGGTCGTCCCCTTATATACAGGGGTTGACGCTTGGTGGCCTACAGAGTCCCGACCGGCTCATAATCGTGTCCAGCTCGGTGACTTCCTTTACATGCCTTTCTTGGCGGTTCACAATATCAGGCCTTAAACCGCCTCCAGGCCTTTGGGCCTTCTATAATATTTAATAAACTATAATCTTGAATGTTTACTGGGCTTCTTGTGTAACCCGCCATTGGGGCTGACCCGGCCCCTCCTGGGCGGGTCATAACTAATAGTAATATCCCCAACAGTAATTATAGATATGATAATACTGGAAGGTATAGAGGATAATGAAGATAAGATGCAGATTGATGCTACATAATCAACTGCCAATCCCTGGAAGTACAAGCGTTACAGGACTAAATGTACTGACGAGAGCAATGGGCTACACTTCTGCACTGGCATTGTCTATGTATTCTACTTGTTGGTAAGATTAAATATAGATCCGATCTTTTTTAGTAAATGGTGGGCGAGGGAGATAAGATGCAGAATGCTACAAAATGAACCAATCCCTCTTCCCATAATACAAGAGTGTTTTGAACACTGGTGTACTGTACAAAACGTTCTTATATTATGGGACAGAGGGAGTAGCTGTTAATGTAAGTACAGTGATAGACCACGTTCAGTCCTTACAAGAGCACTGCAGAGCTAAACCTCTTCAAAAGCATTGGGTTGATTCTAAATTTATGTAAGAGTCCATACGGATCTTATAATGTCCACCAAATGGACGATTACGAGGCTAACATGTGCAGTGATGCTACATAATCAAACAGCTATGAAAGTAAGTATGGTCATACAGGGCAAGAGGTACTCACAAGAGCAATGCAGTGTGCAGTATAGTTGCGAGATTCTGTGGTCCCTTGAGAACGAATGTTCTTCTGCTAACAGTTTTCGTACAAGTGAGACATTAAGGCAAATGCAGAAATGTAGTTCAAATTGTGATGTGATATCATAGACAGTACCTTACACTGCAGCCGAGACCAATGTGTAACAAGATTATTCCAGTCACCGTCGGATAAATGTAGCACCGGAGACTTTATAGAAATTTCGTTCAGAGGCTTGCCATCGAAGTGCGCTTGCCTTGGATAGGAACGATACTTCATCAACGAGTGCTTGAAAAGCGCAACCACTCGTCATCACAATCCAGTTTGCTCCTCGCCTATTTAAAAGAATGAAATCTTGTGTCTTCTTTCAGCAGAAACATATGCAATAATGACCATGAATAACATTAGTACATTACTTACGCGTAAGTTGCGGAGGAAGACTGGAAATTGTTCTGTGTCTATGGTATAATCTTTCCATGAAGGAAAGATGCGCACAAAGTTCCTGACAACAACATAAGCTTCGTCTTCTAAATTGGGAAGAAATGGAACATGGGTCCTATTTGCTGTAATTGGGGCTCTCTCTGGTTCGAAAAGGGATTTGGCAACTGGATTTGGTGTACTCTTTGCTGGAATGGGGGTTTTGCGTCGTACAGCTGGTGCTATGTCAACTGGCATAATCATATTGTCTGTTGCAGTTGGGGTCTGCTGAGTTGGGGCATCAGAAATGACCAGTGTAGTAGGGCTAGAGTCTACTAGAGTTGGGGTATTTTGTGGGTCAGGTGATATTGCAACTACACCTAATGGGCTATTTGATTTATCAGGTGCCACTACCTTTTCCAAATACTTTGCTTGTGCTCCTCCATGATCAGCAATCGCCCTCTTCCTTTTGAACGTCTGATACACAAGAACAGCATTTGAATGGATAAATATGATATGATGACAGATGGAATATGTACTGAAAATGGATAGGCATGGTGTATTCACATACACGATGAGTAAACTAAGCTAATGGCATTTCAACAAAGTAGAAGCAATGCAAAGCATCAGTTGCAAGATATGTGCGAGCAATGTAACCTTGGAAAGTTAGAGCAAGTACCTTGATGGGTGAATAAGATAGGGCATCTTCCTCTGACTCCTCCACTAGGGAGCTACATTGACTTAGGTCTCCCTCTAGCTCAGAATCACTGTTAGGATCATATTCTGAGCATGAATTTGTAGGTGGAGAGCGTTTGCATTGCATTGCATCCAGACTTGATTTCAGTCCCTTAATGCCAAGTTTGACAGCCATGGCATTGTTCTGCTTTATTCTTTTCATGCGTGCAAGCTCATAATCATTATGATGTTGTTCAGAATCTGAGATTCATGAAAACATAAAAAGTAGTCAGATTATCTATGGAATGCATTGCGGATTCAACTCTGAGAGTGTCTCCCTATAAACCCCTGCATATGCAAAGTTCACCTCCCCAACCGTGCTGACCAGACCACACACAGAAATACAAACCCCTTATGTCTCTATAACAGGCAAGCACACATTTCAAAACTGAAGTAGGAACATTAGAATCATATGAAATTCGTATTTGAACAAATAAACTAAGCAATTATGAATGGAGTAATGTTTAGCTTCAAGGTGGAGTGTTGGTAGTGCAACACAAAGCAAGTAGGCAGATTGTATTCCATGTAAAAGATCGAAACCTATGTAAAAGCTGGAAATGACACTTTCTTTCTATACAATGCAGTGTTCGTTACCCACACATGATGGAAGAGATCACATAGAGAAATACTATTCACTCATGTCTACGGTTCCAGTATTTAGAAACATGGTTGTCCACCCTAAAAGAATATTGACAACAAATATGACAAGGCAAGCATACATGTAGTGAATCAATCATTTACTTGTGAGCTTACTAGGACAAGTATGTAGAATTGTAACTACAGTAAGAGACCGTCCAAAATCTGAATGAAGAAGTTTGTCTAGCACTTATTGTTTGCAACTAATCGATGTGAATAATTGGATATTATATCGAATGAGTAAGAAAGACAAGTAAAATTGTCAACAAACCTGGCTTGCAGTAGTAATCTGGGTCAATGTCACTACGACCAACAATCCAAAATGACTAGTTTCTGTTCCGAGGGCCGGAATTTTGAAAACCCTGTGAACTTTAGAGGTACTAAAGATTATCGAAATACATCTAAACCATTAAGTATAGGTAGCACTGAGCACACAACAAACCCTAATGACAGTCCTGCCTAATGAGTAATGAATCAATTAGAAAATGGGTGATGAGGAGTGGCTGCTGAGTGTTGAGGACGTATCTCAGGATAAATCGGCTTGGCTTGGTGGGTGCTGCACGCCTGAGCCCTGAACAGACTAGGAAGGTAGGCACGGCGGCGCGCCCGGGCAGCGGTGACGCTCTTGGGCGAGCGGCTCCTGGCCTCCTGTTAGTCCGGCGTCTCCTCCTAGAGTCATGTCGTCCAGGGACGACAAGTCGCCGGCGAGGCAGGCGTCTGGGGGCGAGTAGAGATCGGAAGCTCACAGCAGAACAGAGGGGAATCGGGGCCTGGGACAGCCCACCGTGGGCACCCTGTAGAGATACACACCCGAGCGGCGAACATGCATTTTTGAAACTAATTTAGGAACATTTAGCTGACCAATTGAACAACTCTGTTTTAATAATATCATATTCGTATTTGAACAACTAAGCTTGTTTAGCTTGATGGGTGGAGCAGTGTTATTATGACACGAAGCATGTATTCTGATCGTATAGTGATCATAAAAGGTGGAAACTCTAAGCATATTTTTTAGCAAAAGAGGGTTTCCCCTCCGATTTCTATTAAAGAAACCACCACGGAACCAACATGATCAATTAAACCCTAAGCATGATCAATTAAATCGTATTATGGTTGTGCCATGGTAGATTTGAAGCTGCAAACCGGAGAAATGATATTTAGCATCCATTGTTTGCTTCAAACTAAGAACTAAATTCTAAGATCTGAAAAGAAAGTAGAGTAACCAAGTTAAGATCTATTTTCTGGTTGAGATCAAAAAGTTGAGGAGATATGAAGTACCACCTCTCTTGCGGCGCCGCGTAGGCATCGGGGGTGCGATGGTTGTCGGTGGCGTTGAACCAGATCTGCGACAGTAGACGGGTGCATCAGGGGATAAGTCCCGTTGTGGTGGAAGAGAAGGTCGTGTGAGCGGCCCCGGCAAAGAGGACGATGGCGCCGATGAAGCGAGAGGACGCGATGCAAGGCTATTGGTCCATCGCCATGGATGAGAAACGTCCATCTCTAGCAGTGGACGACGCGGTCTTGGTAGGCGCTCCAGCATAGTGGAGGACGGTGGCGATGGATGTGGTGGAGGACGGCAGCGATGGATGGGGTGGCGGACGGAGGGTGGTGTGGGGATGGGGTGTTCTAGCGCGGACGGTGTATGAATGGGAAAATGGAGGGAGAGGTACGGGGAACCATGTTTTTGGGACGCGCCTGTCTGAAATATGGGAAAGTTACGAACTTAGCCCCCGTTTAAAATTTGGATGTCTCATCGATTGGGGATAGGACAGTAATCTCGCATCTCGCCAATATTTGCCCAGAGCGATTTCGGGCGAGAAGAGGGTGGTTGGCGCCCACGGTGTATGAACGGGGCTGACAGGTAGGGCGGTTGTGTCACGTCTAAGTGAAGTTACAAACCTGCCCCTATTGAAAATATTTGCCTACATCGATTTCGGCCGAGTCGAGTTTGTTTTGCCGCCCATCGTGTATGAATGGGGAATGGAGGGAGAAACAGAGGTCTTTCAGACGAGCTTGAATCAAATGAGTTTTGTCGCCCATGTTTGATGCCCATCGTGTCGGAATGGGCTCAGAGGCGGTCGTGTCACGTCTAATTGAAGTTACTAACCTACCCCTATTTAGAGCAGTGGAAATCGGGCCGATGGATTGTCTGTGTAATGGGTAGACAGTAATTTCCATCTCCCAAACACTTGGCTTCGGGCAGCCGACGTGGGAGTGGACATTTTGCTGCTTCTTTCAAATTTTGGGACAATAAGCATCCATGTTTACCCTGGCAACTAAATTCGAATCCATTTTGTATTCCTATATGAATCTTTATAAATCATTCTATGTGTTTTTATATATCTTCAAAAGGACGACAAAGATGTATTCTACTGTCATATATGAATATGGTTTACAAATGCCGATACTGAAATTCAGAAACTAGAATCCAGTTTAAGGTGAATTCGAATATTTAGAACACTTCATTTCCAACTCAAATGTCACACGCAGCATAATGTGTACTCCCATTTAGATATGTACACAAGCGATGTATCAAGATTCAAATACCGAGTCAATCAACCAAGAATGTACAAAACTAACAGACATATAAACACTTATAGAGTATATGGATCAATAATATCAACTAACATACATAAGCCAGGGCGCTATACTTTTTTTTGGCTACAACAACATCCTTTTTTTAACCAGCATCTTGGCCCTTTCCGTTGCGTGCCACTTATGGTCCATCTATACTACTTCTATTGCTGAATGCACATTCAGCCCGATTGGCATATTTATAGGTCTGGCACAGCAATCTAAATGAAATGTCTCCGAGTCTTATCAATTAATACAGACTTGTGCTCAAATAAAATTACAAACCAAAAAAAATTATTACATGATCTCTAAAACAAATGGTTTGATTGATTACATGAACAGACAACATAAAGGTTATTCAACTATGGAAAGAACATTTCACCTATGATTTACCAAGTAGGAATTTAATTTCCTTTTTTGCTTCAGGACCTTAACAATCTGGTCAGTCTCAGCTTGCTTCGTTTTGAAATCCACCAAATATTTAATGGTTGTCTTGAGTACTGCTTGTGATTGTGTTGTTTGCTTCCTCAACATGTCAACTTCATCTCTAAGTGCAGAAGCAGAATCTCTTTCTACCACTAGTTTAGCCTCTAGAGCATCAGCAGTTGGTAATTCATAATGCACGATTGGGTCGGTGCCACTGCTGTGGGATGATGCAACGTCCATGGGGACCTCTCTCTTTGATCTTGGGCTAACCTGTTTTGCCATTAAAGTTCCGATTGGATTTCAGAAAAGTTAAAGTTAGCAAAACATCTCAACTGGGAGTTATAACAGCAAACCAGTTAAACAAACAAGGAATTAAAGAGTTTCAATTGGATGCTGAAAAGTAGTTATTAACATCATTGTAACCCGCTGTTGCAGCAGCAAAGCGGTTAAACAAACAAGTAGATATTTAAGTTAAGGCAAACAGGTAATTCTTAACAGTAAGTATCAAACACATAGATAGGTGCAGTCTACAATATGATTAACAGGCTGTGCCATTATGTAATCAGTAGCAAACTAAATTAAGCCAAGCAACGTAATTGAACAATTTTGCAATAAGTGGCTAACTAAAATTCCAAGAAGCAGGTAACTGAACTTACGCTAGTTCTTTGTACAAGCACACTGCAACTTCTTTTTTGCTTACAAGGTTGTACGAAGGAGTCCATGGCATCAATTGCTTGGATACGCAGTCCCAATACTTCTTTCTTCCCACACTGCATGGGTAAGTTGAATGGTTAATCTGGTAAGATGGTGCGTCCTTGATATGTTATATGAGGACGTGTAGTCAGACTAGTTGTAGCCAAACACATCACACTGGATTTTACTATATATTTCATGCGATTACTTTTGGCATATCGAGATCTAAGCAATCTACAATAGGATGAAAAGACTGGCATCCTTCACATTATTGGCGAACTCAGTTCATAGAAACAAGCAATTCAACCATTCTGTGGGTAAATCAAAAGCGCCACTGGAATATTTTTCACTATCCAATCATACACGCAAAAAGGGGCGACGCCGCCATAGGGGCTGGTATGGGCGGCCGCCTCAGGTGGCTGGAAAGTGTGCACCTAGTTTGAGTCGTCCAGGTTGGCCCATGCTAGTTTTGTTCGTCCCAACGCACGAGCAGGCAATGTAAAAAATGAAGAAAAATGTTTCAATTTGGATGGGCCAATAAGATAAGTGCAAGGCAGGCCCTATAGTAGGCTCGCGGCCCAAACGAGCACCTCCCATATCGATCAACAGCAGGAAAAATCCCAATTCATTCGCTCCAGCCTCCAGTCTGGGTCGCTCCTAACCTAGCCGCCGCTGGACAGACCGACACAGCACTTCCTCGCGCCCTCGTTGGGCGGTCATCGGGCTTCAAGCAAACAGAAGGACAAGAAGATGAAGATCCAACCCTGGGTGTAGCCTGCGTGGGAGGCAGCGGCGGCAGCACGGGCATGGCATCGAGCTTGCGCAAACGGACAGTCGCAGCTTGCAAGAGTAGCATGTGCAACGCGCAGGTACATCACATCCCTGATTATATCTAACTCAACTCTTTAATTTCTGGCCAATAGTTAAACCTGACGGTGTTGTAAAACTGCTTGTATGTAGGGAATCTATGAGAAAACGAAACCAATTTCTACTTATTTATAACTCCCCCAATCAATACTGAACTAACTGAATCTAATGTATCTAATCAAGTTTCCGGTGCAAACATACAAGCTCATGTTGTTCTTGAGCATGAAGTGTCCAATGAACATACTGCTAATGAAGGATTTGATGCAAACATTTTACATGCTCCTGGTGATGAACATATAGTGTCTAATGAGGGATCTAATGCAAGCATTTTGCAAGCTCATTGAAGGATTTAGTGTCTAATGATAATCTACTATGTTGAGAGAGACAGAGATTTGCAGGCATTGATGACAAGCAAATTATAGTGCATTTTCATAGCTTGAGGAAACGTCGAGGCCATCTACCAGAAAGTCCCCGTATCATGACAACATAGCATAAATACTTTTCTAATCTATTGTTTGAAACTATTGGCATACTTGTGCAGGATAGATATATTGATATGCAGTTTGCGCATTGGTTATACGTGCAATTACACATCGATATTTTCAGCCAGAGAACGAATAATTCAAGCAGGTACAGACCATGTTTGTAGTCCTTATACACCATGTTGCATTTTGTGTTTTTTGGTGCTTGCATCATTTAGTGTTTATAATCTGAACTACTTTGCATCATTAGCTGGTTTTCAAAGTGCATGTAGCTTCACATTTCTCAAGTTATGTTGATTTCCAGAGTGCAAGTGCCTTCGTATTTTTTAAGTTAAATGTTCTCCCCTGGTAACTTGAATTCGTGGATCAGCCACTGCACACAAATCATACACGAATGCCAGTACGAATTAAATGAAATGCAGGGACTTAAGCTAGCTCGTTGTACAGGCTCACTGCAGCTCTGCTTGCGCTTGGGATGTTCCATGTACAAGTCCATGTTACCACTTGCTTGGATGTGCAGGCCTTGTGCTCCTTGCATCCACCTCTGCATTTTTGACACGGCAAATGGTTGATCAAATAAGAGGAATCGACCTTGATGTTGTACCGAAGGACATATACTTACAAGGTTATACGGGTGTGCAGGATGTGTACCAGATCCCGTAGCACCGTCATGCTTCGCTAAAAAATGGATTTGCTTGTTTCAGATGATATCTCCAGAAGAAATAAGAGTTAAAGTTAGAGTTGCATAGGCGTGTAAGCTAAGAGAGCAGTGAAAGGATATCCAAACATCGTCGGAACAGTGCACAAGGGAGTGATGTGTGGATACCTAGTTCGGACCGGCGTTTGGGCATGCTCGCCTAGCTAGAGTGCGGGTCACTTCAGAGTCGTTGAGGGTGATGCGCTGGCGTTGGCTGGCCACGCACGGATGCAGATCTTGAGTGGCAGCAGAGCACTACGATGCGGTGGACGAGACCGGGTGTGAAGCCCTAACAGCCTCGGGGGGCGGAGGTGAGACGAGGTGCTCGGTGAAGAAGCCCCGGTGAGCTGGGAGACGGCATCGGTGAAGCGCACCTGATGCGGTGGAACTCGATGTCTGTGAGGCACATCGGTTGCGGTGGACAATGTTGTTGGTGGACCACCCGGTGCGGTGGACGAGGGCGTAGATGAGGTAGCTCTGGTGCGGTGGTGAAGCGCGACAGTTGTCTTCGTCGTTGTCGTCGTCTGGCACAGAGGTGGGGAACGGTGGGGAAAGAGATGAGACAAGGGGCGATTCGAGGGTTGGCGGCGAATTAGGGATTTGAGCAATCTGGGCGCGGAAGGGGCGGTGGAGAAGAGAGGTTTTGCAGGGCTGGAATTAGGGCCGCCGGATATTTCAATCCGAAACATGGAAGCGCGAACTTATATTGTCGTCGTGGCGCCGAAGCATATTCCTGTCGGGGTGGTCGCGTGTGTCGGACGGACGCGTAGCACCCAGCCACCCACCCCCTCCCCCCCCCCCAAAAAAAGGACGACGACAATATAAGTTCGCGCTTCCACATTTCGGACTATGCTTCGGTGCCTTAAGGCACTTGCCTATGTGTCCATGACATGTGGGCCCAACAGGTGGCTGGCCCACATGTCAGTGACCCAAAGGCAGTTGCCTTTAAGGCACCGAAGCAGCATCCACCCCGACATGACCCTGGTCTGCCTGGTGCGCCTACATTTGAGAATGCAAACGAATCTTCTTTCATTTCCAAACGAATCGGTATGTATTGCCATGCCCGTGTTTTCCTTGCAATAATTAGTCATTCGAAACGAGATACTCCATCCGTTCACTTTTGTAAGTCGTTTCAGACAATTTAAAATGAACTGTTTTGCACATTGTCTAAAATGTCTTGAAGGTCTTATAAAAGTGAACATAGGGAGTATTATAAATTAATTAATGAGGAGTTATTTGAAAAAAAATCGAAACGGTACCCACGCTAACGTGGATTAGAGTGTGTGTCACATAATTAGTTATTTGAATTAGAGTGTGTGTCACGTAGTTAGTTATTTGAATTAGAGTGTGTGTCACGTAGCAATCTCCAATTCTAACGTGGATTTCGCATTTCACTGTATCCATGCTACTTTTTAATACAAATTCATATGTATATGATGAACACCATGGTAGTGAGAAAACTTTTGGCTGGATTCAAACATATGACCTACAAAATAGCACAACAAACTGAGTCAATGTCAACTTTTCGAAACTTAGTATGGCACGAATTCGAAATAATTTCCCGTATGCCTGGTCCACGGTTCAAATCTTACAATGTACACCGAATTGAAACATCGATATTAAGTCTCGTACTATGTACATTCAAATGTTGCTTTTA
>NC_041390.1:93140865-93339744 GCF_002162155.2 Triticum dicoccoides
GTGCGCACGCACACACGTTGTATATCTAGGTCACCCCCTCAAGACTGTCTCACTCTTTCTTCCGCACGGCGGGCCACCTTCGCTCAATCTCGCTCTCTTTATCTGAGTCTCGTTTAACCTCGTTTTCTTTCACACACAAATGATATATCTCCCTGTTCGGGCCTCGATCGACACACTCTATACTCTCTCACGCAGATTGTCTATCTAGGTCAGTCCATCCAAGCCGCCGCCACTCTTTCGACCTCATGGTGGGCCACGCTCACTCAATCTCTCTCTCTCTCCGTATGTCTCGATTGACCTTGCTCTTTCTCGGACAAAAACGATATATCACCATGTTTGAGCCCAATTCGACCTATTCACATTGTATACTCTCTCACGCACATCGTCTATCTAGGTCACTCTCTCCAACCCGTCTCACTCTTTAGATCGCATGGCGACCCTATGTGATCGGTTGACCTTGCTTCCTCCCACGCACAAAATATATCTACATGTCTATGACTGGATCATCTCTCAAGCTCTATCTTACAACCCTCACCCTTGCCAAAAAGCTCAATCGGACAATATCTCTCCAGAGCATATATATTTGTTCAATGAATGTCAGACCACACTCACTTTGTCTCTCTGTCTATATGTCTCTCGATTGACCTCGCTTTCTCACACCGTATCTTCCACGCATTGAAGCTACTACCTCTCTATCCCTTGCAAAGCCGGAGCTATTTACATTGCGAGGGGCACTCCAACCTTGGATTAATTCGTGTAGGCATTTGTTCCGGCTGGTTTAGATTATATTTTCGTAGCATTCAGCCCACAACTACTCCAAACACCGTTGCAACCCACGCAACTCCCCTAGTTGATTTCCCTCTGGCTCGGTCATCGCTCTCTCGCACGTCCTTTCTCGCCTTCAACGTCGCACCATGGTATTATTGAAAAAACTATGTTGTTCTCTTTAATTATTATAAATAAGCTACAAAACTACACACCGATAGTCCACTTGGAATGGAACAAATTTCGACCCATAAATTAAAGTGCTACAAACTACACACCGAGGGGCCCACATGTCATGAAACAAATTTGTACCCATATACAAATTAAAAAATAAAGGACGAGGACCGAACATGCGACCGGGCCTTCAAGCCGCACGTCAATAGGCAACATACGTAGAATAACAATGTTTGTTGTACCCCCTTTGTTCACATAATGTTTTTATATTACCACAGCCTAATTAATGGATAACATGTAATATTATTTTTAGTACTACTAGCCTTCACTTACTGGTGGGTATCATGTGTGCTCTCTCTCTCTCCTCCCCTTCTGCATTTAGACGCATGGGCAAACAGGAAGAACTCGTTGGCGATGTTGCCGTTGACCATATCTGGATGCATTCACAAGTCACGGCACCAGTTTCACGTACTAGCAGCACTAGTCAGTGTGTACGTGCAATGCACGTTAATTTGGAAGTATATTAAGTGCATGCGGATATTAACTACTATGATATTATTTGCGTGTTGTCATGTGATTAGCACTATTTTTGGCATGAAATTAACTGCACGCTAAACGTGTTGAGCGCTCGACATTGAAGCAGTCTAGGTTGTTGGATGACAAGGAATACATGTGGCTTGATGACGTTTTATATTTAATTTGATACGGCTCTAGCAGAATATTCAATCGATCAAACCATACATTTTGTTCAGTCTGACTCTGACTTTAAATTATATGACGATCGATATAAAATAAACGGAAATGATAAACGTTCGGATTTTAAGCATGGCAATCCGAACGTTTTTCATGGCAAATTTAGATTACACGGCGGCGGCGGGGGCGTCTCGCGATGGGAAGCGGCTCCTCTGCCGTGCTCTGCGTGTCGTCGGGCCACTGACCGACGGCGACAGCGGCGTCTTGCGCGGTTGTTGGCGTACTCCTGGACGTTGGCCTAGCTTCAAGGAAGTCCAAAATGTTCTAGACTTCGGAGCGAGTCAACTGGCGGGAGGAGGCGACTGGCGTTGGTGCAAGGAAGCGGTCGACGGCGGCCATCCATGCCGCTGAGGGGGGCACTGGCACCCGCACGGGGACATGCGCTGTCAACGGCGCGGCGGAGACATTCATGTGCACGGGCACTGGCACGGGCGCGCACGTCAGTGCACGCGCAGGAGCATGCGCTGGCAGGTGCACGGGCACCGGCACGGGCGTGTGCGTCAGTGCACGCGCGGGCGCATGCACTGGCAGGTGCACGGGGATGGGCGCTGGCGCAGTCAGGGCGACGGGAGCCGAAACGGGAGCGAGGACAGGCGGGACGTCTTCCCTCAAGGCCAGTTCAAGCTCGTCCCAAAGCGTCTTATGTTCTTGAGACTCCGGCTGGGTGTCTTCCTCAGGAAACTGGAACATTAAGGGCAGACCATCGTGATGCGGCATGGCGTACGTTTAGGTCAGGCTAGTTGGAGGTAGGTGACAGGAGAATCGGAGAGGAAGAGAGAGGATTGTAGCGATACCGGGTAGTGCGGGGTTGATTTTAAACTGCGACGCCGGCGACATTAAAAGTGGGAGCAGTTGGGACGATGGTGGGCGGTGGAGCCTGATCAAAGGGCTCGCCTCCCGGTGAGCCTGCACAGCGGTCTGCTCACACGCCTCCCTGACAGCCGGCGCAACGGTCTGCTCGCACGCCTCCCGTCGACTCACCCGCTTGCTCGGACGGCACATGCCGATGAGAAGCGGGGACTCGTGGCGGCACGTAAACGCCCATGGTTTCAATAGTGAAAGCATTCGGCTTAACGTGACAGGTCTTTGTTCCAAAATACCTTGGCTCTTCATTTGTGCAACTTGTCATAAGCAGCTTGTCTCAAATTGAAGAAAAAACTTACGAAGTAATATTTGTGCCATATCACATGACCATGCTTAGTGTCGGTGTCAAAACCGGCGGATCTCGGGTAGGGGGTCCCAAACTGTGCGTCTAAGGCGGATGGTAACAGGAGGCAGGGGACACGATGTTTTACCCAGGTTCGGGCCCTCTTGATGGAGGTAAAACCCTATGTCCTGCTTGATTATTCTTGATAATATGAGTAGTACAAGAGTTGATCTACCACGAGATCGGAGTGGCTAAACCCTAAAGGCTAGCCTATGCTATGATTGTATGTTGTCCTACGGACTAAAACCCTCCGGTTTATATAGACACCGGAGGGGGCTAGGGTTACACAAGGTCGGTTACAAAGGAGGAGATATACATATCCGTATTGCCTAGCTTGCCTTCCACGCCAAGGAGAGTCCCATCCGGACACGAGACGAAGTCTTCAATCTTGCATCTTGATAGCCCAACAGTCCGGCCAAAGGATATAGTCCGGCTGTCTGGAGACCCCCTAATCCAGGACTCCCTCAGTAGCCCCTAAACCAGGCTTCAATGACGATGAGTCCAGCGCGCAGTGTTGTCTTCGGCATTGCAAGGTGGGTTCCTCCTCCGAATACACCACAGAAGAGTTTGAATACAAGGATAGTGTCCAACCCTACAAAATAAGTTCCACATACCACCGTAGAGAGAATAATATTTCCACAAATCTAATTTGCTGACACGTTTTGGCAGCATGACATCATGCCATGGCCCGGTAATTATTGGAACTGTTTTTCTTTAACCAGCCCCGCACATAATGCGAGGCGGTTTCTTGACAAGTCTTGTCAAAGCAGAGATCGTGTCCCCCTTATTACGGGATTCTCATCAATACGGGTGTGGGTAACCCAACCGCGCCACCAATTACGGTGCTTGGGGGATAAGCGAGTTTTACCAGGCTGGTGGGGGGCGCATAGCTTCGTCCGCCCTTATAAAGGGATAAGGTCTCACCTTTTTCTACCCACGCCTTCTTCCTCCTTGCTCATCCATTCTCGCGCACTCGAGCTCCAGCGCCCAAGTCCGCATCCTTCTCCTCAACTCTCTCCAACCATGTCCGGAGTGGGAGGCAAGTGGATGGCCTCCTCCGTCACGGAGGGACACATCAAAAAGCTACATGGAGCCGGATACTTAGCCGCGGATATTGTGCACCGGCTGCCAGTCGCGGGGCAGATCGTCCCTACCCCGGAACCTCACGAAAGGGTGGTTTTTCTCCCCCATTTCGTCCGCGGATTGGGGTTTCCCCTCCATCCATTCGTTCGCGGCCTCATGTTCTATTACGGGCTGGACTTTCATGATCTGGCCCCGAATTTCATCCTCAACATCTCGGCGTTCATCGTTGTGTGCGAGGCTTTCCTCTGCATCCGGCCCCTCTTCGGCCTATGGCTGAAGACCTTCAATATCAAGCCGAAGGTAGTAGGCGGCCAACAAGCGGAATGCAGCGGAGCCATGGTGGGAAAAATGCCCAATGTTACATGGCTCGAGGGCTCCTTCGTGGAGACTGTAAAGGGGTGGCAATCGGGGTGGTTCTACATCACCGAGCCACGTGACACCAACTGGGTGGCGGCCCGGGAATTTCGATCTGGAGTCCCCACGCGGCTCACTTCCTGGAAGGAGAAGGGCCTGTCTTGGGGCTCTTTGGTGGAGCTGGACGGACTCCAGAAGTGTATCCGGAACATGACAAGCAAGAAACTTAAGCTTGTCAACATAGTCCAGGTCATGCTCTTCCGCCGGATCCTCCGGTGTCAACAACGGGATTTCAACTTATGGGAGTTTGACCCGGCCCAGCACCGGCTCTAAGTGAGCTCTTCGACACGACGCATAAGGACGTCTGGAGGGTGCTATTCAAGGGCACCGAGGTCCCACCTTCTCTTACCGAGGACCGCGGGCTAAGCGCAAAACGCCCTGCGAATCCGGTAAGTTCTGTACATCTGGTAGGGTGTTTATTTCCCATAGCTTAACCATGTGCGGGGTCTGAGCTCCCATGCCTTTGACAGGACTAGGTGGAGACATCGGAGCAGATTAACTGTCCGGCCCCTCTGCCCGAAGACACTGCGGACGCTCTCCTGACGGAGATGCGGACTTCGGCTCCTTATGAGGTGCCAGAGAAGACCAAGAAGAAGGCCAAGGGAACCCGAAAGAATTCCCAGAGCCAGGTGGTATCGGACTCATCGTCTGATAACACCGAGACACAGTCCTCCCATGAAAACGAGGAGAAGGATGATGAAGATTCTCCCCCTCCAGTCGGGGGAGACAAGAAAAGGAAGGCCGCCCCAACCGGGGAGGTCGAAGGGTCCAAGAAGGGAAGGACTCTCCTTCCGGACTGCTCCACCACCGCTGCCGACGGTGAAGATGAGTGGCTGCTCAGGGCCAAGCCCCTGGCGAAGTCGTAAGTATTCGGATACCAGAGTAACTCATAGCATACCTTTGTCGCACTGCTTCTCCTAATGTCGAATATGATTATGCAGTCCGCCCAAGCCCGTATCGATGTATCATCGTCGGACGGTTCCTTGGACTCGTCGGACATCAATAGTGATACACTTCCGACCGCCTCCTCCCCTTGCCCTTTGGGAAATGCCGAGGTATTGTCTCAAGGGGCACCGAGCCGGGGGGAGACAGTCCTGGAGGCGCCTTAAGGCGACCTTCCGGACTCCAGGAGCAAAGGGAGCAAGGCTCCCGGGGGCTCCAAGTTCGGCTCTCAGCCGAACACCGCGCCAGAACCTCTAGTGGTTCCAGACTCGGGCAGGCGGCCCCCTTCCAAAAGGGGCAAGACGCCCGTGCCGGTGACCTCTGTCCATCCAGAGGCACTGAACAACCTGCTGAGAGCGCTTCATGGCGCTTCCATCGATGAAGAGCACCGCACTATTATGAGTGCGGTGATCAAGAAGGTTCAGTCCGCCAAGAGCGGACTGACTGAAGCCTGTGCCAGCCTTCTAATCGGCTTTGAGGTAAGTATTTAAAATATAGGAAAAATATTACCGCATAGACAGTAGCCCCTGATGCTCTGTTTGGTGTTCACAAAGAAAAGCCGAATAGAGGATCAAATAATATCTACAGGAGTCTAATATAAGTATGTCTGTATGCGTATGCAGGCTTCGCTGCTGACCTCTGCCGCACTGACTGCGGACGTCGCTGCATTGAAGCAGGACCTCGAGGGGTCCGAGAAAGAGCTCGGCCTTGCCAAGAGGCATCTCGAGGAGAACAAAGGTAAGTAATACCTTGTCTATATATAAAATAAAATGTGGTTGCGAAATGATAGGATCATCATGAATGTGCCAGGGGCCACGGCCGAAGTGGCAATCCTGAAGCAAGCGCTGTCCGAGGCCGAAAACAAAGCGTCCAAGGAGTGCACCGAGCGGGAAAGGCAAGAGGCATGGGTGGGCGAGGTGCAGCAAGAGCTCCAGGCTCTCGTGAAGAAGCGCGAGGCTTTGGAGCTTGACTCGAAGACGCGAGAGTCCGAGCTTGCCGCGGCCCTCGAGAGCACAAAGAATGCCAAGGCTAAAGCCCAAAAGGCCCTCCAGGAGATTGAGGCGATGAGGAAGATAGCGGCGGGTAAGGCATTCAATATGCAAAGCAAGCATGTGAAAATAAATTACTTATTACTTACCCGAGTCCGGAGCTCTCCAGGAGCATTCGCAGATTTGCCCCGCAGCGTGTCGGATGTCGCGAAATATTACCAGGCCGAGGAGGGAAGCCCGACGGAGAAGTTGTTCTGGTCTCAGTATACTGGGACCGAACACCCGATGCCTATGAGCGACCAGTTGAAGCAACTGGTCGAGCTGCACAAGGCGGCCAAACAGGCCATGAAGGGCTTTATAGTCCGAATGTGGCCTGGCGACTCCCTTCCCAACAGCTACTTCGGCCTAGTGAGGCGGCTTGTGGATGCCTGCCCACAGCTGGAAGCCATCAAGAGGTCCGTCTGTATCGAAGGTGCCCGCCGGGCTTTTGCCCGTGCAAAGGTGCACTCGGCCAAGATGGACGCTGAGAAGCTGGTGAAGGAGGGGCCGCCACAGGGCAAGGAGCATCGCCACCCCGAGATGTATTATGAGGGTGTCCTGAAGGGTGCCCATCTTGTGGCGGACGAGTGTGCAAAGGATGTAATGTTTGAATGAACTTGCTCGTGTGATCCTGTATTATGAAAACTTGTTCATATGCGCTATGCGACGCTTGTTTGAATTTAAAATATTACCTTCTGTGCGGCTGTTTATCAAATCTGAGAGATGGCCAGTCGTCGGCTTCTCCCCCATGCCACGAGTGCTAGGGTGTTCGGGATAAATCTGAGCACTCTTTTTCCCATTGTTGGGTCCTTCGAGGGAGGTGCTCAGCACAACGAACAAGGCAATCGGACTATAATGCTTTATCACTCTCACTTAGCCATAGAATTCTACAATTTTAAATTTTGCCGAAGCCCCTAGTATTCGGAAGGCCGAATTCGGGGCGCTATACACGCCTTAAGCCGGACAAAGCCGACTCCTCGCTCTAAGCGGCATAAGTCTTTAGGGACTCGAGACCTCTCGAACAGCGACCAGCTCTCGCCTTATCATGACAGTCAGTTTTAGCTTTCTCTACTGAGGTGCTTAGCTGAACCGGGGCACAATCGTAGTAGTTCTCCCAGTGCTACCTTAGCCAATATAGCGGAACGTAAGGTACCAAAACATGGGAGCCGGGCAAACCCAACTATTGACCCAAGACATGATTTAGAGCTGATGCATATAATGCTATCAGTTCGGGGTGCCGCACTGTCGAAAGTGTTCGGACTTCTCATGCCGTATTATGGGGTATGCTTAAGCCCCTGGCGTATTGGCCGTACCAGAGTGTACGGGTGTTGAATGTTATGAATGAACATATATATATATAAAGAAGAATGCGATAATAGTCTAGTGATATGCATTGTTTATTCAAAAAGGTGCGTGAAGCAGAATGATACAAGTAGTGCGATAAGCAAAAAGTAGGACTATTTAACATGTCCTCTCCAAGGGCAAGCTGAGGAATGGTATTTAAAGCAGGTATTTCACTCGTTATCAGAGACCACCTGGGAATTCCTTGATATGACGTAGCTTTCCGCCTCCTTGGTTGTTGTATCGTGTGTTCGGCAATCATACTGCTGGACGGGGCTTCCAGAGATTAAAGTCCTGAAAGAAAGAAAAATAACAAAGTGGGAAGCCCCTAGTGCGGTTGAACCGCGTCTTGGGGCGTGCCGTAGTCGTGCCCCCCTCCCCACCTATGCCCATGGTATTTTCAATGCGTAATTATGTACGCGTGGCACGGATTTCACTGTTTGGCTGGGACTGGGGTGGGGGCCGCATTGCTATGCGAGCTCGGAACGTGCCAGGCGGTCTTGTTGCCGATTACTCCGGGCGCGCTTGAAGGTGTCCGGGTCCTTAATCGCCGAACTGGTGGATTGCCTTAAGAGGCTGCTTTGTACTTCTGCTGCGAGGGCCGTAGTGTGCTCCTCCGTGTGGAGAGAGCGCTCTGTGTTTCCGTTAACTGTGATGACCCCCCGAGGTCCTGGCATCTTGAGCTTGAGGTATGCATAATGCGGTACCGCATTGAATCTCGCAATTGCGGTTCGCCCGAGCAGTGCATGATAGCCACTGCAGAACGAGACTATATCGAAGATTAACTCCTTGCTTTGGAAGTTATCTAGGGATCCGAAGACCACTTCCAGTGTGACTGAGCCTGTGCAATGGGCCTCTACACCTGGTATGACGCCTTTGAAGGTCGTTTTTGTGGGTTTGATCCTTGAGGGGTCTATACCCATTTTGCGCACTGTGTCCTGATAAAGCAGGTTCAGGCTACAGCCGCCATCCATAAGGACTCGAGTGAGGTGAAATCCGTCAATGATTGGGTCTAGGACCAGTGCGGTGAATCCGCCATGACGGATACTAGTGGGGTGGTCCCTGCGATCAAAGGTGATCGGACAGGAGGACCATGGGTTGAACTTTGGGGCGACTGGCTCCAACACATATACGTCCCTTAGCGCACGCTTCCGCTCCCTTTTGGGGATGTGGGTTGCGTATATCATGTTCACCGTCCGCACTTGTGGGGGGAACCTCTTTTGTCCTCCGGTGTTCGGCTGCCGGGGCTCCTCCTCGTCATCGCTATGTGACCCCTTATCTTTGTTTTTGGCATTTAACTTGCCGGCCTGCTTGAACACCCAACAATCCATGTTGGTGTGGTTGGCTGGCTTGTCGGGGGTGCCGTGTATTTGACACGAGCGATCGAGTATACGGTCCAAACTAGACGGGCCCGGAGTGCTTATTTTGAATGCCTTTTTCCGCTGATCGGGTTTAGAGCCTTTGAATCCGGCATTGACTGTCGTATCCTCGGTATTGTCGTTGTTAATGTGGCGCTTGTGTTTGTTGCGACGTGACCTGCCATTGCCATCCTTGGTATCCGAAGTACCATGGTTCTTTGATATGTTATTGCTGCGAGCCAGCCAGCTGTCTTCTCCCGCACAAAAGTGGGTCATGAGTGTCGTGAGGGCTGCCATAGATTTCAGCTTTTCCTGGCCAAGGTGTCGGGCGAGCCACTCGTCGCGGATGTTGTGCTTAAAAGCTGCTAGGGCCTCTGCCTCCGGACAGTCGACAATTTGATTTTTCTTTGTTAGGAACTGTGTATAGAATTGCCTGGGCGATTCCTCTGGCTGCTGAATTATGTGGCTCAAGTCATCGGCATCTGATGGTCGCACATAAGTGCCCTGGAAGTTGTCGAGGAATGCGGCTTCCAGATCTTCCCAACAGCCAACGGATTCTGCTGGCAGGCTGTTGAGCCAATGTCGAGCTGGTCCTTTGAGTTTGAGTGGGAGGTATTTGATGGCGTGTAGATCGTCACCGCGGGCCATGTGGATGTGTAGGAGGAAGTCCTTGATCCATACCGCAGGATCTGTTGTGCCGTCGTATGATTCGATATTTATGGGTTTGAAACCCTCTGGGATTTGGTGATCCATTACTTCATCTGTGAAGCATAGGGGGTGTGCAGCGCCTCTGTATTGGGCTATATCGCGACACAGCTCAAATGAGTCTTGTCCGCTGTGTTCGGCCCGGTCGGACTTACTTTTACTGTATCCGGCGTGACAGTTATCGTCTCGCATAGTGGCGCGCCCTCGCGATCCGTAGATCGATCCCGCGTGTTTTGCTTTGTCCTCCAATACGTCTCGTAGGTCTGGCATATTTCCCCATGCCTTGACATTTTTATTTGAGTGGCGTCGGGGTGCGGGCTGAGCTTTTGGCTGAAATGCCTCTCTATCACGGCCACGAGGTGGCCGATCAGCCGCGTCATACACTAGAGATGTAGGTTTTGGTGCTTCCTCCTCCAGTCGGGGTAGCAACCTGTGCTTTGGGTAACTCTTGGAGGGGCGTTCGAGTTTATATTCCTCGGCCGCAAGGACTTCAGTCCATCTGTCAGCTAGCAAATCTTGATCAGCTTGAAGCTGTTGTTGCTTTTTCTTAAGGCTATTTGCCGTGGCTATAAGCCGGCGCTTGAAGCACTCTTGTTCGAAGGGATCCTCAGGCACAACGAATTCGTCATCGTCGAGGCTTGCCTCATCTTCGGAGGGAGGCATGTAATTATCATCCTCCGCTTCTCCATCTGCCGCTCTCTCGGGAGGGTTGGCTTCTCCATCCTCCTGCCCTAAATTTTGCTGGAGGGGATTGTTGTCGTCTTCGGCACTGTCCGGAGTGCTATTATCTCCTGTGCCGGTGTCACCGCTTTAACTTTGGCGAGACTTAGAGCGGCGCCGCTGACGTCGGCGCTTGGGTTGCTTCTTGGAGGGGTCATCCTCCGCTGTCCCGTCGCCATTGCCTTCTTTGGGTGTGTTCACCATATATATGTCATATGACGAGGTGGTTGTCCAGTGCCCTGTGGGTAGTGGTTCTTGTTCGCCTCCTGCATCATCGTCCATGCCGTCGATGTCTTCGGAGTCAAAGTCGAGCATGTCGGTCAAATCATCGACAGTGGCTACTAAGTGGGTGGTGGGTGGGCTGCGAATTTCTTCGTCATCCGCATTCCAATCCTGTCGTACATAGTTCGGCCAGGACTCTCCTGACAAGGAGAGAGACCTTAATGAGTTCAGTATGTCGCCGAAGGGCGAGTGCTGAAAGATATCCGTGGAGGTAAACTCCATGATCGGCGCCCAGTCGGATTCGATAGGCACGGGCGCAGGTGGTTCGGAGTCCGTGGCCGGGGAAGGATCCGGCAGCTTGGCATCACGGCTCTCGTGAAGGGTAAGGTCGATACTCAGCTTGATCACCGCTGAGGAAACGACCTCCGTGGCGGGGTCTATCCACCCGTCCATGGATGGCGCAGCTGGCTCCGAATTGAGGGTCGGAGCGGTTGCCGGCGCGATCTCCTGAACACTATCCGATGGCAGAGCTAAATCATGTTCATCGTGACCGTGTAGCGCACTAGGCAGGTGCTTGAATCCGTCGAAGATCAAGTCTCCACGGATATCGGCCATTTAGTTTAAGCTTCCAAACCTGACCTGGTGGCCAGGGGCGTAACTCTCGATCTGCTCCAGATGGCCAAGCGAGTTGGCCCGCAGTGCGAAGCCGCCGAATACAAAGATTTGTCCGGGGAGAAAAGTCTCACCCTGGACTGCATCGCTATCGATGATTGAGGGGGCCATCAAGCCTAATGATGACGACACAGAGGAACTCTCAATGAAAGCACCAATGTCGGTGTCAAAACCGGCGGATCTCGGGTAGGGGGTCCCGAACTGTGCGTCTAAGGCGGATGGTAACAGGAGGCAGGGGACACGATGTTTTACCCAGGTTCGGGCCCTCTTGATGGAGGTAAAACCCTATGTCCTGCTTGATTATTCTTGATAATATGAGTAGTACAAGAGTTGATCTACAACGAGATCGGAGAGGCTAAACCCTAAAAGCTAGCCTATGGTATGATTGTATGTTGTCCTACAGACTAAAACCCTCCGGTTTATATAGACACCGGAGGGGGCTAGGGTTACACAAGGTCGGTTACAAAGGAGGAGATATACATATCCGTATTGCCTAGCCTGCCTTCCACGCCAAGGAGAGTCCCATCCGGACATGAGACGAAGTCTTCAATCTTGCATCTTCATAGCCCAATAGTCCGGCCAAAGGATATAGTCCGGCTGTCCGGAGACCCCCTAATCCAGGACTCCCTCACTTAGTTTCAAGAATTTATGCTCACTTTTGGATTTTCTGAAACTTAAGATCCAGGATTCGAAACAATATCATAATCTGCATCATGCAATAAATTTTCAAGCCGTACATCTGTCCTGTTGTATTTCTTAAGAAAGGATTTGGTCAAACATTTTGCTTAGTTAGACTTCAGACAAGTTATATATGCAGAGTAAAAGGATAATCCCTCCGTACCAGTGCATTGCCTGATATATTAACTCAAGTACTAGGCACGAACAAACGGGCTCAATTCTGTGCTCATCCTGGTGTAGTAGTAGTAGTAGTAGTACTAGGCAATGCAGTTGACGGGTGACCTTGATGAGCGGCGACCGAGGGAATTAAATCGTGCTCGGCATGGTAGGTAACGTTGTCTAGTTATGAAAGCATCCCTCCGTTGTTCATCGGTATTCATTATGGACTAGGGACATGAGGGGAATTTCCTAGGGCTGGAATTCTGGCCGCCAGATATTTCGACTTGAAACGCTGAGGCTCGACTGGTTGGGGTTGCCTAATGTGCGTACCACGCACGCCACCGAAGGACACAAGCCCGGGTTTTTTAGGATCAACACGAGCCAAGGTCTGGCTGGTATGCCGTTGGGTCCTACCATTCGAGAATACGAAAGGAACCTTTTAAATTGCCGAACGGATCTATGTGTATTACAATACCCGTATTTTCCTTGCAAATACTAATCTCAACGTGGTAATTGATTTATGACGAGTTGTTGAATTAGAGTGAGTTTGTGATATAGTGATCTCAACATGGATTTCACATTTCATGGTATCCCTAGTAAGTTTTCCAATGCAAATTCAAATTTAAAAGATGAACAATATGGGGGTGAGAAAACTTTGTATGTATCAAGCATATGACCACACACACAGAGAGAGACACACACGCACGAACACAACAATAATCCAATAAGTATAGTGCATCTATTTTTCCAAACCATGCATGTATGACACGAATTCAAAAATACTCCTTCTATTCCTAAATATTAGTCTTTTAGAGAGTTCAACACATGACTACATACGGAGCAAAATGAGTGAATCTAGACTCTAAAATATGTCTATATACATCCGTATGTGCCAGTCCATTTGAAGCCTCTAAAAAGACTAATATTTAGGAACGAAGGGAGTAAAATGTAAGACATCCATGGTCCTCAGTTCAATATTTAAAATGAACATGAAACTGAAACATGAATATTAAGTCTAGTACTACAATACATGCAAATGTTGTGTTTAGGTGGAGGTATGATTGTCGGGGGTCAACCCCTCGACCTTAGATAAAATTGTGGAGCTCTGTTTAGGGTTGTTTAGATTATATTTGTCCCCACCCTCCCAACCACCAATTGGTTGTGCACCCCCACCCCTCCTCCCCGGGAGAATATCATGTGCCCCCATACCTTAGATGCTATATGCCGATATGAGTTGCTTCGAGCTTGTAGATCTGAGATATAGCAGCTCACATGATGTGTCTTAATATTTTTGTAGGAAACCTTGATGAGTTTGAGAATTGCACACAATTTGTACAAAAACTACTTAGATGCCCTTTGATCCCATATCCAACGACCTTGAAGCTCGTATCACCGTAGCATCTAAGATGAAGGAGGACATCATATTCTCCTGTATGTAAGAATATCATGTGCTACCACACCTTAGATGCTTTGGTGATACAAGCTCTTCGGAGGCGTTGGATTTGTGACCCAACACCTCCTCGATGGTTCGAATGGTTCTTTGCAGAAAAGCCCCAAAAGAGTTCGGCCACTGCTTACAAGCACAAAGACTGCTCAGATGCCATTGGATCTCAGATCAAACAACCTCCAAGCTCGTATCACCGTAGCATCCAAGCTGTGATAGCACCTTATGTTTTCTCGCACAGGAGAGTATGAGGTGCTCCCGCACTGTAGATTCTATGGTGATACGAGTTCACTGAGATCTAACGGCCCATAGTAGGAGGTTTGAATGTTTTTGCAATATACGGCTGATAGAGTTTGGGAAATGCGCAGAAAGTACAAGTAGTACTATGCATGTGCCATATGATCACTGATCATACGACCTAGATGCTCATATCACCGTAGTTGGTAATTAAGCTACGGGGAGCACCTAATATGAGCACCGGGGAGCCGTTGGATCGAAGATGCAGCAGCACACACGAGGCCTGAATGTTTTATTTGCAAAAAAAACCTTTGGAGAGTTTGGAAATTGCGCATAATTACAAAGACTACTCCCAAGCCATTGGATCTCACTTCCAATGGTGTAAAAACTCGTATCACCATAGTATCTAAGCTCCGGGGTGGATGTGATATTCTATGCCGCTGTCATTTTTGTTTGTAAACTTGCAAAATATGTGTAACTCATGTTGTTACTTGTCTAACCGCGCAAAGTGTTTGTTCAAAAAACCATCCTACACTGAAATATCGAAACAACACACGGGGGTCCCACTTGTCATTAATCAAATTTGGACCTAAAACTAACAAATCTGAAAGACGAGATTCGAAATGGCAACCTGGACTACAAAGCGTAAGTTGATAGCCTGAAAAAACGAACGGTTGTTGGCTTTGTCCCATAACTTGATTTTATACAGTACTTGCGTTGAGTAGAGTAGAGGGAGTGCCTCGTCAACACGTGCATGACCGTTGTCTCACTTACTGGTGGGTCCCAGGTCTGTGATCTCAATCTCTCTTCTCTCCATCGTCTAACCTTTGCACGGGCACACACGAAGAGCGGCGCTAGCTTGCCGTGGTGTTATTACAACTAAAAAAAGCTTGGAAAATAGAAGAATCGCCTAGAACAAGAGACGTTGTGGCTGGTCGAGACGGAGCTAACCACATCTATCCTCCGTGCCACGTTTGCATGATGAAGCTGTGTGGCTAGTGGGGTGTTTTCGACCAACTGGTTGGGTCCCGAGGTCAAACCATAGGTACTACGTCTGATACAGTATATTTTTACACGCACATTTTTCATCTGTGCCGAGACGTGGCACACCCTGCCGCACGGTTTCGGGGTCCTCCCGGGTGGTGCACGCATATATTCTTCCTGACATGGGACGCCCTACCACGCGTTTTCTGGGTCCTCCTCGGTCGTAGCGCCGAAGCAAGTAAATGAGTCGTCAAATCACGAAAGACCACCTTTCCCACTGAGTACATCAGTGAAGCACGGTGGCTAGCTAGTTGGGCTAGTTCGACCGATTAGCTAGGCCGCCGCCACATTTGTTTTTTCACCCCTTTTTTATCTACTTGTCGGCAAGTAAATTTAAATATCCACCGTGGCATTGCTCTGGTGTTTGGGTGCGGCAGGATTTTTAAATTTTTTGATTGACGGGAGCAGGTGCGGCAGGATTTTTAATTTTTTGATTGATGGGAGCAGGCGCGATAGCAATTAGTCACGATGACTCCGCCTGTAAAAACCCACTGGTCCCTGATGTGAGAAGTCATCGACTGGTGTTTTACCGTGGTGAAAACCAAAAGATTCCCCGCTACCTCCGCCTTCCCGTAGATTGCATTGCCTTTCAGCCGTTTCGCCCCCTTTGCTTCCTCTCCCCATTGCTTCTACCTGGTGCCACGGCGGCGTAGCAGATCACGGAGTCCGAGGTGAGGCGCCTGACACTGGCTCCCGTCGACCGGGAGCGGGCGTTTGCACCCTGCATCACCAACGTCGTGCGCCTCGGTGGTGTTTAGGCGCCCTCTGCATGGGCATGTCCATGTCTCGGCGCAACATGATCGTTGGATCAAACTCAGGCGGTGCAGATCAGTCACTGTAGCACAAAGCGTGTGGGTGTGTTTGGTTGCATTCTCATCTCAATATAGTTGTTTCCTCTTCGTGTATTTTTGTCAACCTACTAGTGTGGACTCATGCACCCTTCATGCACTCTGCCAAACACCCAAAAGTGGGTCGAGAAGGGAGCTTCTGCTCCCATCCCGTGCACCCTTCATACACCCTGCCTAACACTATTCGTGCTTCATATGGTTCATGTTTCATGGAGTACTGTAGCACCGTACTCTCCGTGCGCTGTGGACCTAGTTCTGTTAACATTGATCTCACCGTTCATTCTCGACCGGACAGTCGAAAAAGTGGTACTATGTTACATATAGGAGTAGTTGACATGCGCACAACATCATTTGTTATCGTCATATCTTACTACACTAACAACAAGATTGTGTAGTACTGACGTATGAACCACTGCACATGCCTAGTAGTAGGAGCACTGTGTATGTTCAAGTGGCTGCCGTGTTTTGCACTCCTCCATCATAAGAGTGGAAACGCTTGCTGTAATCATTTTTTTCTTCAGAAAACAGTGGACACGCACTACCGTGCGGATCCTCCTCCAGCCATGCACTAAATTACTCACTTTCGCCGACGTGTGGGACAGCCAGCACCTGGGTCCACCAGCCATGCACTAAATTACTCCGTAGTAGAGTGACGGTAGACTACCCCGATTGAACCGCCGCAGTAATGCCCAATGAGCCGTCAAATCACAAAACCCCCTCCTTTCCAGCAGTAAGTTGGACGGACGAAGCAACCATCATTTCACTCTTCTCTCTCAGCTTCCTCTCTTGAAGAAAACCCCCACTCGCTTCGCTTCTCCCTCATCTCGTTCCTCCTTTCACTCTTCTCTCTCAGCTTCCTCTCTTGGATGGACGTTGGAGCACCGGCCGACGTGATGTCTATGGCTCTGGCCAAAACCGTCGAGGCTCATGGTACGAAGAAGCGCAAGCACCCCGCCGAGACTACCGCAAACAAGCTCAAAGCCATCTCCCTATCCAAGCCCCCCTCTCCGGGATCCCTCATTAAGCATTTCCAGGTAATGTCTCTTGTTGACGATCTTTTTCTCGATCTTGATCGTGTTTTTTCATCTAACACGCAGTACTAGTACTGGTAGTACAACTTTCTGGGTGATCTTGCATGTGATTTTAGTGTGCCAAATGACGGTTCTAAATTCCTCTTTTGACCAAAACATGCGAGCAGTTGACACTGATTTCTTATAGACTACTTTCTACTACTCCCTCTGTCCCAAATTTCCTGTCTTAGATTTGTCTAGATATGGATGTATCTAATACTAAAATGTGACTTGATACATCTGTATCTAGACAAATCTAAGACAAGAATTTTGGGACGGAGGGAGTACTTTATGAACATCAATGCTATCTTTTAAGAGGGTATATTTGCCTCAGTAACTTGTGTTATGGATATTGCCCCCTCTACTCTCATGCCTTTGAAGACATGTTCTAGTGTCTTTGTTCACTCATTTATGTGCATATATGTAGTCATATATGGAGTATAATATCGAAAATCATCTTATATTTCTGAACGGAGGTAGTAATAAAATATGGTTTTTGTTTGAATTAGAACCAGGTCCGCGGTGGAGATGAAGTTCTCAAAGTCATGTCGTGTGAACTGGAAGACCTGATGATGAGTTCTACTGCTGAACTATCCAGCTGATGTGTCCTTGTTGCCACGTGTCCTGAACTAGTGTTTTCTTGTAGCATTGTTGTCAGGCGTGTTCTCGAGGCTGTACTTGACCACAACAATTTCCTAGTTGTGCCTTCGATTATGAATGGTGTGGTTCTTGTAAAGCTTCCCAACAAATCTGATGCGGCCTGTCTTCATCATCATGTTTATGAGTGGAAAGACCACTCTGTTAGGTTCTCCAAGGTTGACAAGATGGTGATGGTGCATGTAGACATCTCACACGAATTCCATGGCCTACTCAGTTATGCGGGGTTCATCCCATAGGTCGGTGGCAAGAAATAGTCTGCAGAGTTTAGTTAGTGCAACTTTGCTTCTCTGTAGTAAGTACTATTGTTCAGTACTTGATTTGTGTTTGTGAACCTTGTATTGTTTATTAGTACTGCCGCTTTTGGTGTGTGGTCAGTCCTGAGAACGGTCTATGTTAATGTCTTACCACTCAATTCAATCTGTATATTTTGAAGTATCCAAATCATATTTTTTGTGACGACGGTTTATCAATTATGGTTACACTCCAATATCTGTATGCACTGCAGGGTTTATCGCACCCACCAGGATTTCCAGTCCCATGGATGTTCAGTCCATATGATTTGTCACGACCTTTGGACTGTCCTGCTTGTGGGAGTAGGCAGGGCCCCTGCATGCCACGCGTAGTTGGACGATCAATCTTCTGTTTAGTACTTCAACATAGTGATTTCCTCGTAAGGATTCACTCGTGTCACATCAAGTAAATCTTATTGATTTACTGTCTAAATCTTATTGATTTAATGTCATGTTTTCTTTCTTTTCCTGCAATTTTACGATGCAAGTTTTGCCATGTGACATTCATCACAGAATAAACCGTTTGGTTTGCTCTACGATGGCTATTTTTGAAGGTTTCACTTCTTATGTCGTGTCAGTAACGAAGGCACTGTCCATCACTTATATTACTGGAAAAATTTGGATCAGTCTGTTGTCTGAGTACAAGCTGAATCCCTATGATGAACTGCAGTTTGGTTTAACAAAAACGCCACAATTAGTCCTTCTTGCGTTTAAAATAAATGAAGAAAAAACTGGATCACGGTCATAGATCCTAGTCAAGTTAGAAAGCTGATCATAGCAGACTAGACACGATCGCCGCTGTCTCGCACAGATCGAGCACCGGCAGTTGCTCTAGCACTGACAGCGGCAGCATCTCAGTCTGATCCAGCTGAGGATTGGGCACCGACCACGTCAGCGGATCAGTCTGATCTACCGGAGGATCGGTCATCGACACCGGCACCTACTCCGACACTGGCACCAGGTCTACAAGGAGCACCATCTCCGGCAGCAGTAGTGGCTTCGGCACCTGCACCAACACTTGCACTTGCATCTGCTCCAGCCCATGCAGTTGCACCGGCAACAGACTGGGCTGCAGTTCACACTTCATATACCAAAGTCCTTACAAAAACCGACATGTCCACCTTCTTGGTAAGCATTGGCCGCCCAAGTGCTTCATTCTTTTTTCTTTCCATGTTGTTTCACATGATTCGTTGTGTTGATCTAACTGTTTGGGTATGTCTTCTTGTTTGCAAACAGAGAATTCCTAGAGCAACGAGGGAGTCATTCAACAATCCGGGCGACCGCGACCAAGTTTCTCTTACCATGCGCAGCCTTGGTGTGAATGAACCTGCTCAATATACCGTAAGTACAAAGGATGGTCGCATGATGATTGATGCTAAAGGATGGTCAAGGTTCAAATCTAAATCATATCTTGCGGTAGGGGATGATGTCAAAATCGAACTTTCTTGGCAAGGAGAGCTGGTCCAAATCAACTTTGAAATTCTTCAGTAGCAGCACGCAACTGCTGAACTGATCTATCCTCCGAGAGATTTTGATGTAATAATCTGGCATGGTGAAACAAGTGTCCTTTGTGTATAAGTAGTACGACGGTATTATTTATCACATGGTATATCGTTGATAGAATTTCAACTCTGATTGTTGGTTAGGAACTGTCGTTCAATTTCATTCCAACAGCCGTCGTGCTTTATTCAATTTTGTGTATTCGCCTTGCGACAGCATCTAAAACCAGCATCATACCGATCGCTTGCAATATGAAAAGCGCTGAGGTAGAACACATGGACCCCCAAACATGCAGGGTCGGCCTGCGGCCCAAAGTCCAGAACCGTGAGCCTATCTAAGTACTATATTCTCAGCTGAACCCCATAAAAAAAGCTGAACCCCCATAATGCCCGTGCATTGCAGAGGGAGTATATTTCTCGGCAAGGTGAGCCTGTGATATAAAAGATTTGTATATTTCTTTACAGAAGGAGTATCTCTCTGTCAAAAAATATATTTATGTGTAACTAGTTACTCCTGTCTTTCTACTTCCTTTCGCTGATATGTGGGGCAACCGGCAACGGGGTCCACGTGCCATATGCATAAATTAGAGTGCACAACTTCACGGTAGACACACCCCGGTCGTAGCGCCGCAGTAATGCCTAATGAGCCGTCAAATCACAACCCCCCTTCCAGCTTTAGCAATAAGCTGGACGGACGAAGCGGCAATATTTCACTAGGCCTGAATCCCCTTCTCCCTCGTATGCTTGTTCAGAGAAAACCCCCTCTCAGCGATTGCATAGGGTTTTCTCATGGAGAACCAGGTACGAATTCTTCATCCATCCCCGATAAATCCAAGTCCCTTGGTCGCAGGTAATCCTAGGATGGCAGCCGCCGCCGTTGATGCATTTTTCTTCCTACTGAATCTAGTGTGTTTCATTTACAGTGCCCAAAGTGCGAGTACCCTACAGGTTTCTGAGCCCTCGGTGAGACGCCACACTTGTTCCTTCTCATCCTAACACAGCATTTTGAAACGCGCACAGTATGTTCCTAGAATCCTCTTTTTATCCGGGAGGGTGGGGTTTTTTGAACATGCTATGTTCTCATATTATTTTTCCTGCGGTGTATTATTTGCTCCGCCAGAACACATGTACTCAAGATGCTCGGCCTTGCCATAACTGAATACACTAGTTTAATGGTCACAGTGAAGACAAGCCATGGATATAAGTTCTGAGTTGGGTTCATGAACCAAGAAGATCGCTGCTTTTTTTATGGCCGAACTTGGATAAACTTTCTCAAGTGTTACGGACTGAAAGTTGGCGCACGAATGTTGATGGAAATAGCAGAACCTGGTCTCATCTTCACTGTGATCTTCCACCCCGACATCGTTCCAATTGTTCATCCATGTTAGTTTTGTATCTGGTTCTTGCTTGTTGCCTCGATTACTTCTTAATCCACCTATTCTGTCTAACTAATCACAATTTAACTTTAGAAGTAGCAACGAATCTCTCACAAAGATGCTACTTCTAACTAATATTTTCTTATAATTGGTGGCACGTGTAGGTTTTTTCAGAGTTAAGCAGTCTGCTCGTTTGTTACTCTATAATAACTCGACTGTTACTAATGGCACTGAAGTTGACTGGATTGACATCCACAAGTTCCTACACTTTATTGATCGTCTTGAGGTCCTTGTGGGGCGTTTCAATGGTGGAAGGCCGCGTGGGATATGTGTGCCACTGCTGCACTCGTTGAACATGTCCAACTGTGTCGAGAAAATTATGGTACGAGCTATTTTCTGTTATATATGTTGTTCATGAACTATTGCTTATACACAGTTTTATAGCTGTGATCTTCTTGAAACAGGAACTGCCGAGTTCTATTGTTCCTATACAGATGCCTGACCATGGTCGGGTCAGACTTGCGCTTGGTCACAACATGATGTTTATGTCGACCTACTCAATTCCCCTTGGAGGTGAAAAGATACTTATTCATGGGTGGTCTCAAATAATGAAGGCCCGTCCATCTTGGAGAATAGGACAAAAGATTATGTTCATTCTTTTCCATGGCTCTAAAACGAATATCCTGTTTATTGACCACGTTGCGAGATGAAGTCGCTTTCAGAAGGTTGTGGATGCGCGGGGTGGCACCTGGGCCTTGTCATGGGGCTTGGCGGCCTCACCCTTGGTTAACTGTAGGCAAAGTAGCACTGTTCGAGGCGTGCTTTGTATGTATAAGTACTCATACTGCTTTCAGCTTTGGTTGTTAAGTGCCCCTGCTGGTTTCAGTTAAGGTTGTTAAGTACTCCTACTGCTTTTACAGTCTGTTGTGTTTCTTCAGTCCTGTCTTCCTCCAGCCGCCAAAACCAAACCAGCGCTGGCGGGGCCGCCTACTTCCGCCTCCCACGGCTGGCTGCGCCTCAGTGCACGCATCGCCGCCCCCACTGTCTCCAAAATCGTTAACGCCGACGTCCTCCGCGTGCTTTGGTGCGCTGGCCACGGCGCCGCCCTCTCGCGTTGTCAACATGGTCAACAAACAACAGGAATCGGCAGAAGTACGTGGAGAGGATGATAGTAGGGGCCCACCACGTTAGCGTATGGAAAAATAAAATGCTTCCTCCTAGTGTTTTCCTGACATCTGGGACCCACGACATTGTGAGCGTATATAGTCAATAGACAAGAGAACAACACAAGATCGGCTAACACCTGGGACGTAGCTACTCGAGCAATATTTTTTTGTTTGGTATTGTTGAGACGGGGTAGGGTTTGAACTGGGCTGTGGCCTGTCTAGCCCAGGCTTATATTTTATGTTCACCATGTGACCAGCCCAGCTATTTTTTCTTTGTGAAAATGAGCCCAGTTTATTTTTTCTGAAGAATACCCAATCCAGGCCTACTTATTTTTCTATGCCCTGATGGGCTGCAACTCTTTCAAGACGCCTGCAAATCTTGAAAGTAATATGAAATGGGTTGTAAATATAAAAACAGATGACAAATTGGCAATTACTTTATATTTTCTAAATTTTTTCACATTTTCATTTCACTGGGCATTAACCTAATTTAAATATATCTTCAGAGTACTTTAAATCTGGCTCGACATTTCGGTATTAAAAATAGTTTGGAACCCACAGAAATATGCGAAATTGGCCCAGGCCAACCAAATAACGACTGCAATAAATTGCATAAGAAGTTGCCATGAGCTATATATAAATTATTAAAAAAAGAGGGAGTGGTCTGACTTGTGGGCCTGTTTAGTTGACGCGTATGCAAGATTTTTTTAGTTATTATATACGGCAACAAACAATTCTAGCAGACGTAACCGTTGAATGTAAATCCAATGGCCGTCGTGTTTCTTCAATCTCTGATCTTCTTGCTCCAGCCGCCAAAGCAGCGCCGGCGGGACCGCCTACTCCCGCCTCCCATGGCTGGATGTGCTGCCGCGTAGGCCTCAGCGGCCCCTACTACTCCCACCGCTGGCCAGGGCATCCCTGTACTCACCCACACCCCCTGTTATTCTGCGGCGACGACAGCCTCACATCGCAGCCGAACCGGTGAACCCTTCTACTCCTCTCCGCGCGGGCTTCCACTGCCGCGTCTTCCCCGGCTCCGCGTCGTCCCCTTCCTAGGCCTCGCCTCGTCCACCGCCGTGGTGCTCTCGGCGCGGTGTGGTCAATGTGGTCAACGATCGACTTCCATCGAAAGAGTACTGTATGTGGAGAGGCTGACAGCTGGGTCCACGGTAGCCGCAAGGAAGTGCCTCCTTATTACGCGGAAAATAATTATTCCTCCACCTGACAGCAGGGACCCATCGGACGGGCCACCAGTATTTTGCGAAAAAAAAATGTTTCCCCCTTGCTGCTAGGACCCACAGGATGGGCCACCTTATTTCGCGAAAAAACGTTCCCCCGCTGTCAGCTCGGACCCGCCGGAAGTGCCTCCTTATTACACACACAAAAATGAATACCCCCTGCTACCTGGGACCCACCTTGGTGGGAGGCTGACTTGTGGGCCTACTAAGTTGACTGAGACGGAGGCCTTTGTCAACTTTAGTCAATATATGAACGATTCTAGCTCCAGTGACCATACGATGTCCATCCAACGGCCATAGTGCTTCTTCAACCTCTGGTCTTCTTGCTCCAGTCGCCCAAAGCAGCGCCGGTCGTGTCGCCTGCTCCTGCCGCCCGTGGCCGGCTGTGATGCCGCGGAGGCCTCACCACCCCCTACTACTCCCACCGCTTTCTAGGCCATCCCTCTACGCACCCACACCCCCTGTTATTCTGCGGCGATGGCAGCCTCACACTGCAGCCGAACGAGTGAACCCTCATACTCCTCTACACATGGGCATCCACTGCCGTGTCTTCCCCGGCTCCGCGTCGTCCCCTTCCTAGGCCTCGCCGTCATCCACCACCCCGGTGCTCTCGGCGCGGCGTGGTCAACGTGGTCAAGGAATGGCTTCCATCGGACATGGACTGTACATGGAGAGGCTGACAGCTGGGTCCACGGCCACAGCAAGGAAGTGCCTCCTTATTACGCGCGAAATAATTATTCCTCCACCTAACAGCGGGGACCCACCGGATGGGCCACCGTATTTTGCGAAAAAAACATTTCCCCCTGACTGTTGGGACCCACCAGCTACATCTTCGCACGCAAGGAAGTGCGTCCGAAAAAAACGATTCGCCCCCCTGACTGCCGGGACCCACCAGCTACATCTTCGCACACAAGGAAGTGCGTCCGAAAAAAAAAATATTCGCCCCCCTGACTGCTGGGACCCACCAGCTACATCTTCGCACGCAAGGAAGTGCGTCCGGGTAAAAAAACAAAACGATTCCCCCCTGACTGCTGGGACCCAGCAGCTACATCTTCGCACGCAAGGGAGTGCGTCCGGGAAAAAACAAAACAAAACGATTCGCCCCCCTGACTGCTGGGACCCACCAGCTACATCTTCGCAGGCAAGGAATTGCCTGATAGTCGGGACCCACCTGGTCGAAGCATACGTAGCGTTATCATTCTGGTCGCGAATGTGTACATACATATATACTGGTCGATGTAGAGGCGCGCACGTGTCGTAGTAGAGGCGCGTACGTGTCGTAGTAGAGGCGCGCACGTAGCATGTACACGTACGTACAGCGGCCAGGGTGCAAGAAAGAAAATACGGCCACATACGTACATACGGGCAGGGTCTCGAACGCCTACTCACGCATACATACGGCCAGGGCTCGTGTACATGGCTGGGTCGGAACGGAGAAACAGCGTCGTCGTCATGTTCATGTGGAGGCAACGAAATGCGTCGTGTTCGTGGGGAGGCAACGGAATGTGCCATGTTCATCGGGAAGCAACGGAATGCGTGGGAGCCAACCGGCTGGGTCTGAACGGAATGCGTGGTCGTGTTCATCGGGAGGGCTTGGACAGAACAGGCGATGGAAACGAGGCCTGGCGTACCGCACAACGGAGGAAACAGACCTCCTACGTTCGGAACGGGGTCCTGTTGATCGGGAGGGTTCTGGCGTACCGCAAAATGGAGGAAACATACCTCCTACGGTCGAAATGGGGGTCCAGTTGATCGGGAGGGGTGTGGCGTACCGCAAAACGGACGAAACGGACTTGTGTTGGAGCGCTACGGTCGAAACGGGGGTCCTCTTCATCGGGAGGGGTGTGACGTACCGCAAAACGGGACTCCACGGGATATTGTTCATCTCCATCGTCGACCTCCTCCAGCCTCCATGGGCTACCATCGACCTCCTCCAGCCTCCACGGGCTCCTGTTCATCCAACCTCCACCGCGCGCTACTCCATTGGCTACTATTCAACCACCCCTCCACGGGCACCCCTCCACCATCTACTGTTCATCTAGCCCTCCACACCACAGGGTCCTGTTCAACCACCCCTCCACGGGCACCCCTCCATCGTCTATTGTTCATCCAGCCCTCCACCACACCATGGGGTCCTGTTCATCTAGAGGCAACGCCACCGCTCACTGTTCATCCAACCCCCCCCCCCACACACACACACAATACTCACTGTTCATCCCAGAGGCAGAATTGATCTGCTTCAGTTAGCAGCAGTGGCGAAGGAATCACTCGATCAGGTTCAGTTAACATCCATCGATTGATCGCTCGGGTTCAGTAACGCGTAGCCTACAGTGCAACACTCGGGTTCAGTTAGAGCCCAACGCCTCGCTCGGGTTCAGTTAGAGCCAACGCCTCGCACACACACGCGTACGTGTACGAGAGAAACGCGCATCGCTCGGCCCCCGACCTCCCACCATAACCGGGAACTCCCCGAAATTTTCCTCCCCTCACTTCTACCACAGTTTTTTCCGTCATGGACGGCCCAAAGAATGTCATGCAGCTGCATCTCCGGCCCACCCAGGACGAAAAGCCCATTTTCTATCATGATTTTTTGGCATAGAAGTAGGAGCCCACCACATCTACGATGATACCGGGTTTTGTCACAATTATCGTCATAGAAGTGTCATATGTATGATAGAAAGAAAATCGTTCGGCCCAAAATGTCATGGATGTGTCTTTTTTTTGTAGTGGTGATTTGATGACGGAAGTTTGTTTGTTGTCCCGGATGAGATCACGAACATGACGAGGAGTCTCGAAATGGTCGAGAGGTAAATATTGATATATTGGACGAAGGTACTTGGACACCGGAAAGGTTTTGGGACATTTCGGATATTTATCAGGGAACCGAGAGGTTACCCGAACCCCCCGGGGAAGTTATGGGCCCTAATGGGCCATATGGGAGTAGGAGAGGGAAGGCCACAAGGTGGCGTGAGCCCTCCCAAAGGGCAGTCCGAATTGGACTAGGGGAGGGGGCGCGGCCCCCCTTCGTTTCCCTCTCCCTCTCCTTCCCTCCTTCCCCTTCTTGGAATATGATGGGGGCGAATCCTACTAGGAACGGAGTCCTAGTAGGACCCCCCATGGCGCGCCCCCCTTGGTCGGCCACCTCCTCCTCCCCCCTTTATATACAGAGGTGGGGGGCACTCATAAGTACAACGGATAATATCTTAGCCGTGTGCGGTGCCCCCCTCCATAGTTCAACACCTCGGTTATATCGTCGTAGTGCTTAGGTGAAGCCCTACGCCGGTAACTTCATCATCACCGTCGCCACACCGTCGTGCTGACGGAACTCTCCCTCATCCTCAACTGGATCAAGAGCTCGAGGGATGTCATCGTGCTGAACGTGTGCTGAACATGGAGGTGTTGTACGTTCGGTACTTGGATCGGTTGGATCGTGAAGACGTTCGACTACATCAACCGAGTTACTAAACGCTTCCGCTTTCGGTCTACGAGGGTACGTGGACACACTCTCTCGTCTCGTTTCTATGCATCTCCTAGATAGATCTTGCATGATCGTAGGATTTTTTTGAAATACTACGTTCCCCAACAGTCCTTGAGGGCAAACTCATCGCGAAGACAAGCAGTGAGCCGCTGAAGGAGCTCGGCAGTGGATGCCGTCAGGATGATGTCGTCGACATATAACAGCAAGTAGGCCATGTCAACTCCGTGATGGTACATGAACAGGGACACATCAGAGCGAGTGGATGTAAATCCGAGCATTTGCAGGAACGTAGGCTGGTACCAGGCCCGAGGCGCCTGCTTCAACCCGTAAAGGGAATGGGAGAGCAAGCACACATGGTCTGGATGTGTGGCATCGGCGAACCTGGTGGGCTGCTCACAGAACACCTGCTTAGCGAGGTGGCCATGCAAGAAGGCGTTGGAATCATCCAACTGATGCATAGGCCAAGCTCGGGAGACGACTAACCGAAGCACGGTGCGGATCGTGCCCGGTTTAACAACCGGGGCAAAAGTGTCAGTGAAGTCCACGCCTGCATGTTGCCGAAAGCCCCGAACCACCCAGCGAGCTTTGTAGTGCTCGAGAGTGCCATCCGGATGAGTCTTGTGCCAAAAGACCACTTACCCATGATGATGTTGGCACGAGGCGGCCGAGGGACGAGCTGCCAGGTGTGGTTCCGCTGGAGAGCGTCAAACTCTTCCTGCATCGCAGCGAGCCAATGAGGATCCTGGAGGGCGGCTCGAGCTGACGCTGGGAGAGGGGACGGCTATGAAACGGAAGCAGCGAGAAGGTAAGCATCGCTGGTATACCGCGTGCTCGGGCGGAGAGTGCCAGCCTGAGAGCGAGTCATCGAGCGGTGCAGCGGGTTCGGGGCGGTGGCGGGTGATGATGAAGAAGAGCTCGCCGCCTCCGAGGCCATGGGCAAGGCCGTGGGCGAGGCCGCGGGGGACGCCAAGAGGGGCGCCGGGGACGCCAAGGGCGTGGCGAGCGCCTGGGGGGTGCGGCCCCTGAGGCAGCCGAACCGGGAGAAACTCGACCCATGGCACGGGGGTGCCCTCAAAGCCGGGAGGTAGCTCAAGAGAAGCACGTGGGCGGCCATCACCGGCAGCGGGCAATGCTGCAACGTCCGAGGGTGCCTGCTAAAATGGAAAAACCTTCTCATCAAAGTAAACGTGTCGGGAAGTGATCACCCGATGTGAGATAGGATCATAGCAGCGGTAGCCTTTGGTGTTGGGGGGATAGCCGAGAAAGATGCAGGCCAAGGACCTAGGTGCAAGCTTATGCGGAGTAGTGGAAGCGATGCTAGGGTAGCACAAGCAACCGAAGATGCGGAGCTTAGCGTAGGAGGGTGGCGTGCTGAACAAAAGGTGATGAGGTGCAAAATTCATGCGAGTGCGACATGGACGAATGTTGATGAGTAGTGATGCGGTGGCAAGCGCGCCGGGCCAAAAACGTGGTGGCACGTTGGCGTGAAAGAGAAGCTTGCGGGCGCAGTCATTAAGAGTGCGAAGCACGCGCTCAGCGTGACCATTCTATTGCGAAGTGTACGGGCAAGTGAGACAAAAAATCCTGCTATGTGTGGCGAGAAGGTTGCAGATCGCAAGATTATCAAACTCCTTCCCATTGTCTGTTTGCAACGCATGGATGGGACGCCCAAACTGCGTGGAGACATAAGAGTAGAAAACGGTGAGAGTGGCAACAGCATCCAACTTTCGCCGCAACGGGAAGGTCCACACATAGTGTGAAAAATCATCAAGTATAATAAGATAATAAAGATAGCCCGTGTTACTTGCAACAAGAGAGGTCCAAACATCACTATGAATTAACTCAAACGGGTATGATGCAACATGCGATGAAGTACTAAAAGGAAGACGAACATGTTTGCCGAGGCGACAAGCATGATAGGTGTGATCGTCGATCTTATTATACATGAAGGAAAAACTCCAAAGAATATGACGAAGGGTGCCGGTGTTGGGATGGCCGAGACGGGCATGCCAAAGGTCCACTCCGGCGGAAAGTGCCATGGGTGCCGCGATGGAGGAGGTGGATGAGTGGACCGAGTAGAGCTCGTTGGGGCTGTCACATCGGTGGAGCACCATCCGGGTACGGGCATCCTTAATAGAAAAGCCAAACATGTCAAATTCAACGGTGATGGGATTTTCACGTGTAAGAGAACGAATGGAAACACGGTTTTTAATGATGTCAGGAGAGACAAGTACGTTAGAAAGATATAATGGCATGGAGTTAGATGAAAAAGTAGCATGACCGACATGAGTAATGGGCATGGAGGAACCGTCGCCCACGGTAATGCGAGCAACGGTGTGAATGGGGTGAGTGGCAATAAGGTTACCGGGGTTGGCGGCCATGTGAGTCGTGGCTCCGGTGTCCTTGTACCAGTCACCACCGCCAGTGTACTGCTGCGGTGTGGGGGCGGTGTGGAGGGCCGCTAGAAGCGCGGGGTCCCAAGGCATCGGTGGGAGTGCCGGAGCAGACGGCTGCGGCTGTGGGGGCGACGCCGCGAGGAGCGGTGGGTACTCACCGGACGAATGCAGTCCATAGGCCGCGGAGGGGCCGTAGGGCAGTGCGGGCATGCACGGCTAAGGAGCCACGTGAAGTGCCTGATGAGAGGCCGGGCGGGCGCCGAAGAAGCCGGGGACGGGGGCGCGTGGTACGGGCATGGAGTACGCGTGAACAACCCCCGTCCAGGGGTTCTGGCCGGCCTGCCAGGGCGCCAGCGGGAGCTACTGCTGCGGGTGGCGCGACGCCCCGCCTTGGGCGGCCGACTGCGACTGCTGTTGCTTGCGGCCGCTGCAGCCACGGTGGCTACCGTAGCACTCGGCGAGTGGCGGCTGCAGAGCCGGCTGCTGTTGCGGGTAGGGGAACCCGGGCGGCGGCGGCGCCTAGAAGGGGCCTGGTCCAAGCCACGACTGAGGCCCTGGGGCAGTGGGCGGCGCGCCACCGCGGGTACCGGCGGTGAGGGCCATGTGAGTGGCCCTTGTACGCGACATCTGCATCCTCCTCTCCTCCAGCTTCAGGTACACCACGATCTTGGGGAAAGTCGGGTTGGTGATGAGGGGGATGTTGGAGGCGGCGTTCCCGAAGTCGTCGTTCAGGCCGGCGATGAGTATGCTGAGAAGGAGCTCGTCGGAGACCTTCTCACCGAGGTCACGGAGCTCGTCAACAAGCTTCTTGAGGCGCATGCAATAATCGTCAACGGACGAGTCATGCTGCTGGCACCCAAAAACTCACCATGCAAGAAAACCTTGCGCTGGAGTGTGTTGTCGGTGAAGAGGCTGTTGAGCTTGGTCCAGACGGCATGAGCGTCATTCTCGGTAGAGACCACCGTGTGGAAGAGGTCCTTCGAGATGGTGGTGTAGAACCAATGGATGAGAGTGGCGTCGATGGTCATCCACTCCTCATCGTCCTCCATGAACCGAGAATCCACGAAGCCATCAATGTGATCCCGATTGTACTCACGGAACACAAGGGAGAAGTACGTCTTCCAGGCATAGTAGGTGGAGGTGAGATGATCGAGGACGACGGGAACCCGACCGAGGATGTTGAGGTTGCGGATGATGACTGGGTCGGGGACGGCGAATGGGGTGGTGCGGTTGGTGCGAGTGGTGCCGGAGGAACCGGGGGAAGCCATGGGTCTGGAAGGGGAGGTGGTGCAGCACTGCACAGGGAGGGCAGCGCGACGAGGGAGAGGCGGCGTGGCATGGCAGAGGCGGCGCGGTGAGGGGTGGCGCTGCTAGGGTGGCGGCGCGGTTAGGGTTAGGGAGGGAAGGCGGAAGCGTGTGGAGTGGGCGGCGGCTGGACACGGGTGGCGGCGTGACAGCGTGGAGACGCGGCGGCAGCGACGGCGTGGTGTGATAGCGGCGGCGTGGTGCGGCGGCGGCAGAGGGTTAGGGTTTAGGATCGGAGTTCTGATACCATGTTGGAAACGAAAGTTTTGGCAATGCGACTCGATGTATTGATCGGTGCATAGTGCACGTATATATGGAGTACAAAGTGGGAACAACCTCAACTGTACAATGACTAGGAGGTGAGCCTAGGTATACAATATACATGCACAAACCATATGTTCAACAACGTCAGTAGGTGGATGCAGGCTTAAGTAGAGAGGACGTGCTCCCTTTCTTCACGGGTCGGAACACATATGACCACTCTTGTGGTTCGGCGACTTGGCCTGGGTTGTGTGTGGTCATGTACTGGCATAGTAGCAGTGGGTTGCTAACACTCCTCCCTCCTTGAAACATGACTTGCCCACAAGCCGTTGCCACGAAGAACACTCCAGGGGTCCGGGGGGGGGGGAGGGATATTTTAGAGTACCTGCACCCAGGCCCGTTTATCCTATCCATCCATTTTTTGCATCACGATTTGTGCAAGCACATTTCTCTTTTTTGTTTCTCTCACATAGAACATGTTTTGAACTTCAAACTTTCACACCATGACAAAGCTTTCTATCTAGAATCTGTGATAAAACTTTCAGATTTTTTCATCCAATATAAATATACAAAATAAGAATATATTTTTTGGTTAAAAAATCTTATTTTTACAATTTATGCCGGACCAAAAAATATGAAAGTTTTATCTCATGTTCTAGTTAGGAAGCTTTATTGTGCTACAAAGTTTGAGATTCAAGACATGTTCTATATGAGAGAAACAAAAAAGAGAAATTTACATGTAAAATGTTAGTTGTATAGCACAGATCTCAAAGTAATATTGAAGAGCTAAGATAGATTGGCCTGGGTGCATATGCTCAAAAAATCAGTGTTCGTCCCAGGGGGCTTGAAGAACCTCGATCCCACCAGTCGCCATGGTGGTCCTCGTGGTAGTAGTGATGACTCAAGAGGTCTTGAACAAGACTGAAGAAGTAGGCAATGTTGATGTAGTAGTCATAGCCAATGGAGACTTGCGCATGGAAAGTGCCAAGGTAGTAGTGGTGGCAAACATGGACTAGATTCCATGGATTATGGAGTTCCTTGATCTTGTTTGGGACGCCATGGTAGTCTTTGTGGTAGTCACAGAGGTCGGTGCAGTCTTGGACAATATAATGAGCATCGTTAAAGTAGTAGTTGTAGCTGAGATGAACATGGTCAACAAAATCCGCTCGAAGCATCGTATTCCTCCCTCCTTGAAAATAAGCTTGTTCCCAGCGAGTAGACGACTCCATGCCATCCATGGCCCATGCCCAAAACCTGATCTGAGGTCTACATCTTGGGATCATTAGTGGCCATTGAAGTTGTTCAGAACAAAGCAGAGGACTATTCCACATTTTGGTATTGCTCTCCTGACCCGTTGGCTTTGGATGATCGCCAATGGGGAGGGGGGACTCTGGTTAACCCTCATTAGAAATAAATACCTTCATGGTCAACCCCTCACCTTATGCCAACGCACCGGTGGATCTCAGTTTTGGCAGGCAGTGATTCAGCTCCTGCATGTCCTCTGAATTGGTACGTCCATCTCGGTGGGCTCCGGATTCACGACGTCGTTCTGGTTCGATTGATGGTTGGGGGACTCCCCTCTGGCCGCCTGTTTCCCGAAATTATTCTCCATCGTGGTTGACCCTTGGGTCTCCATCAAGACGGCCCTTATTGACTTAGGGCGGCTCGCTTTCCGGCGTCCCTTCGGCCCCCTCGAGGTGGCTGCCTGGGATTCCCTCCTCCAGGGCATCGGTCTTCAACCGTTAGATGTGGATGGCATACCAGACTCCATGTCATGGCATTTGGAGCCCACCGGCCATTTCTCCACAAAGTCCTTATATTCGGCCATTTCTCTCTCACCGGCTCCCGAGCCATTTAGCCTGATTTGGGACATCTGCCTTCCGCTGAAGATCTGGATCTTCATGTGGCAGTGGATTCGTGGCCGCCTCCCTTCTGGGGTTGAGGTACTCAAGTGCAATGGCCCGGGAGATGGGATGTGTCCTCTTGTGGCACGACGGAGGACGCCAACCACATCTTCTTCTCCCACACTACAACCCAATTCCGGTGGACCTGCTTCCGCGAGACGGTCGGTGGTCGTTGGTGTAATACCAACTTCCCGGGCTTGTTGGCGGAAATCCACGCCTCCGCCCCCGCAACCGCCACATTAGGTGGCTGTGCATTGGGGTCCTTGCATGGACGCTTTGGACCATTCGTAACAAGCTTATCATTCAAAAAATGCCTCTTCGATGTGCGACTGACGCGATCTCCAAACTGTGTGGTTACTTGCAGCTTTGGCGGCCGCTTAGCCGCCCCCAGGACCGGGATGCCATCAACACCCTCCTCGCCGACCTTCACGCGATGGCCTTCCGTGTGGCACCTCCGCCACCGCCCCTACATCGGAGACTGACTAGGCCTGCAACCTTCCTGAGGAGCGCTCCATGGGGTCTGGCTAGTTGTGTTGTTTTTTTATGTTTTCATGGCTTGTTGAGCTGTGCCCTCAGCATTATCCCCATTTGATACTCTGTGTTTGTGTTGACTTTTTGTGTGTGTGTGGTGTGTGAACCTTTGTTGGATGCTTGGCTCGGGTGGTTTGCTTTATATATAAAGCGGGGCGAAAGCCTTTTTCGGTAAAGTTCTTTCTATAGCTTATGGACCTTGCACATGTTCCCATTTTCCTTGTAGATCATACGTTATTAATCTTTCGGTTAGAACATGGTTGGATATGTTGGCAAAGCACTATGGAGATGATACAAGTTTTGATATAGAAGTTTTCTTACCAGATGTGAAGATGGCATCATTTTTTATAACGAATCTTGGTGCAACCTACTTAAAAGGTTTGTAGGGGATGTAAAGGTTGATTCCTGAACTACTTTGTTTTTGGTCTGACCATAAAATTCTTGCCAAATGTTCTACTCCCTCCGTTCCTAAATACTTGTCTTTCTAGGCATTTCAACAAGTGACTACATACGGAGCAAAATGAGTGAATCTACACTTTAAAATATGTCTACATACATTCATATGTAGTAGTCATTTGAAATTTCTAGAAAGACAAATATTTAGGAACGAAGGGAGTATGAGTTAATGATATTGAGCACTTTTATGGCAAGTTATTTCACATTATGCTATTATCCATTGTTGCCGTCCAAAGTCGCGGTTCAGCTAAACATGGGCGACGCTAGGTCCTAGCAGGCTCTGCTCAAGCCGAACACGACACTTGCCATCGTTGAGCGCTTTCTACGAAGATGCAGAAGAGCCTAAGCTCTATTATTACACCAAACGTCATGGCCTAGGCACTTATGACGTGGTAGTATTGCCAAAAGTGGATCTCCTATTTGTCATGCTCATTGCTTTCCTATATGGAGGGGCATTGAGATGCCTTTGTTTGTATGAACCACTTAAATCTTGTTTCTAGTGTTCCTTCTATAGCTTGTGGACCTTGCAGATAATAATTTGTTGACGGTTGAGCAAAAGTCCCTCAAATAGTTCACTTAACTTTTGTATTGCAGTTGGTCTCTGCGCCAATTGGCTCGACAGGTCATCCATTTTTTTAAAGGATGATGAACCATAAACCTTTACGCCAATTGATGCAAAGTTGTAAAAAATGGTTTGGATATTCATCAGTCACCCTGATAACAAACCATCTACCAAACCTATAACCGAGAAGTTGGCAGCTAGTGTTATTGGCAGTGAAATGCATGAATAACAAATACAAATAGTATGTACTATGACAATATTCAGGGAGAGTACCCCAAACATCATGCCCTGGGAACTTCCGGCGTGTCAGTATGGCATGGGTGACCTATTATTTGCCTCACTCCATGCTTACCTATGAGGAGGGGCATGGAGACACCTTTATTTGTATAAACCACTTAAATCTTGTCTCTAAAGTTCCTTCTATATATTATTGACCTTGCAAATATTCTATTGTCTGTTGTAGATTGGATATTTTTACTTGATGTGCTAAAACATGATTTGATATGTTCGCGAAGCACAATGGAGACCCTATGGGTTTTTATATCAGGTATGTTTGGTCCACAATTGATACCGACTATGCAATTTTTTTAGTTAATTAAAGAATTAAGTGTCTCACATTTGTATTGGCTCAACACTAAAACTAAATAGAAATAAAACCACAGACTAATCAATACAAGCTGCCACATTTTTCCCAACTTAGTCGGTTCACAACCAAATGGTCACCCAACAATTTTGCCATTTTTGGCAGGTACAATGGCTACGATCCAAATAAAAAGTTGGTAAATTTTTGGTCATGCCTTTGCTTTTGTTATGTAAAATATTAAATCGGCCTAGTTGAAGCTCAACCCAAACACACCAATAGTATTTTTCTTACTAGAAGATGAAATGATGTTGTTTCTTATACTGAATTTATGTGCTACTTAGGCTAAAAAAACCATACATGTGTTGTAAAGGTTGATTAAGTAATAATTTTATTTTCAGTCCCGCCATTGGACTTCCTGCAAATGTACTATTAGTTACTAGACAATAGTACCTTCATGGCATGGTGTTGCACAATTTGAAACGTAAAAACACTTAAATCTTGTTTCTAAAGTTTCTTCTATAGCTTGTGTACCTTGCACATATTCCACTTTTCTTTGCATGGTACTTTGTTAATTGCTTTGCTATAAATCAATAGATATGTTGGGAAAGCACTTTGGAGATGCTACCAGTTTGGATATAGTCAATTTTTTTTACCAGAGTAGATGATGCTGGAATTTTGTCTATTTTGGGCCTAGCCCAATAGCAGTTTCAGAAATTCCTAATAAATCCTAGAGTCCCACGCAGCCCATTCGTGCAAGGCAAGAGGTGGAACAAAGTTTAGTCCCACGTTGCTAGTTTAGAGGGAGTTGGACCTCTTTATAAGGGAGACTCTTTCTCCACATGTATGAGGATGAGAACAAGAGGGACATCCACGCGCGCTCCTCCTTCGCCGCCCACCTCGCCACGCCACGCCTCGTCACGATGCGCCGCGGGTTGCGAGAATGAGCCGAGCCTCCTCCTCCGCCCGCCTCGCCTCGTCACGACGCGTCGCGGGTTGCGGGAATGAGCCGAGTCGATGTCTAAATTTTTGCCACGCATGATGGGTATACAAAAGGTCACGCGGGAGTTGAAACGTTTTCTGATGTGGACACTAAATTCGAACGGCGCGCCTCTTCGGCTGCTGCCTGTTCGCTTCATCTCCCTCCGTTGCTTCATCTCCCGTCGCATCCTGTTCGCGTCCCTCTCCTGTGCCTATAAAAGGGAGGTCGCTCCTCCCAGAGAGACACACCAGAACAACACAACCCTCTCGCCTCCAAGTTCCTGACCACTGAGCTATTGCTATGATCTTCCTCATCCCGGCTTGCGGCGTGCACCGTAGGTTGGGACAGTAGGCCTCCGGAACAGCACCTTTTGAGTCCTGTATGGGATAAGGGTGATAAGGTTTTTGGGGAGCGCTCTGTGCGACTACTGGCTTCTTCATCACAGACTCCGACGACTACTTCCCCGACGACGACTTCTTCCCCGATGTCGACAACCTCATCAACAACATGGCTGGAGAGGATGTCGACCCCAAGTCCAGTGCTTCTGTTGCTGCTGTCCCGTATGTGTTCTTGCTCTTTTTGTTAGATGTCCTGCCACAGTTCTTTGCTCTAGTTTCTGCCCTACATATGTTAGGTCCTACTTCATATATGCAACCTCATCTAGTGTCTGTTCTAGATGTGTTTACTTCAAGTTCATATATGCAGATGCTATTTACCTTCTCTCTGTCAGATTGCATGACTTGCTTTATCTCTGCTATATTAGTCATGCTTTATCTAGTATTTCTGTTAGCAAAGTTATTTGGTAAATTGCTCATATTTCCAACAATCCAAAAACCTTATTATAGGCAATTTACCCCAAGTGATTTTGTCGCTTCCATGAGACCTCCTATGTTTGAGGGTATCCACTATAAGAGGTGGCACGTGAGAGCAGTCTTATGGTTTCAAACCACGAGTTGCTATGATGCCACGCTTGGCAAGCCTGAAGGGGAGTTTGATGCCCAACAGGAACAAGCTTTTCAGAAAATGGATACTCTGTTTAAGGTTGCTCTCTTGAGTGTTCTTGGTGAGAACATAGTTGATGCTTATGCGTCAATTGACAATGGAAAAGATATGTGGGATGCACTCGAGGCGAAGTTTGGGGTCTCGGATGCCGGCACTGAGTTGTACATAATGGAGCAATTCTATGACTACAGGATGACTGAAGAGTGCTCTGTGGTTGAGCAAGCTCATGAGATACAGTCATTTGCCAGAGAGCTTGAGCACTTCAACTGTATGCTACCGGACAAGTTTGTTACCGGAGGTATCATCACCAAGCTTCCTCCTTCATGGAGGAACTTTGCTACCTTACTGAAGCATAAGAGGCAGGAGTTTTCCGTTCCGGATCTCATTGGTACTCTTGATGTTGAAGAAAAGGCGAGAGCAAAGGACACACATGCTCGAGGTATTAAGGGAGGATCTAGTGCCAATCTGGTATAGAAGAAGAACTTCCAGCCCCACAAGTTCAAGAACAAGGGCAAGTTTGATGGTAAAGCAAAGTTTGATGGGAAGAATAAGGTTGTGCAACACACGAACTTCAAGAAGAAGAATGACAAGAAGAAAGGTGTTTGTCATGTGTGTGGGGATCCTGATCATTGGGCTCCTAGTTGCCCTAATCGCCATGACAAGCGTCATCCTAGGAAAGGCTGCAAAACTGCTAATGTTGTCATTGGAGATATTGACATGAAGGATGCTGGGTATGGTATATTTCCCACTATTCTTTCAGTATGTCATTCTCCTGATTGGTTGATTGACACGGGTGCTAATGTGCATGTATGCGGTGATATTTCCATGTTTTCGTCTTATCAGACCGCATGGAATTCAACCGTGCTGATGGGCAACGGTTCAAGTGCTTCTGTTCGTGGTGTTGGCACGGTCAATCTGAAGTTTACTTTGGGGAAGATCGTGCGGCTGAAGAACATGCATTATGTCTCCTCCGTCAATAAAAATCTTGTTAGCGGATCTCTTCTATGCAGAGATGGCTATAAGCTTGTCTTTGAGTCAAATAAATTTGTAATATACAAGTATGGAACCTTTGTTGGTAAAGGCTATGAGTCAGGAGGCCTATTTTGTTTATCCTTATCAGCCGTTTGCAATAAAATTGTTAATCATGTTTGCAACAATAGTGAACCAAATGTGTGGCATTCATGTCTTTGTCATGTTAACTTTGGTTGCATGTCACGACTAGCGAAGTTGAACTTAATCCCTAGTTTCACCACTGTTAAGGGATCTAAGTGTCAAGTTTGTGTGCAAGCTAAGCAACCTCGTAAGTCTCACACGACTGTGGAAACGAGAAATCTTGCACCACTAGAGCTCATACATTCAGATCTATGTGAAATGAATGGTGTTTTGACAAAAGGTGGAAAGAAATATTTCATGACGTTAATTGACGACTCCACTAGATACTGCCGTGTGTATCTTCTGAAATCTAAGGGTGAGGCTTTGAACTTTTTCAAGATCTATAAAGCTGAAGTGGAAAACCAACTTGATCGAAAATTCAAGAGGCTTAGGTCCGACCGTGGTGGAGAGTATTTTTCCAATGAATTTGATGCTTTTTATGCGGAACATGGTATAATCCATGAGAGAATGCCTCCCTACTCACCTCAGTCAAATGGGGTGGCCGAAAGAAAGAACTGTACTCTAACTGATTTGGTTAACGCCATGTTAGACACATCGGGTCTCTCCAAGGCATGGTGGGGGGAGGCGATATTGACAGCATGTCATGTCCTAAACCGAGTCCCCACAAAGAACAAAGAGATAACTCCATTCGAAGAATGGGAGAAGAAAAGGTTAAAGCTCTCTTATCTACGAACCTGGGGTTGTTTGGCGAAAGTCAATGTGCCAATTCCAAAGAAGCGCAAGCTTGGACCAAAGACCCTGGATTGTGTTTTCCTGGGATATGATTTTCATAGCATTGGTTATAGATTCCTGGTTGTAAAATCTGAGGTACCTGACATGCATGTCAGTACGATCATGGAGTCGAATGATGTGGCTTTCTTTGAAGATATCTTTCCCATGAAGGATATGGCTACCTCATCTAATCAGGAGATGCCTAGTTCATCGAATCAGGAACCATCTACAATTACCGAACCTGCCATTTCGATGGAACACTTTGAAAGTCCAGTGGAGGAGAACAATGAAGTTCCTACTAGGAGCAAGAGACAGAGGACTGTAAAGTCCTTTGGTGATGATTTCCTTGTGTATCTCATAGATGATACTCCCAGTTCTATTTGAGAGGTCTATGCATCTGAAGATGCTGACTACTGGAAGGAAGCGGTTCGTAGCGAGATGGATTCCATCTTGGCAAATGAAACTTGGGAGATAATTGATCGTCCTTAGGGGTGCAAACCTATAGGATGCAAACGGGTATTCAAGAAGAAGCTTAGGCCTGATGATACTATTGAAAAGTACAAGGCTCGGCTCGTGGCTAAGGGTTATATCCAAAAGGAAGGTGAAGAATTCTTTGATACTTACTCACCTGTGGCTCGACTGACCACTATTCAAGTTCTACCTTCACTAGCTGCCTCACATGGTATTCTCATTCATCAAATGGATGTTAAGACTGCTTTCCTAAATGGAGAGTTGGATGAGGAAATCTATATGGAACAACCGGATGGGTTTGTACTAGATGGTCAGGAAGGAAAAGTGTGCAAGTTGCTAAAGTCATTGTATGGACTCAAGCAAGCACCGAAACAGTGGCATGAGAAGTTTGAAAGAACTTTAACAGCTGCATGCTTTGTTGTAAACGAAACTGACAAATGTGTGTACTACCGCCATGGTGGGGGCGAGGGAGTTATCCTTTGCTTGTATGTTGATGACATACTGATTTTCAGAACAAATCTGAATGTTATTAAGGAGGTCAATGATTTCTTATCTCGTTGTTTTGAGATGAAGGATTTAGGAGTGCCTGATGTCATTCTAAACATCAAGTTGTTGAGAGACGATGATGGTGGGATTACTTTGCTTCAATCTCACTATGTGGAAAAGATCTTGAGTCGCTTTGGCTATAGTGACTGCAAGCCCTCTCCAACACCATATGATGCGAGTGTGTTACTTCGAAAGAATCGAAGAATTGCTAGAGATCAATTGAAATATTCTCATATTATTGGCTCGCTTATGTACTTAGCCAGTGCTACAAGACCTGACATCTCTTTTGTTGTTAGCAAACTGGGTCATTTTGTCTCAAAACCAGGAGATGTGCATTGGAAAGCTCTAGAGAGAGTTTTGCATTATTTGGAAGGCGCTGCGAATTATGGAATTCACTACACCGGGCACCCAAAGGTGCTTGAAGGGTATATTGACTCAAACTGGATCTCAGATGCTGATGAGATAAAGGCCACGAACGGTTATGTATTCACTCATGGAGGTGGTGCTGTTTCTTGGGAGTCTTGCAAGCAGACCATCTTAACGAGGTCAACAATGGAAGCAGAACTCACATCACTAGATATAGCTACGTCGAAGCAGATTGGCTTCGTCGGCTCTTGAATGACTTGCTGGTTGTTGAGAAACCTGTACCAGGTATCCTTATGAACCGTGACAATCAAACTGTGATCACGAAAGTGAGCAGCTCAAAGGATAACATGAAGTCATCAAGACATGTTCAGAGAAGGTTAAAGTCTGTTAGGGAAATGAAAAACTCTGGAGTTATTGCATTGGATTATATCCAAACGTCTAAAAATCTGGCAGATCCTTTTACTAAGGGTCTATCACGTAATGTGATAGACAATGCATCGAGGGAGATGGGTATGAGACCCACAATATGAGTTGTTCATAGTGGTAACCTATTCTTTGTGATCGGAGATCCCGTGAATTAGATGTGGAAGACAAGTTGTTGATCAACTAAGAGGAGAGTATCCTTACTATTAACAATACCACTCCATGAAGATGCAATACTCTTCTAATCTGCATGGCAGGTTGATGTATATCTTCATGTGTTCTAAGTGGCTCTTTTAAGCAGAGATGTTGTCCTGCAGAACATCTTTTGAAGAACACACCTATATGAGTATGATTGTTAAACATCGCAATCTATGAGAGTAGGGTTCTCTCTAGTAAACTCATTAAAGGTCTCGGAGTATGACGCATAAGCTCCACCCGCGGGGAAGACCCATGGTAGCCACGTATCGGTCAAGGCTTTATGTGAAGCTAGATTCGCAGAAAACTTGCAGTTCAAGGCCCAGTCCACTGTTCAAGTTGCTTACTAGTGTAGCATAGAGTTCTAGGTTGAAGTTCAACTTAACAGTCTCCACTGTAGTACCGGTATATAAAACAGTGTTTTGGAACCAGAGGAAATTTTGTGTGCCTCTGGGATCTGGTGGGGGATTGCTGGAATTTTGTCTATTTTTGGGCCTAGCATAATAGCAGTTTCAGAAATTCCTAATAAATCAAAGAGGCCCACGCAGCTCATTCGTGCAAGGCAAGAGGTGGAATAAAGTTTAGTTCCACATTGCTAGTTTAGAGGGAGTTGGACCTCTTTATAAGGGAGGCTCTTTCTCCACATGTATGAGGATGAGAATAAGAGGGACATCCACGCGCGCTCCTCCTCCGCCGCCCGCCTCGCCACGCCACGCCTCGTCACGACGCGGCGCGGGTTGCGGGAATGAGCCGAGCCGATGTCTAAATTTTTGCCATGCATGATGGGTATACAAAAGGTCACGCGGGAGCTGAAACGTTTTCTGATGTGGACACTGAATTCGAACTGCGCGCCTCTTCGGCCGCTGCCTGTTCGCTTCATCTCCCTCCGTTGCTTCATCTCCCGTCGCAGCCTGTTCGCGTCCCTCTCCTGAAAAAGAGGTTCTTCTGGCAATATCACAAATGAAGCCGAATAAAGCACCGGGACCGGATGGGTTTCCAGCTGAATTCTATAAGAAATGTTGGCATATTATTAAAGATGATCTTATGCCTATGTTTCATGATTTTTTCAATGGTCATTTAGAGTTGTTTCATCTTAACTTCGGTACAATAACGCTGATACCTAACAAATATGAGGCAGTTTGGATCTAACAATTCCGGCCTATATGTCTGTTCAATGTGAGTTTCAAAATTTTCACAAAGGTTGGAACCAATAGATTGACACAAATTGTTCATTCAGTGATCCAACCCAGCCAGACAGCGTTCATGCCGGGGCGACACATATTGGAAGGGGTGGTCGTGCTGCATGAAACGCTTCATGAGATCCACTCGAAGAAACTAGATGGGGTTATCTTCAAAGTGGATTTTGAGAAGGCATATGATAATGTAAAGTGGCCTTTTCTTCAGCAGGCAATGCGCATGAAGGGTTTTAGTGAAGCTTGGAGGAACCAAGTGGATACCCAAGTCCAGAAGGGTAGTGTCGGAATCAAGGTGAATGATGATATCGGTCACTATTTTCAGACACATAAGGGGCTGAGACAAGGGGATTCCATGTCTCCTATTATGTTCAATATTGTGGCAGATATGTTGGCCATCATTATTGGCAGGGCCAAGCAGCATGGCCATGTAGAGGGTTTAGTTCCTCATCTAGTCGATGGAGGAGTATCCATTCTACAATATGCTGATGACACTGTCTTATTCATGGAACATGACATGGCAAAGGCACGTAATATGAAACTTATCTTATGCCTCTTCGAACAATTATCTGGTTTAAATATTAATTTTCATAAGAGCGAGTTATTCTGCTTTGGGAAGGCCAAAGACGAGGAACACACTTACAGACAATTGTTCGGATGTGAAATAGGTGCTTTACCATTCAGTTACTTGGGTATTCCGATCCATCACCATAAGCTATCCAATAAAGAATGGAAGTGTATTGAAGAACTAATTGAAAAAAAAAAACGTAGCTGCTGGAAGGGCAAGCTTATGTCATATGGAGGTCGGTTAGTCCTGATTAACTCAGTACTGACTAGTATGCCGATGTTTCTACTTTCGTTCTTCGAAATTCCAAAAGGGGTTCGGAAGCGACTTGATTTCTTTATATCTTGTTTCTTCTGGTAGTCTGATGAGGCCAAGAGGAAATACTGCCTCGCGAGATGGGGTATCCTTTGCCGACCTAAAGACCAAGGGGGTCTCGGTATTGAGAACTTTGAAATTAAGAATAAATGTCTTATGAGTAAATGGTTATACAGGCTAGAGACTGAGCCGGAGGGTATATGGTCACAAATCCTGCGCAATAAGTATTTACACTCGAAGACACTAGCTCAGGTTACCATGCGATCGACTGACTCGCCATTCTGGAAGGGACTTATGAGAACGAAGGACTTGTTCTTTCGTAGGGCAAATTCTTGGTGGGCAATGGGATGTCAACAAGATTTTGGGAGGATACATGGTTAGGAGAGATGCCCCTGGCCGTCCAATACCCTACCCTATATAATATTGTGTAACGTAAGGAGGATTACGTAGGCACAGTCCTTCAACGTAGGTCTGGTGGGGATGGGGTGGCGGCGGCGCTGAGAGAGGAGGAGGGGAAAGTGGGAACCCTAATCTCCTCCCCCCCTTTGACGATTTTTATACCACTCCACAGCTGGCTATATCTGAGCTCCGCTTCGTCACCATGGCAGGCTGGAAAGCTCCCCCGAATTTTGTACACCTTTTTGGCGCCCACGCTTCTCTGAATCACTCTGAACCCGCTCCATAACCACCATGGCTTCAGTTTCACCAGAGACCATCAAATCCTTTCTTGGTTGGAGCTCAACAGCCTCTCCATGAGATCCATGGTCTCCTGTGATTAAGCACGATAGAATGCTTCCCATCGCACTCTTCTGGATTTGAGTCTTGAAGTTCTCCCCGCCAGCGCCCACGCAATCACTTTCGATGGCGGGGTGGCTTAATTTGGCGCAATCAGAGGTATCTCTTCCTCCTCCGCGTACACCAAAATGCGCGTCACTAGCTTCTGGGTTGATTCTGCACCCCTCCTGGGCAGCCTCAACACTCTTCACAGCTTCTCGCCCCTCTCCATGACCCGCAATTCTTCTTCCTCCAGATCTGGTGTTGCCCCTCTCACACTCATGGCCGGCGTGGTAGGCGAAGCAAGCACGAAACTCTCCTTCCATTCTCACTGCGGGCCTCTGACTGCAAACCACACCATGAACACCTGCAAGCCCCGGATCCAGCCAAAAGTGCACTGCCCACTCGTGATGCTCGGGGCCATGTGTGCCACTGTTGTAGGATGCCCCTGGGCTCAGTCCATGGCTGGTGCAGGCGAGAGGTATGGCCAGGGGTCGACCTCCTCGGAGTCCGAAGGCGGCGCCGATGGTAATTTGCCCTCGATGCACTCCCATCTCGCCCGCCTCTGTGGATCTGCGCTCCTTGCCTCCGCCCTCGCCCAATTGACGAAATCCTTCGGGGAAGCCGTCGGGTGTGGCATCCTCCTCTTCTCGCCTCGATTCCCCTCGAAATAGTTACTCCTCGCCAGATTGAGGAGTTCCTGATCTGTGATGTCGTTGTAGGTTTTGATCCCCCATGACGCCCAGACCTTCATCTCTGGATCTGGCTCTTCCTCCGCTTTCTGCTGCAGCGCCCTCCACTCCCGCACACAAAGGAGGTAGGAGGACGCGTCGTCACGGATCCGCATGGCTTGCTCCGTCCACCTCCGCATCCGCGTCGCCCGCAGCGTCTCCGGCGACACCAACCCAATCGGGCACAACATCTCCGAAAATGCCCGGTACACAAAGGGGGGAGGCATGTACGGGATCGTCGAGCCCGGGCGGGGCGGCGAGCAGGTAGATCTGTCGACTCTCGGCATGGGGCGGGGTGTGGGGTGGGGGGGCTCGCCGTCGCGGGGAAATCGGCGGCGAGGGGGAGTAGGTGGGGAGGAGTCGCGGTCGCGAGCGAGAGCATGGGTCGCAGCCTATGCGGCCAAAAGTTGGTCCTACTTTTGCTTAACCGGGTCAAGATGTAAATTTACTCGTCTACGTTCATCGAAAATAAAAACATGCAACACGAAAGTCATGTGGAACTTCGAGATGAAAATATTGGTCAAAGGAAATTTCAAACGATCGACCGTGCATGATAAATTTGACAAAAGTCATCCAAAATAGCTCCAAACATGAACACGAAATTGAATATTTACAATTAACCAAACATGGATGTGCTTCCTTTTATATATGGACCTTATCTTAAATCTAAGCACCATCGTGTACATTAGACGGAACTAATAAGTGGGCGAGATTAGGTGTTAAATCAAACACACCACATACAACCTCACATACAACTAGTTATCATAGAGGTCGCATCTCTGGACACATCCTTTTTTTTGCATTGCTCGAGCTTGCCTCACTGAAAACTGTTGATTCGGTCGTTTCTATCGTGTTTGGCTCAATGCACACAAGCAAACAATACAATTTCATCCCGTGCAGCAGAACTGTTTTTGTTGGCATCACAGCCGTCCATTCAGCTCCCGATCCAGCCGTCCATTGCACGTTCACGCGGATCCATGGGCCCACCGCCACTTCCTCCTCCTCCCTCCCCTCGAAATAAATACTCTGCAAATCTCGTCTCCTTGGCCACCAACGCACTCGGCAATCAGCAGCCAAGCAATCCCCACACACATCTCTCCACTACCCGATTCCTTTCTCCAGCTCGCCATGGACGCCTCAGCCACCGTAGCCACCGGGAAGGGGAAGAAGGGCGCCGCCGGTCGCAAGGCCGGAGGCCCCAGGAAGAAGTCCGTGTCGCGGTCCGTCAAGGCCGGGCTCCAGTTCCCCGTCAGCCGCATCGGGCGCTTCCTCAAGAAGGGCCGCTACGCGCAGCGCGTCGGCTCCGGCGCCCCCGTCTACCTCGCGGCCGTCCTCGAGTACCTCGCCGCCGAGCTGCTGGAGCTCGCCGGCAACGCCGCCAAGGACAACAAGAAGAGCCGCATCATCCCCCGCCACCTGCTGCTCGCCATCAGGAACGACGAGGAGCTCGGCAAGCTGCTCGCCGGCATCACCATCGCGCACGGCGGCGTGATCCCCAACATCAACCCGGTGCTGCTCCCCAAGAAGACGGCCGAGAAGTCCCCCAAGGAGCCCAAGTCGCCCAAGAAGACCGCCAAGTCCCCCAAGAAGGCGTAGATTCCTTGCTTAGTTAGGCTGTAGCTGGGATGTATGGATGGGTGTGTTTCAGGATACTTCAGTTCGAAGTAGACTGTTCTTGCTTTGTCGTTGTATTTTCTGACTGCGATTTCAATGAAACAATAAGTTGCTTTCATACATTTTATTCGATCTGTGTTTCATCTGCCCTTGGCCCTTGTTGTCGATTTTCTCAGAATTGTTATCACCCATGTGCTTTGAATTACGTCCATCCAGGGGCCTGGGCGGGCAACTGCGAAGGTAGGTGGGAATCAACTTCTTTGGCGCGTGACTAAAAAAAATTGGTGTTGGGGTTTCCCGCCCCAATTTCGTGTATCATTAATTGAAAACGAAAAATTGAAAATCCGCGTCTATTTCCCCGCTCCAGTTTCGCGCCCAGTAAGATTGGACGAAAATTTCGATTTGGCGGGGAGACTGAAAACTCTATTTCCCCACTCGTTCTGAATTTCAGTTCTGGGAGTTTGGCGGGCAACTGAAAACTGTATCCTCTGAATTTCAGTTCTGGGAGTTTGGCGGGCAACTGGACGAAATTTTCGATTTGGCGGGGAGATTTGCCGCTCGTTCAGAAATTCAGGTCTGGGAGTTTGGCGGGCAACTGAAAACTGTATCATCTGTTATTTTTTAGCGGTGAGATTTCCCGCTTCAGTTTCGTGCCCATCTAGCACATCCTTTTGCAATCTTGGAACCATCTACCAGGTCCTCATGTCCCGGATGGATAGTTGGATACATGGAGGAAGAAAATAATCAAAGACTTTTGAATTCCATATTCAGGCGCTCCAAGAAACTCACGGTGGCGGAGGGCCTGCCGTGGCAACCGCCGGGTAGCTGATCTGTACCCGGACATGTCGGAGCGGGGGCCGGGCCATTGAAGCACTATTCCTTGGTCACATTTTCAGTTAAGCGAGGGCGGAGATCGCCTTAGATGGCCGTGGAGGACAAACTCAGGTAAATTCTCTACAAAATCAGAATATAATGCCTTCTCAGTGGTGGATACATTGTGTAGATCATCACCATCTGTTTCCATGATACTAATCTGTACAATGAATCTCCTAAAGGGGCATAATGATCTGTTTAACTATGGAAGTATCCGCCAGCGACTGGTCTGGTGCCACAGCACAAGAGAAATCCAGACTTGCGAATTTCATCCAGATTCGGGAGAGTTAGCTCTTAAACCCAGTTAACAGCACTAATAAACCATCGGTAGAAGTGGTCAAAGGAACACTGCATTCCAGTTGCAGATTCAGGTAACAGCTCAGATGGTACAAGGTCCATTTTTAAGAAACAAGAAATGACCCACCAAATAGCTTATATCCATGACATTCGATCCATGCATGAAACATGGTATAATGCTTATGAATACAGAATGTGGCAACAAGATGAACATGGTACTTGGTACAGATACAGGGTTAAACTGGTATTACATTGCATAGTTATACAAACGCGTAGCTCTTCACATCACCTGCTCTTCTTGCTGTTCCCAGATAACCATGAAATCCGCACAGCATAGGCTAAGATCAAAGCATTTCCATTCAAAGAATTATGTAAGTTGCAAGGCAGAAATTATCAGAGGAATGCACAGAACAAATGGGCAGGGAGAAACTATGGTTCGCGGAAGTTCAGGTGATAAACACACGTGGTTCGACAGTTCAACAGCTTCCCAGATAACCGAATCATCTACTCTACCCACAACCTACCACTAGCAGTTGGCTGCTAATGCTATTCGCGGTGAACCAAGAGAGTATCTTGCAAAAATACATTAATAGCATGGCAGTGATAATGAATTTCTGATGATACCAATTACACATCAACACTATATGGCCATACTACATGAAGCAATTTTTGTGTTTACAAAGACAGTCATCGTTTCTCCATTTTCTAGAAAGCACAGACTACTAAAGGGGATTCGTAACCAACCTAGAATTATCGCAAATAATCAGTGAAACTGACAAATCATTCCGCCATCACAGAACAGCGAATAAGATTGATTCTTACCTAGTAATAATTTCTGAAAACAACTTAACAGGCAGAAGGTGCGCATAACCCAATAAATGAACCACCTTGCTGTTTCTGAATACGAGGTCCCGGCTGTTAATATTCCCACCATGAGACGATCTTACAATTCCATTCGGATGAGACCAGTGCAGGCTCGCCTCCAAACATAGCAGCAGAAGTTTTGATTAAAATGACAACCAAACACCTGATCTACAAACAGAGAATTATGCAACAAAAACAAAACCTCGAGAGTTCATAGGAGCATCTGCACTGAGAAGAGTACAGTAAAGCAAAAACGGAAGCGGTTCGAAAACCAGCACTCAAACCTTACAAACTTTTGTATGTGAAAAGATGATTGATTTTTCAATACAAGCATGTTTTGCAGTCAGCATACATTTTACATCAGTATATAAATTTGCATCCATGATGAGCGGTAATGGCTTTGATAAACCCTTTTTGCATTCATACATTTTGCAGTTTCAACATAGATAACTTAGTGAGACAAAAACAGGAAATAAGTTCTAACCAGAGATCGAGCAGCCATAAATTGAGTCTGGACAAAAGCTAATACAATTTTCGAGCATATCTTCTAGAGAAGGGGCAAAGACTACACAATATTCGGGCATTAACCCTGTCTATGAGACAAGGATTTGAAAAGATCGGCCATTGACGAATCATGGACATGCTTCACCTGAAAGAACATTGCATTTAATTCTAGAACACGAGCAGTCGAAGGGATTATCCAATAAATCATGAATCTGTTTGGTTTTACCCAAACAGCTAAACTCACTTCTAAATTCAGGTTCAGCATCTCGAGAAGCTCTATCTTCCACTTGTAGCAGCCTGTGTTGATCGTCCACCCATTGAATATCGTTGCCCTTAGGGCTTGAAATTTTGATTTCCTTCAGCACTTTTGCGTTCAAAATAAAGAATTTGGCAAAGTCAGCATCTTGGTCACGGCCTTTGTAATTTTCAAACACCAATTTTTTTAGATGGATTGCGAGGCATTCGATTGGATCTAGTGGGTCACACAGGCGCACATTTTTCATATCCATCTTTGGGTGTTTCAACTGAAAAAAAGAAGAGAAAGGTGCCATATGTCAGAGCCATTTCTAACCAGATTAGGTTACTATCAGCTAACTTACCTCAAAATAAAATTTCACATTGACAAGGCAATCAAAGACGAATACTCACAGTGAAATAGAGCTTTTCCAAGCGGGGAAAGCACCTGAGGATGTTTAGAACTGCATTCAACTGAGAGCCAGAAGAGTAGAGAGCCAGAACCTTCACAGTGCATATTGAGTTTGCCAAGCTGACTGGGGACACTCCCTAAAGAAAACAATGAACATAAAAAATAATGAAATGCATGTAGGTACAGCAAATGCAAGATTCAAGAAGGTTGCTACTGCTACCTTGATGACTAGAGTTGCAATCTGGAGTGTGGATACACATGGTGAAAAAAGGCCCAATATTTTCAGTTTAGGCGCACCAATTACGCGGATAGTCTCAAAACTTATGTCCGGAGAATAAAGTGACACAAATCTTTCGAGGCTGGGAGCATCCTCAATGACTAGTTCTTGCGTGCAAGCACTACGAGCACGGAAGCCAATGCTCCTAAGAGTTAGTGAGCGAATGTGGAGGCGACGCGCAGTAAGAATGTCCCACAACTGAAGGCTCTCCAAGGCACGGCATCCAGAGAGCACCTGGTCGAATACATCCTCCGAGATGGAAACGCACCGTAGGATGAGCTGCTTGAGGAGGGGGAAACTCAACGATGGTGAGATCTCACTGGGGAAATTGCACGAGCCGATTTTGAGCACGAGGAGGGTGGGTGCAAAGCGGGGCGCAGATGACGACAGCAGGAAACTGAGGCGGTTCTCTCGACCATCTCCCGTAGCAGATATTGAGCTCCTGGAGTCCGTCAAGGGCTCGGGATTGGCACCAGCCGTCGAGCTCAATGTGCCGGCTGTCTATGTCGCCGGGTGTGAACTGGATGAATGGGAAGTGGAAGCGACGGGCGGGGCCAGGGTGGTCGGAGAGGATCCTGTTGATGATGGTGGGGCGCCAGCGAAGGTTGCTGCAGAGGCTGCTATTAGCCTGAAGGTGGAGGGGCGCGGAGCACTAAAGGTGGCGCCATCGGCGGGAGAGGGCCTGCGTGCGTGCGCCGTCCTTGGTGGGAAGAAGGGAGATGATGGTACCGATGGCGTCGGGGAGGTGGCTGATGGGATCCTCGGCCACCTAGTTGCCATCGTAGTTGCCACTGCGTGCCCGATTCCTTGGCCTGCTGCCAGCGATCCCATCGGATTCACGCTTTCTTGCCACGGCGGTCGGTGCCGCCTTCTCCATGGCTGGCGACCGGGAGATCTAGGGTTTGGGCAGTGGTGGCGGAGGGACGCGTTTATTTAGAGCATGGCTAATAATAGCCGGATGCTGGCTCTGTCACATTGCCATAACATTTAGAACCAATTTGATAGCTCGCCCATAGGAGAGATAGATACTATGTCATTAATACCTGACAATCAAGGCTGGGCTATAAAGGAAAAAAGTTAGGAAATTGCAAGTTTGCCACAAGGATTCATTTTTCATTTCACGTGGCATTATTGCAGTTAGAAATTAAAAAAACATTTATGTAATTGAAAAAGACATATGATCTGTTGCCAAAGAAAAGAGGGGCATCTGATCGGTGGTTAATTTAAGTGTGTCATATGATCAAATTCCCATGTATTCAGCCCTAAAGTGTATTCAGTGACCTATGCTTTTTTTGTAAAGGTGTGCTGTAACGCCCTCGATGCGGCTATATCTCCCACGTGTCGAAGCACGACTTAGAGGCATAACCGCATTGAAAGCAATGTCGCAAGTGAGGTAATCTTCACACAATCCATGTAATACATAAGGGAAAGAGATACATAGTTGGCTTACAATCGCCACTTCACACAATTACATGAATAAAGCATTACATCATCCAGATACAATCAAGGTCCGTCTACGGAACCAAAATAAAAGAAGAACCCCAAATGCGACAAAGGTCCCCGATCGACCCCAACTGGGCTCCACTACTGATCAACTAGAACGAAACAACACAAAGGGCAAGATCTTCATCGAGCTCCTCCTTGAGCTTGGTTGCGTCACCTGCTCGGTAACATAGGCACCTGCAAACTGGTTTTGGAAGTATCTGTGAGCCACAGGGACTCAGCAATCTCGCACCCGCGAGATCAAGACTATTTAAGCTTATAGGAAGGATGGAGTAATGAGGTGGAGCTGCAGCAAGCGACTAGCATATATGGTGGCTACAATCGCAAAAGAGAGCGAGAAGAGAAGCAAGGCACGGTCGTGAAGCTAGTAGCGATCAAGAAGTGATCCTAGAGCAACCTACGTCAAACATAACTCCAACACCGTGTTCACTTCCCGGACTCCGCCGGAAAGAGACCATCACGGTTACACACACGGTTGATGTATTTTAATTAAGGTCAACTTCGGGTTTTCTACAACCGGACGTTAACAAATTCCCATCTGCCCATAACTGCGGGCACGGCTTTCGAAAGTTCAACTCCCTGCAGGGTGTCCCAACTTAGCCCATCACAAGCTCTCACGGTCAACGAAGGAATAGACCTCCACCCGAGACATTCCGATCAGACTCGGTATCCCGGTACAACAAGACATTTCGACAGGGTAAAACTAAACCAGCAACACCGCCCGAATGTGCCGACAAATCCCGATAGGAGCTGCACATATCTCTTTCTCAGGGCACACTCAGATTGTCCAAGGTACGGGTAGGCCAACCCAGAGTTGCCCCTGGTGGCCACCGGCAGCTGACAGGTTGGACCAACACTCAGAGGAGCACTGGCCCGGGGGGGGGGGGTAAAATAATGATGACCCTTGAGTCCGCGAAACCCAAGGGAAAAAGAGGCTAGGTGGCGAATGGTAAAACCAATGTTGGGCATTGCTGGAAGAGCTTTACTTAAGGCGAACTGTCAAGGGGTTCCCATAATAGCCCAACCGCGTAAGGAACGCAAAATCCGGGAACATAACACCGATATGACGGAAACTAGGGCGGCAAGAGTGGAACAAAACACCAGGCATAAGGCCAAGCCTTCCACCCTTTACCAGTATATAGATGCATTAATTAAATAAGATATATTGTGATATCCCAACAAGTAACATGTTCCAACAAGAAACAACATCTCCATGTTCCAACAAGGAACAAACTTCAATCTTCACCTGCAACTAACAACGCTATAAGAGGGGCTGAGCAAAGCGGTAACATAGCCAATCAACGGTTTGCTAGGACATGGTGGGTTAGAGGTTTGACATGGCAATTTGGGAGGCTGACAAGCAAATGGTAGGCATCGTAGCATTGGCATGGCAAAAGAGCGAGCAAACTAGCATAGCAAAGATAGTAGTGATTTCGAGGGTATGATCATCTTGCCTGAAATCCCGCAAGGAAGAAGAACGAGTCCATGAAGAAGACAAACGGACGTAGTCGAACGAATCCTCACAACTCCGGAACGAAACTGAAGCTAACAAGAGAAGCAAACCGGAAAGAAGCAAACAATCATGGTAAACACACAAGCATAGTCAAGGCATGATGCACAATCAAGTATGATGCATGTCCGGTTTAATGAGGCATGGCATGGAAAAATGAAGCAAACAACACTACAATTTAAGTGGAGCTCAATATGCACGAGTTGCATATTGACGGAACACCACATCAATTATTTAGTTCTCTCTCGGTTAGGTACTCAACAATATTAAGTGTTGTTAAACATGGCAAAGGGTGAAGCATAATTAAACTACATATCTAGTCAAGGTTAAATGAGGCCGGAAGCAACAAACAACAATTCCGGAGAATCCCCATGTCATTTAGCAGTTTAATGCGAGCAACAATTTTAAACATTTTAAATGTTGTTATCATGATGCGGATGACATATACAAGTATTATGCAATTTTTTTTTAAGAAAATGTTGACATGAGCATGTTATGAAGCATTTGGTCACCATGGCGGAACAAAAAGGGTGCCACGGCGATGAAACGGAAAATGACGCCACGACGACATATCAGATCCGGTAGCTTACAGAGATACCGGTGCAAAAGGAAGTAAGCGAGTCATGCAAGATGGTGGGGTGCCCCCGGATTCCGGGTTCCCACAGGATGGCAGCATGGAAAACGAGTGACAATTCGGACACGGTGCAAACATACGGTTCATCTCATACATGCAAGGGCATCTCATCGCGGTCGTCTCGGGTTATACCTTTGAAGCGAGCGTTTTCGGACGGAACGAGTTCGTAGTGGAAGTAGTCGTTCACGGAGCGGTCGTCGTCGGAAGTAGTTGTACATGACGTAGTGGAAGTCGTGGTACACGTTCGGAGAGGAACTTGACGCCCACGGGGTCGACGGTAGAGGTACTTGACGCATCATGTAGTCGAACTTGGCATATCCGAAGGGGTACTTGACGAAATCCACATCGAATGTAGTCGTGCACGTCGTAGTCGGACTTGACAAAAATCACACCGGCGGTAGTGATACACATCTCGTAGACATCCAGGGTCATCGTAGAGGTACTCGTCGTCCACGAAACTAGCAGTGGAGCACACATGCCTCGGGTTTGATCTTCAGGAGCAGCAGCGACTGCAAGTACATGGGGAGGCTACATCGGGGCCCAAGGCAAACAGGCGGGCAACGGCAACGAAGCACCAGAGATGGCAGCAGTGCCATCGGGGGTGCCAGGAGGTGGAGCTCAAGCAGAGGAGGCTCGGGGTAGCGTGGTGGTGTGGTAAAACAGCAGCAGGAGGATCTGCGGGGAGGGAGAAGGCGGAGGATGGAGGTCCGGTGAGGCAGCAGAGGGATGGTGGCGCGCGAGAAGAGCAACGGCAGGATGCGGCGAGGAGGAGGCCGCAGGTGAGGGAGGAGGTTGGGCACGCGGCGCATGGTGGTGGAGGCGAGATCTGGGCGCGGGGTTCCGTTCCCGGCGCCGGAATGGAGGGGGGCGCACCGGCGAGGAGAGGACGACGGCTTGACACGGCTCCGACGACGGGGCGTGATGCAGGGGACTCGGGCAGGGGGTTGAAGAAGACGACGCGAGGCAGGGGCGCCGGAGTTGGACTCCAGTTACGGCGCAGGAGGCCCGACGCGGCGCTCGGAGGAGAGGGGCGCCACGCGGCCATGGCAGGGAGGCGATGGTTGCGGGCGCACGAGGAGAAGGGAGGAAGAGCATCTCAGGCGCTCGGGGTCGAGCTCGCACGCGAGGCCCTCCGGCTCGAGGAGCTGGGGAATCGGGCGCGGGGACTCTCCTCTCCTGGCGGCGCTCGAACGGGAGACGAGGGAGAGATCAGGGGAGATGGGGATCGAGGACGATCCCGATCGGGACGAGTGGCTGGCGGCGGAAGGGGACGAGGAGGGGGAATGATCGATGGGAGCGCTCGGGCTAGGGTTAGGGTAGCGGTTGCGGCTGGGCCTTGGGCCTAGGGAGACTGGGCCGGCCTGGTGGGGAGGAGAATGGCCAGAGGCCTGGTGGGCTGGCAGAGGCCTAGCTGGGTCTCTCCCTCACTCTAATGAAAAATAAAATAGAACAGAGAAAAGAAAGAAAAGAAAGAGAGGTTAGTGGAAAGATTTGCGCATGGGGATAATTTTCCCGGACTCGCAAAAATGCGCTTGTTCCAAGAAAAATAGAAAGGCCACGATTGAAAGATTTAAATTCAAATTCATTTGAATTTAATTCAAATGATTTGAATAGGAAGTGAGGGTTGGGAAGGTCCAAAAATGTTCGGATTTTTGGTGGAGCTCCGGAAAATGATGAAAGAAATTATGGGCAAGGTTGGAGACCAAGAATTGAGATAACAAAGGCATTGGGATTTATTTGCAAGTGGGTTATGGTTAATTCCAAATAAATGGAATATTTACTATAGCTCTCTAAATATCGAGAGGATATGTTTTAAAGAGAAATCACCATGTGAATATCCCTCGATTTAAATAGATCAACGATCTATGCAATTTATTTAGGTGAGTTTTTAAAAATTAAATGACATGATGGCATGATGCAATGCAAATGATGTAACAAACAAAACAAATCACACGATGAAACTTGAAGTAGCTGGAAGTCTTCTGAAGCATCGGTCTTGGGGCGTTACATGTGCATTCTGTATATCTTCATTGTTCTATCAAGCCCAAGTCTTATATTCTAACTAAACAACGCATGTTTCTGGCGAGTTTCGCCAGGCAGAAAGAATCAAAATCTTTTGTTTTTACTTGACACAACTGCTACAGAGATTCAACTCAAGCCGCACCTATCCCATATCAGAACTATGCAACCTTTGGCTTTTATTAGACACAACCGCTACATAGATTCAATTCACTACAGCAGCAGCTATCCCACATGAAACTATGTGGATATTTCACATCCCAATCGAAGTGAGAAGCGCAAGCGACAATAAACAAATCAATACTGGATGCAGCAACCAACTGTTAGAGGACCATAGCTTTCAAGTGGAGAGTTGACTTGTACGTGCACAAAACGTAGCAGTCATTAGATTACATTGCAGCTTTTGGCAGTAAACTAGTGTTGCATAGCATGGCCCATCAGGATTTACAAAAGGACCTGAGATTATATTTATATATATAGCAGCCATGTCAAATTTGGGGTTTGGACAAAGAAATAAAATCATTGGGCATCAATCTGATCTATAAAACAAGCAAAAGACAATACAATCTTCAGATACCAACCCATGTCTTATGGTAAAACGAGCAGTCAAAGCGATCCGCCACTGTCAAACCATGGATATGGTATTCTGAAAGAGAATCAACCTCATCTATAAAACGATCAGCGGAAGGAATAGGTTTTTGAAAAGTCATGGATATCCATGTAGGCATCAACATTAATGGAACTACTTTTAATTTCGAATTAGCAGCTCAACAAGATCTGTTTCCCACTTGTAGCAGCCCATGTTAATAAACCAAGCGTTTGCCGTTGTAGTTTCTAGGGACTCCGAATTTCATTTCATTTAGCACTTCTGCATTCAAAATAAAGAAGCTGATTTGTGCAGGGCGACCGCCCCCCATCTCCTCTCGACCGCAACTGCACCGCCCACGCGGGCGGCCGGCCGCGCCTCCCCCCTTCCTCGCGAGCCCTTCCCCTCTCTCCACCTCCTCCCTGCCGCCGTCGCCGGCGCCCGCCGCGGGCCTGGCCCGGGCGACGTTGGCGGCGGCGGCCCCTGGCCCTTACCCGTCTAGGGTTTCTCCGGCGTGGGACGGAGCGCTCCGGGCGGTGTCTTCAGGCGGCGGCGGTCCTGTGCGGCGGCGGGGACGAGCTCTGGGCGGCGGCGGCGCCGTTGGCGGCGGGGCTGCGCGGGCTGGCGGCGCCCGCCCGACCCAGATCTGGGCCCTTCGGGCCCCATCTGGGCCTGGACGGGCCGACGCCTGGCGTGGCGTTGGCGTGGCCATCAGGAAGCGGTGGCGAGCGGCGATGATCGGCGGGGGCTGGTGGCGTCGACGCCAGCCTGCTGCAGCATGGCCGACGGGGCTTAGCGGGCCCATTTCGGGCCTGGCCGGGCCAGGGGTGGCCTGGTATGCCCCGCTGCCGTGTCCGGACGGCTACCGCAACGGTGCCGGAGGCGCGAGCCTCCCGCACGACGGTGGTGGAGGTGGTTCCCTCCCGCTCGGCCTCGGTGCTGCTGCTCCCGTCGCTTGGATCTTCTCTCCGGTCTTCTTGGCCTCGTGGTGGTGCTCGCAGCGAGACGACGTTGGTGGCGGCGCAACCGTGATGGCGCATGGTTGGGCGGTGATTTGGCTGGTCGGCTCCGATTGGCCGGTGGGGTTTGGCGTGCGGGAGAAATCCTTGCCGGTTCGCTTGGCTCCGATGCGGTGACACCGGCAGGTGCCACTATACCTTCTTGGACAGCACGAGTATGTGTAGATTGGGTTCGTTTTCCCATATGCTTTGCTCCGGATCCGACGCATAAATTTCGTCAGTGCCTCCCCTGTTGTTCTCCGGGTACACATCATCTCTGTTTATTGCAGAGACGTGTATCAGGAGAACATCGGGGAGGTGCTGCCGAAATTTTGCATCGGATCCGAAGCATAGCATGGGAAAATGAATCCAATCTACACATACACGGGTGGGATTAGGACCTATCATTACCTATTAGAGTGTAGGTTGCATGGACATAATAAAATTGACAAAGTAGATCAACTGATGAATATATACATGGTGAATTACATATATAATTGTTGTGTGTCCAGTAGCTCTGAAAGTCAAGATGAGTGACCGTGCGTGGATGTATACCGGTCACACTGGTCAGAACAAATGGAGCGCTGAATGGTTCACAAAAACCAAGGGGTTTGTGCAAGCCGCATTTGCAAATGGCCAGAAGAAAACCTGGTGCCCCTGTTTTCGGTGCGGCAATTGGGAAAAGAAGACAGAGGCTGAAATGGGCAAACACCTGCACAAGAGTGGTTTTACGCCCGGTTATACGGTGTGGACATTTCATGGTGAGTCTGCCCAACGTGACCGAGCTGAGGTGGATCGTCGTCGCACCGACGAGCATGGTACCGGGATGGAAAACATGGTGCAAGACTATGATGATGCTCGGGATCCGGACGAGGAGATGGAGAAATCTGCAAAGGCCTTCAATAAAATGTTGGAGTCTTCAAAACATCCGCTCCACGAGCACACTGAGCTTTGTCAGTTGGATGCCATCTCACAAGTAATGGCTCTGAAGGCTCAGTTCAACTTGGGCAGAGAATGCTATGACGCAATTATGATAGTATTTGGACGCTTTCTACCCAAAGGCCATGTAATGCCTACAAACCTGTACCAATCGGACAAAATCCTCCGTGCACTGAAGATGCCCTATGAGAAGATACATGCCTGTGAGAAAGGATGTGCCTTATTTAGGCTTGACTATGTGGACTTGAACTATTGTCCCATTTGCAAGTCTTCTAGGTATATTGTGGTAGACAACGGTATGGGTGAGAAGACACAGACCAAAATCCCCGTTAGTGTTCTTCGGTATATGCCAATCGTACCAAGACTTCAACGTATTTTCATAGTCGAAGAGACGGAGGAGACTAGAAGTCCGGTCAGACCGCTCCGCCGATGCCAATGATTGCTCCTGGGAGCACAGTGAGTTTAATTTGAATGAACATTACTTGCTAGTCTTAACATTTGAGTGTCATAATGCTAACAAGACATTGGAAATGATCTTTGGTGCAGCTTAACTCCAGAAACGCATCACACGATCCTTCTCCAACTACCGGCGCGAGCCAGCCCGCTCCTACACCTCCGTGATCACGGTAAGTTTCTCTAGTGTTTTGCTTAACAAATGCATAAAGACCTAGACTTGGCTTTATTTCCTCCAATATGCTTACCATAATGACCTAGAGTTAGCTTCTTTTCCTCTAAAATGACTTAATAAGCTTACTGACCTCATAAACCATCCATTTTACCTAAGTTAGCTCTAAAACGATATGTACTTAGCTTACTTATGTCAAAAATTGCATAATTAACTTAGTTAGCTCATAAACGATCCATTTTACCTAAGTTAGCTCTAAAATGACTCATTTTACCTTAGTTAGCTTATAAGTGATCCAATTTATCCAAGTTAGCTCTAAAATGACCCATTTTACGTAGATTAGCTCCTAAATGATCCATTTTACCTACGTTAGCTTTAAAATGACCCATTTCACCTAGGTTAGCTCCAAAATGACCCATCTTACCTAGGTTAGCTTATAAATGATCCAGTTTATCCAAGTTAGCTCTAAAATGACCCAATTTACCTAGAGTAGCTCCTAAACGATCAATTTCACCTAAGTTAGCTAAAAACGATCCATTTCACCTAAATTAGCTCTTAAATGATCCATTTCACCTAAGTTAGCTCAAAAACGATCAATTTCACCTTAGTTAGCTAAAAAAACGTGGCATTTCACCTTAGTTAGCTCATAAACGACCCATTTCAACTAAGTTAGCTCATAAATGATCCATTTCATCTAAGTTAGCTAAAAAACGATCCATTTCACCTTAGTTAGCTCAAAAATGATCCATTTCACCTTAGTTAGCTCATAAACGACCCATTTCAACTAAGTTAGCTCATAAATGATCCATTTCACCTAAATTAGCTCATAAATGATCCATTTTACCTAAGTTAGCTCAAAAACGATCCATTTCACCTTAGTTAGCTCAAAAACGATTCATTTCATCTTAGTTAGCTCAAAAATGATCCATTTCACCTTAGTTAGCTCAAAAACGATGTCCTTCACCTTAGTTAGCTCATAAACGACCCATTTCAACTAAGTTAGCTCATAAATGATCCATTTCAACTAAGTTAGCTCATAAACAACCCATTTCAACTTAGTTAGCTCATATATGATTCATTTCACCTAAGTTAGCTCATAAATGACATATACTTCTTGTTCTAGTCTTCTTCTTGTTCTATTCACCTATTTCTAACTTTCTTATTTACCATTTTGCAGATTTCACTCACTTCATGGAAGTTAGCTTCCTATGATGGAGTGCTTGCTTTTTCTTTGCTAAAACTTTGCATTGTATCTAGCTTGCTATGATAGAACTTGCTATGTTGATGAAACTTTGCTATGTAATATGTATATGGAACAATGTGTATGGATGGAACTTGATGGAACTTGTTGTGTTGATGAAACTTTGCTATGTAATATGTATATGGAATTATGTGCTGGATATGTGATATGTTTGTTGTTAAATATATCTATATATATCATATATATTTGCTGTGAAAATTGTTGGATTAAAAAAACAGAAAAAGAGACAATATGCAGGCTCTTTGCCGTCTGTCACTGACGGCAAAGGGCTCTTTGCCATCAGCAGCCGACGGCAAAGAGGCCACGTAGCAGGCAACTGTGCTTCCTGGGAGGCTGACCAATTTGGCCAGTTTGCCTACAGTGACTGACAGCAAAGGCTTTGCCGTTGGCGGCGGACGGCAAAGAGTAAAAACTTTGCCTACAGTGGCGGACGGCAAAGGCCTGCCGTGTAGTGACGTCGGCTGACATCATTCGGCGGGCGACAAAGGCCTTCCGAAGTTTGCCGTCAACGGCGGATGGCCAAGGCCTGCCATTAACCACCTAACGGAGTAACATCGCATTTATTGCCGTCTGCACTCTTTGCCGTCCGCTGCTGATGGCAAAGACCCCTTTGCCGTCAGCCGCCCGAAGCAGACGACAAAGTAGCTCTTTGCCGAACCTTACTTTGCCGTCCCCTTTTGCCGTCCACGGCAGACGGCAAAGACCTTTGCCGTCAGCCATCCATGCCTTTGCCGTCTGCCGTGGCAGATGGCAAAGTAGCTGATTCCTGTAGTGAGTAATCTTTTCACATGATATTTCATATTCTGTGTATCCGTGGCAATGCACGGGCATTCAACTAGTATTTTCTAAATTACAGTTCATAAATATTATTTTGGTTACACAAACGTTTGAATAATTACATGCACAATTTTATGTTTAATAAGTATATTGTTTAAGAATGTTTTAATAATATCAAAATATTCATAAATATGCAAAAAAATCACTACCGACTATATTTGAATTATATAAAATTACAAATATATGACACAATGAAAGTTATACACATGTGAATATTAATAAAAATTATATTAATAATTTTGTGTAATTTAAGCATAAGCCAAGAGTGTATACTAATTCTTTTGAAAATTTACTAAACAAATAACTATTTTTATAATTGTTTTTGCATTTACTAAATAATTTAAATTTTTTATTTGCTAAAATCATTAACTTTAATTCACATGTAGATAACCGAATCTTTTTCAAAATTACATGATTTTTTAATATTTAATTTTATTTGTAAGTATAATATTTGAAATGTGTTTTATTATTGTGATTATAATTTAGAAACTTCTTACAAATTTCTAAAAAAAAACTAACATGCGTAAAATGGGCTGCACTGACTGTTGCCCATTAAAACCCACGAACGTGTTTTTACCTAACAGTAGGGACTGTTATCCCTAGCATCCTCTACAAAACGAATGGCCTATTGGCTTGCATTATGTGCTCGCTAGCGCGTGCTCGCCTGTTCGACTCCCAGCGCCCACCATTTCTTAATGGCACAATTTTCCCATTGTATTGTAGGTAGGACCCATGGGCCATAGAGAGATTTTCCCATTGTATTGTAGGTGGGACCCATGGGTCATAGAGAGATATGATATGCATCATGCTGGCGTGCTAACCAAAGTGCCACGTCATCATATTTTATGTCTACTAATGGGATTAGCACTGTATTCGCACACTCGTGCCAAGTTTTATGATCAGTTTGGTGTATTTTTCAAGTTCAGATACTAAAGTGAACATCGTTGACAAGTTTAAGCACCACATGTGTATTTACCTCATTGAAAAATTGGGGTAGATGGAGGTGATGGTGTTGATGTATATGGTGATGGTGATGATCATCACAATGATGAATAGAGTGTTGGTAATGATGACCATCTTATTCAGCGAGTCCCACGTCATGCTGGCGTGCTAACCAAAGTGCCACGTCATCGTATTTTATGTCTACTAGTGGGATTAGCACTGTATTCGCACACTCGTGCCAAGTTTTATGATCAGTTTGGTGTATTTTTCAAGTTTAGATACTAAAGTGAACATCGTTGACAAGTTTAAGCACCACATGTGTATTTACCTCATTGAAAAATTGGGGTAGATGGAGGTGATGGCGTTGATGTATATGGTGATGGTGATGATCATCACAATGATGAATAGTGTTGGTAATGATGATGGCTTCGAATTCCCCTACTCAGAGGGATGGAATTCGTTTGCGGAAGGTGAAAAGTGCTCCCCTCGTATGTAATTAGGGGTTTCGGGGTAATATAGAACCAGGGGTCCCGGGAGGTAGCCGAGAGGTGCCCTATGGGCCCCACACACACCCTATTGGCATGGCCCAAGGGCTGGCCATGTGGTGGGGCCGCATGGGCCCCATAGGGATCTCCCCAAGTGGGCTCAGCCCCTGGCTCTCTTCCCGCATGAAAACTTCTCTAGTATTTTTTTGTCTAAAAAAAACTTCTCTAGTATTTTTTTGGTCTTCAAAATAAATAAATTCTTCATTGTTCCTGTTTTGGTGCTTTTCTATAGCTTTTCCGACATCTCCCCTCCTCCGGTACAATATGCAATATAAGAGGAAAAAAGGTATATGATTGGTGTGATAATGCAGAAATCATCAATAAAAATGAGCAAATTATACTAAAGAAATATGATGCAAAATGGATGTACCAGGCCCCATTGCTTGTCCTTGGATTCGAAGGCCGTCGTGGACATGGAGGATTAGAAGAGAAATAGAGAGAAGGAGCTCGCTGATCGGGTTCGACCTCATCATCAGAGGCCTTCAACGTTGTGCAATTAATGGCGTCCGCAACCTGGTTGATTGCAGACTTTAGCCAACCTTTCCTTCAAATCGGGTTGACCTCGTTCTCCGGCATGCTTGGCTGCAAGAGGCGAAGCTATAGAGGCGCCATCATCCCAAGTGACATATTCCCTAGTGACGGTGAAGTTGCAGCTGAGCGGAAGTGGATGAAAAGATTGAACCATGAAATGATCCAAGAGTCCAACACATATACTATCCATGCATGACAACACAAAAAAATTACTTAAATGTTAAAAAAAATGATGTTAGCCTTTTGAGCATGAGCATGGCAAAGCAAATGTTTTCATAGGGCAGTTTATATCGAGGGTGACAATTTCAGTTAGCAAGCACAGCAAAACCTGACAAAAAACTGAACATGGCGGATTTTCCACTCTTGCTAAAAGAAATTGCTATCCTCAAGATAACATAATTTGCCATAAAAAATATTCGTTCCGACATAATAAAAAAAATCTGACATTCATTGGTTATCAAAATCCAAAAATTAATGGAAAAACATAACTGACATGCATGACTTGTTGATGTGGCATGATTGCATGGATAGATTAGTGAAAAAGAAAATTATGGCTAACATGCATGATTTGTTGATGTGACATTGCTACATGGATAGAAAAAAAATAGATAGTAGGTTTAGGAATAGAGGATTCCATGTTTATATCCACATTCCGTGGCCGTACCAGCTTACGATATGTCCACACCTTTTTTTCCTTTCTAGAAACAAGCATTTGGTCAACTTAAAAAAATAAACAAGTAGCGGTGACCACTGACCACCGCACCGGAGACCATCTTAGCTCACCTCAGGTTACAATACTGGTCAGTCCATTTGACCAACTAGTGACTACGCTGAGTCGCTGGCGCAGCGAACAAAAGTAGGCTGTGAATCTTGAATTGCGGCAGCAAATCACCACATGCCAACGATAAATCTCGTGCAAATCCACACAAAAAAAAGTTGATAAATCCGTGGGCAAAAAAGTACTTTTCCATTGCAAACTTTCCCGGTCCCTTCCTCTGCTTCGGAGCACCCAATCAGCCCAAGAACAGTCAAAACACCCCGTCTTGGGCTCTGGGCGACCGGCGAAATGCGTATATACAGTGCTCCTCCAGCCCCGGGGACAGGGAACCACACGGCACAGTGCAGGCTGGGTTCGTCGAGCACACCAGCAACGCAACCAGTAGCTGCCAGGAAATGAACGCGACAGCAGAAGCTCGTAGTGGAGAAGGAGCACGCCACGGCGGCGAGCAAGAAAAAGATGACCAGACGGAGAAGAAGGTGTCGTTGCTCGGCATGTTCAGGTACGCCGACAGTCTCGACGTGCTGCTCATGGTGGTCGGCTCGCTGGGGGCGGTGGGCAACGGCGTGGCGGGGTCCCTCATGCTGGTCGTCTTTGGAGACGCCATCAACTCCTTCGGCGAGAGCACCACCAGCACCGTCCTCCCCGCTGTCACCAAGGTGCGCCCCAGCTTACGGTGATCAGATCGCTTAACCTGAAGATTGGCTAGACGAGTTAACCGAGAATGTTCTTTTGATCTCCAGGTTGTTCTCAACTTCGTATATCTGGGCATTGGGATAGCAGTTGCTTCCTTTCTTCGTAAGTGCAGCTCCCATTCTATTCTTGGAATACATGTTTCCTGTCATTGAAAATTTAGATGTCAAGCAATAGTACACAGGAAAAGATAGTAATACATTCAGTACATACCACTCTCAATTAGACTTAACCACAGAGGATTGTTTTTCTTTTTCCTTTTCGAAGAGGAAGTTTAACCCTCGGTCTCTGCATCATCGCTAACAACTATACCTAAATGCAGAGAATAATTAACAAGGTTATATAATATCAGATGGAAACCAGCTTCTCCGCGAAAACTCAAAACTCCATCAGAAGAGTACTCTATAAACTTGTAAATTTTCACATCAAACTCAACTGCAGTTCAAAGATACAAAATTCACAAGCAGTGAGCAATGAAACGAAACAGTGATGTGCACCACATTTGCGGTCAGACGTTTAGTCAGATATTGGGTGAGCTTTGTTGTTTCCACCTCCTTCTCGGTGTCATCTTTTTAAGACAAAATGATACACACTTTGGTGCATGATCAAGAAAAAAAAACAGTGTAGGAGACACAAATTTGTTCTTGCTTGGGTGAGGAATGCAATCGTCAATTCGTTATCAATTATCATGTATCCATTCCATGAGAAGTACCAACTGCATTCCTAAAAACTGAATATGTCTGGTTAAATTTATGCTAATGGCAAAGAAGTTACCCCACTATAAAAGGCTCACCCTTCATTATCTTCCAGAGATGTCATGCTGGACAACGTCAGGAGAAAGGCAGTCAGCCCGCATCCGTTCTTTGTACCTGAAATCAGTTCTGAGGCAAGATATTGCATTCTTCGACACAGAAATGACAACTGGTGAAGCAGTTTCTAGAATGTCTAGCGATACGGTCATAATTCAAGATGCTCTTGGTGAGAAGGTAATACTTCCTCTGTAGTACTCCCCCCGTCCTAAAATTCTTGTCTTAGATTTGTCTAAATACGGATGTATCAAGTCACATTTTAGTATTAGGTACATCCGTATCTAGATAAATCTAAGACAATAATTTTGGGACGGAGGGAGTACTAAATAAGGAAACATAGTATTTTTCATCACACTGCAAGTGTGCGCAGATCTGCAGGTGCAAGTCAATGACAAGCATCAATATTTCTATTGCTACTGCATAAGCTTTTGTGTTACTCACCTAAGTGTATTTCATACTTCATACATTCTATGCAGCCCATCCAGTGCTACAAGTGCTGACATTCCTGCATTCTGATTTACAGGGAGGGAAGCTTGTACAAGCCATATCTGCCTTCTTTGGGGGTTTTATCATAGCATTCACAAAAGGCTGGCTCCTGACTCTTGTCATGCTAACGTCACTACCATTAGTTGCTCTCGCTGGTGCAGTGTCTACACAGCTGCTAACCCGGGTTTCTAGCAAGCGACTAACATCGTATAGTGATGCTGCAGACACAGTTGAACAGACAATTGGATCTATACGAACAGTGAGTTCAAATTATATTAGTCATTCGAAATTATATCAATTATCTCAACTAATACAAATGATAGCAAACATTAATTTAGCAACCCTCGTGTAATCAGGTTATATCCTTCAATGGAGAGAAGAAAGCTATAGAAATGTATAATAAATTCATAAAGAAAGCCTACAAGACTGCTGTTGAGGAAGGCCTTGTCAATGGTTTTGGCATGGGCTCCTGTCTTCTGCATCATATTTAGCAGCTATGGTCTAGGGTTCTGGTATGGTGGAAAGCTAATCATTGACAAAGGATACACTGGAGGGAAGATCATCACTGTTTTGTTTGCCGTAATGTCTGGCGCAACGTGAGTTTCTGAAACCTCAACATTGCAAATACCCTGAAATCTTAATATTTGCCGTATATAATCCTCAATTTATCGAAGGACGTCTTGAATGAATGGAAATATAAAACATTACATAATAAAATTTAAAATTCTAAATAACCTTTTTCTTATGCATGACTTGCGAATACATATATTAGGAACTTTCCATGGAAGTTTGATGTTCCTTTCAAGGTGTGTTCAGAGATTACCTTTAGAGAGTTAACATTTGCTTAACAATTCATGTTTAGTGGTAAATAATGTCAATTGGTATGAGCTCAAGGCTAATAATTTTGTTATAAATACAAATGGCCCACGAGATTCAAGGTGCCTCCTTCCCTTTGAGGGAAAAAGAAATCAAACAATAATCCTAAAAAGTATCTACCATAAATTCAAAAGAAAAATAGAATGGGGTACATTTCTACTTTTTGGGATCAGATTATATATAAAAAAATTCTCTAAAAAAATCAACCCAATCGACCACACGAAGCACAATTTTGAACCAGATGTAAATTGCAACTATTGCACCCTCACAGCAGGGTGCCATGAATCCTGCGGAAGTTATAACGGCAATCGCTAGATATTGTCGAAGCTACTTGAAATAGCAACCATTATGTTTGAAGTATTAAATTAACATTTTGTCAAACAATAAATATGACAAGCTTATATATTGAATATAACACTATCAGTAGATGGATTATTAGTTGATTCACATTTTCAGTAGATGGATATAATTCATCGAATAACCAGCTTGCAACCCTCTGCAGTACGCTAATTATTCTATTTACATTGCTCTATCTTCTTATGTTACCTCAGCAGAGCATACCTATATGAAGTACTAGTAGTTCCTAAACTGTACTTCATGACAAGAAATAGAAAAGGTGACCATTAAACATGTTATGTTAATGTCGTAAACCTGGCGCTTAAATTTTTGTAACAGTTCATTAGGTAATGCAACACCATCAATTTCTGCAATTGCGGAAGGTCAATCTGCAGCATACAGACTGTTCGAAACAATAGAGAGGAAACCTGAAATAGATTCAGATGATATGAGTGGCATGGTCTTGGAAAATATCAAGGGTGATGTTGAGCTAAAGGATGTGTACTTTCGCTACCCTGCAAGACCTGGGCAGTTAATATTAGATGGATTATCATTACAAGTAGCCAGTGGAACAACAATGGCCATAGTTGGAGAGAGTGGAAGTGGCAAGTCAACTGTTATCAGCCTTGTTGAAAGATTCTATGATCCACAGGCTGGCGAAGTTTTGATAGATGGAGTCAACATCAAGAATCTGAGTCTTGATTGGATAAGAGGGAAGATCGGCCTTGTTAGCCAAGAACCATTGTTGTTTATGACCTCCATTAAAGATAACATAATCTATGGTAAAGAAAATGCAACACTTGAAGAGATCAAGAGATCAGCCGAGCTTGCAAATGCAGCAAATTTCATCGATAAGTTACCAAATGTATGTAAATAAAGAGTGAATGCTTCAAATGACTTATTGGAATTTAAGCTAACAACATTTTAATTTCATATCAGGGCTACGATACATTGGTTGGCCAACGTGGCACTCTACTTTCTGGAGGACAAAAGCAAAGAATTGCAATTGCGAGAGCCATCCTTAAAGATCCAAAAATCCTTTTGCTAGATGAAGCAACAAGTGCATTGGATGTGGAATCTGAGAGGATAGTTCAGGAGGCAATCAATAGGATATTGGTAGAAAGAACCACACTTGTCGTTGCTCATCGTTTGAGCACTGTAAGGAATGTTGACTGCATCACGGTCGTTCATCAAGGGAAAATAGTCGAACAAGGTTAGAATCTCTTGAATATGCATTAATTTTCCCATTCTATGATATGTTTATTGTCAACCTATGATGATTCATTCACCACACAAAAATATCCTATATGTGCAGGTCCTCATCATGCATTGGTAAATGATCCCAATGGAGCTTACTCCCAGCTTATTAGGCTACAAGAAACTCGTGGTGATGAAAGACGTAAAATAAAGGATTCGGAAGTGCCCAATTCCTTATCAAAAAGCACTAGTTTGTCAGTTAGACGGTCAATGACTAATGTTTCTTTTGGCAATAGCAACAAACACTCCTTCAAGAACACATTAGGACTATCAGTTGAGTTGCATGAGGATGCAATCACAGGTGAACAGAACAATGAGGACCTTCCCGATGGGAAGACCCTTCAGAAAGAAGCAGTTGGACGCCTTTTTATCTTAACAAGCCGGAGGTACCATTTCTTCTGCTCGGCGCTATAGCGGCATCAGTGCATGGAGTCATTTTGCCATTGTACGGCCTACTAATGTCTGGCGGCATAAAATCATTCTACGAGCCACCAGATAAGCTGCGAAAAGATTCTAGCTTTTGGGCATTGATATTTGTAGTTCTGGGGGTTGCATCTTTCATTGCAATCACAGCAGAATATCTTTTGTTTGGAATTGCTGGTGGCAAGCTTATAGAGCGTGTTCGTACTCTATCATTCCAAAATATTGTGCATCAGGAAGTTGCTTGGTTTGATAATCCCTCAAATTCCAGGTACCATATTCAAATGATCTCAGTTATTTTATCTTCTTGTGCATAGATATACAGAGATACTAAGATTTTGCTTTATCACTTACAGTGGTGCACTTGTGCACTTGGTACACGACTCTCAGTTGACGCATTAAATGTTCGGCGCTTAGTAGGAGATAACCTGGGCCTTATAGTGCAGTCTACAGCTTCATTAATCGCTGGCTTTGTCATAGCGTTTACGGCGGACTGGAGGCTTGCACTGATTATCACTTGTGTCATTCCTTTATTGATTGCACAGGGCTATGCTCAAGCGAAGTTCTTGAAGGGGTTTGGTGAAGAAGCTAAGGTGACACACAACAACTCTAAAATTTATTTCATGTTTGTTTCAGGGTGACAATCCTAACACCCTAGAATCAATTATCACAATAATGTGATCATGATATTATTGTGCAGGAGATGTATGAAGATGCAAGTCAAGTTGCAACTGACGCTGTTGGTAGTATCAGAACGATAGCATCTTTCTGTGCAGAGAAAAGAGTGGTTACAACATATAATAAGAAATGTGAAGCTTTAAGGAAACAGGGAATTCAAAGTGGAATCGTTGGAGGGCTTGGTTTTGGTTTCTCATTCTTGGTGTTGTATTTTACGTTTGCTCTATGCTTCTATGTTGGTGCGCAGTTTGTACGTCAGGGAAAAACTACTTTTGCAGATGTTTTCAGAGTAAGAATTGCTAAATCATTTCAAGTAACTATTTGTATATGAGAATTAACTTTTAATAATCGTTCACAAATTTATTGATTTTTTTCAGGTTATCCTTGCCTTGTTTTTTGCAACTTTTGGGGTTTCGAACGCAAGTGCATTGGCATCTAATGCGACAAAAGCAAAAGTTTCAGCCATTTCTGTTTTCAGTATTCTAGATCGGAAGTCAAAAAACGATACAAGTAGCGATGAGGGCATGATGCTGGAAAATGTCACCGGCGACATTGAATTCAGTAATGTCAGTTTCAAGTACCCATCACGCCCTGACGTCCAAATATTCAGTGACTTTACTTTGCACATTCCTTCCAGAAAGGTATGATTTGCAATCTTTTGTAGTCTTGTTTAATTGTCGCGCCCAATTGTTTTCATTCGGATAACTAACTTTATGTGCCACCTCTTAGCATAAAACCAAGAATAATACTTAAAATAGGTGATGCATGATCTAGTTACAGTGTTATCATATATAAGAAGCTTTCAGCTGATTAATTTCACATATGATGATTGACAACCACAAAAAAATGCTATGTTGAAACCTTTTCCTTCCCTTTTCAGACCATAGCACTAGTTGGAGAGAGTGGTAGTGGAAAGTCCACAATAATTTCTTTACTGGAGCGTTTCTATGATCCTGATTCTGGTAGTATCTCAGTAGATGGAGTCGAAATTAAGAGCTTGAGAATTAGCTGGTTAAGGGACCAGATGGGGCTGGTAGGCCAGGAGCCAGTGCTTTTCAACGACACAATCCGTGCAAACATAACAAATGGGAAACACGGGGAGGTGACAGAGGAAGAGGTTACAGGTGTGGCCAAGGCAGCAAATGCTCATGAGTTTATATCAAGCTTGCCACAGGGATACGACACTCTGGTTGGCGAGAAAGGAGTGCAACTATCTGGTGGACAGAAGCAGCGGGTAGCCATCGTAAGGGCCATTATAAAGGACCCGAAGATACTACTGCTTGACGAGGCGACCAGCGCCCTCGACGCGGAATCGGAGCGCATCGTTCAAGATGCATTGGATCGAGTCATGGTGAGCAGGACCACCATAGTGGTGGCGCACCGCCTCTCCACAATCAAAGGGGCTGATGCAATTGCGGTCCTCAAGGAAGGCAAAATTGCAGAAAAGGGAAATCATGAGGCCCTGGTGCGGATCAAGGATGGAGTCTATGCTTCGCTAGTAGAACTTCGCTCAAATTCTAAGTAGAACTGTGTGTATTTGTCATTCATTATTTTCCTTTTGATTCTTACGACATCTGTTTGTTCCTAGTACAATTATTTTGCCAGGCAATACAGTGATTTGTGATTTGAGCAGTGGATACAAGAAGTTACCCGTATGCAAGCCGACATCAATAAATAATTGCTTTTAAATAGTACTACCAACTAAAAACTGCAGCAATGTTGGTAGTCTATAGAAGAAACGCCTAGAGACAGAGGGAAACAGGATATCGAGCTCTGCCCCTTAAAGAAAATCTAGATCTGAGCCTCTACAGCTCTATTTCACAAAAACTGCAGGTTCTACGCAAAGGATTCGCACGCAGCAGTAGGGATAGTCGTCTTGCGGCATACCAAATGACTACGAACACACAAGGTTACTTGGAAAGAGCGACATTGGCTAAACTGATAAACGCGCCTGCCTTTGGGATGCGCGCGTTCTGAAACGGGAAGACCCAGAATCCATGCAAATTTTGGAGCATCGAATACCTCTGGGCCGGCCGGCGACCGCGCTGCTGCCGTCGGCCGCGCCGCCATCTTCACCGTCGAGTTCCTTTTTTCCCTAGGGCATCTCTCTTTTCTGGTTTGTGCTGCTGGGGTGGGCTGGGCTAGGGCCGAAATGGACTTGCATAACTTAGGGCATCTCTCTGGTCCTAAACCGGTTAAAGGAGTAAAAATATTAGCCTGAAATCTAAAAAGCGGCCGGCCACTAAATAGACAGAACGAGCGGCCGAACGAGAGCCGCTCGATCTCGCCCCGATCGACGCCGCGCGGTGTCCAGGTGTCCCCTGGTCGGGAGGTGGGGCCGCGCCGCTCAGACCCGCGTGTGGACCAGTCGGCTGGTCCGATTTGCGCCGCGCCCGCGAGATAAATCGTCCGTGGGACCCACATGTCATCGAGGATTAGGCAGTTCTCCAGCGTTTTAGCCGTCGTGCGTAGTGGGCGGCGGTTTCGAATTTCGTGCCATTACCCCGTCCACCCCCACCTCTCGCCGCCCATTCCTCCACTTTCCCCTTTGCTTTCGCCGTTGGTTGGTGCTCGGAGGCGGTTCCAAATCCGCTGGGTTGTGGTCGACGGCAGGGCGCGCCGCGAGGGTCGTCGTCCGCGGCGGCTCTGGTACTGCTCCTACGCGCGCTCCTCGTCTTCGTCCCTGCTTGTTTCTCCACTCGCCCGTCCTCCTTTTTCCGATGAGGTCGCTCGTTTTCCGGTGAGGTCGCGGCCGTTGTCAGGGAGGTCGAGGTAGAGGTCGAGGTCGCGGTCGGGGTTAGGGAGGTCGAACTCATTTTCCGGCGAGGTTGAAGTCACCCCAGCGGACTACTTCGTTTGGGAAACCGCCGGATTGGCAGGGATGGGTTAGGGTTGTGCTCATCCTGTCGTTTTTGAGTTGCAGTAGGGGGTGAGCTCGTGCATATGGTTCAGGGAGGATGAGTGGTTCGCGGCGATAGTGCCTCTTCTGTGGATTGAAGCCTCGCGGTGGATCTGGTGTTTTTGATGAGTGTTTTCCCCCGCGGTGTGCAACTCTGTCGCCCCTTGCGTGCAAATTAGGAGCAGCAGTAGACAATTTTTGAGATAATATAGCCAATCTGCCAGCCTTCTGGTGGTTCTCGTGGGTCATGTGCAAATTAGTACCTGTGCAAATTAGGGACCATTACCTGTGCTAACCAACTAAGAGGGTGAAACTTGTATCACGGCCACTTTTTAGTTGGTAGACACTTGTGTTCCAGTTGCACAAAATTCTATCCAGTTGGCTTCATTCATATAGTAGTTGGCTGTCCCTATGTTCTGCAGTTGCACCAATTTTTTGCTAGTTGGGTTTCTACATACTGTTCAGTTGCACAAGTTGCCTGCTCAGTTGGCTACATCACTTTTACTAGTTGGCTGTCCATATGTTCTACACCTGCACATGATTCTTTAGTTATTCTGTAAGTTGTATTAGATGTGCGCAATGTTGTGTGCAATGCATTGGCTGATTTCGTAGTTGGTGTTCAGAGATTTAAGTGGTTAGTTGCACAAAATTCTCCTCAGTTGGCTACGTCCATATAATACTTGGCTGTCCATATGCTCTGTAGTTGCAGCAGTTGTTTTGGTCAGTTGGCTCACTATTTTTGTGTGCAATGCATTGGCTGATTTCGTAGTTGGCGTTCGGAGATTTAAGTGGTTAGTTGCAAAAAATTCTCCTCAGTTGGCTGCGTCCATATAGTACTTTGGCTGTCCATATGCTCTGCAGTTGCAGCAGTTGTTTTGGTCAGTTGGCTCACTGTTTTTGTACTAGGTGGTTGTCTATACTGTGTTCAGTTGCACAAGTTGCCTGCTCGGTTGGCTGCATCACTTTTACTAAGTTGGCTATTCATATGTTATACAGTTGTGCCAGTTGCTCTACTTAGTTGGTTTTACTTAGTTGCATATGTTATACACTTTTACTAGTTGGCTGTTCCCCCCTCTGCTGTGTGCAACTAGGGACTCTTGTTTGTACATTTATAGCACCAATGCTTGCCAATTTTCCAATATAATCTACCCAATCCACCAGCGTTGTGGTGGCTGTGGTGGTTTATGTGTTATTCTCCTGCTTTTGTGCAACTAGGACCCCTTGATTTGTGCAAATTTAGTACCAATGCTTGCCAATTTTCCATTTTAATTTTTCTCAATGTGCAAGTCTTTTGTTGTGGATGTGGTTGTTTTCATGTGTCTCCCTTCATGTTCAACTATGGACGCTTTTTTCAGAATAAGTTATCTCACTGAGCTTGTTGCCTTTACTTAACTTTTTTCTGTCTAGGTATTACTTGTCACAGTTGGCAAGTAACAATTAGGCAGAAAAAAGTTAGTTGGCTTATTTGATGTCCAGTTTGCACAAGGTTTACTGCCCAGGTGGCTGCATGATTGTAGTAGTTGGTTGTCCACATCTTCTAACTATGTTTTTTTGTTGTATTTCCTTCCGCAGGGCAAAAATGGTTATAATAGGAGGAGATGCGGGTGGCAATGAAGGAGATGTATTTTTATTCACTTTTTTTTCTTTTGTTTTTGAGTTGTTTTTCAACTTATGCATGTATGCTAATGTCTTTTTTTCATGTTTTCTTTTGGTTGCTTAATCAGCGTTCTGGAAGTCAACCTCTTCGCCGGAACTCGAAGCGTCCTGCTAATCGCCAGCCACGACTTGCGCAGAATGTTGAGCAGGGAGAGGATGTTGAGGTAAGTGGCATGTTGATGACACAAGTCCATTTTTTGGTTTTGTTTGGGTCATATAACATTTTTTTTTATTTTTTCCCATGCTCATGTTTTTTTCTTAGGATGCTGATCAGTTCCGTGTTGTAAAGCGGACTAGACGTGCAGCACTTGGCAAGGGAGCTGAGTCATCTTCTAGGGTAAGTAAAATCTCAAATATAAGTGTTTTTTCTCGCCTTTTTTTAGATAGTGATGAAATTATGCAGCAGTTCGGAACACTATTTTTTGTTTTTAGTCTGTCAATAACAACCTTTTGTAGTTGACATCTCTAGTCATTTTGATTTAAATACAGTTGACATTAGTTGGCATTAGTTGGCATCTTGTAGTTCACTAGTTGGCATGTTTTCATAGTTGACATCAGTGGTCATTTTTTTGTGCAGGCAGCAGTTGCTGGAGAAGCTGTCGCATCTTCCGCAGCAGATGCTGAGGTATGTGGGTTTTTTGTGTTTTTATGAGCTATTTGAATAGTTCTTTGCAAACCTTTTTTTTTAGTTACTGTTTTTCTTGTGTTGCAATATCATTTCTTATTGTTGCACATACACTAGAACTTTTTGTAGCTGCCAGGTCTCGTTCTTTTTTTATTTACTGTTTTATTGTTGCACATTCAGTTGCACACTGGCAGTCTTTTTGCAGTTGTCCTCATGAGCTTTATTAGTTGCACAAATACATCATGATGATTGCTAGTTTTTTTTCATTCTTGTTTTTTCTCTTGTGTTTAATGTTTGTGTAATGCTTTCATTTTCTAATCAACAGGGCAGCGGCGAAGGAGTTGAGGTGGCTCCAGGGGAAGATGTGGAGCGACCATCACAAGCAGGCAGGATAAGGGCATCACCAGCGCGCTTTGCAAATTTCAACGCCTCTCTAACTCCACTACAGAAATCAGAGCTAGTTTCGAGGTCGGTCGGGGGGCTATTGAACTTATCAGACACACTTCCAGCGGACCTCACTAAGTTCCTGGTGCAGTCCTACCAGCCACAGACCTCTGAAATGGTTTTCCCAGGAAGGGGAAGGATCCGTGTTGATGCTGACAGTGTTCAGAGGGTATTTGATCTCCCAAACAAGGGTCCAAAAGTCAGATATTTAGTTGACAAGGATGCCACTAGGAGATTCAGACAGGCTTTCAACATAACTGGAAATTCTCATCCCCAGATCACTACATGGCTCAAGATGATTGAGCATATGGCTGGAAGAACGGATGACACATTTTTTATGGCCTGGCTTGCGGTTGCCTTCAGTACTTTTCTAGCACCAACCACGGCCTTGAAGCTCAGCCCAAAGTGTTATGGACTTGTGCTAGATCATCAAATGCTAAAGAATACAAACATCTGCCTCTTTGTAGCAGAACACATTAACGAAGCTTTCCGGAACATGGACCAGGAGAAGCAAACTGTTTGCTGCTGCTTGTATCACTTGATGGTTAGTGAAAACGACCACTTTTTTCCATCTGTTCTTGTTCTTTCTGTGCAGTTATAGTTTGCTGAAATTCTCATAACAATAACTGAACTTGGCTTTTTCTTTTGTTTGGGTCTGGTGTAGATACTATACCTTGATGCGCTCGTACATGACATCCCAGTAAGCAACTGCGCGATATGATCGAATGCATGGGATAGTACTCTAATTGCCAAGGTGATCAAGAAGGATACTATCTCTCCTGGTGTGTTCGGCAAATTACAAGTGAGTTCTTTTTTGTTTTTTTTCCAACAGTGTCTTCCTTCTATGTTCTTTTGATGTCTGGTCACTCTTTTTGGGAATTGCACAGAAAACTGTCATCAGTTGGCACAACAATGCATGTAGTTGCACAGATTATAGCTTTAAGTTTGGCAATCTGCACACATGTTTATTTTAAATTGGCACACCATCTTTTTTAAGTTGCACAGTTTTACTAATCTTGTTGCACAGATGTGTTGCATCAGTTGGTAGGAACTTTTTTTAGGTGCCATGTGTGTTGCACAGTTTTTGTGTCTTTGTTCAGTTGCATATATGTATAGTTGAATTTGTCTACCCCAGTATCTTGTTTGTAGTTGCACAGGTTGTAATGTGTGGTTTCATTCAACACACAAATCTATTTTGATAACCTTGTTATTTTCTGTTTCTCTTTTTTTTACATCAGCTTAAAGAGGAGTATAGAGGCACGGAGCAGACACCACTGTTTGGTGGAATTTTGCAAGCTGAAGCATTTGTGGCATCCAAGTTACCAATAACATACAATCCACAGGTTAGTGTTTTGCATACATAAACTTGTATCACTTACCAATATTTTTTCTATTGGCTGGGATGTATGTTCAGTTGGACATGTATAACTTTTGTAGTTGCGAAAATTCAGAATTTAGTTGGTTGTGATGTATGTTCAGTTGCACATATAAGGTTTTGTAGTTGCACATGTTCTTTTGGATAGTCAAAGTGTTCATTTACAACCATTGTCATCAACTTTTGGCAGAAATGCATGGTTTTTACTTTGTGCCACAGTGCATGTGTAGTTGGCTAGAATCATGTTTTTAGTTGGCCAGAAAGTGTGTATTAGTCGTTTTTGCTTATCACATCATGGTCAGTTACAGACATTGTTACTTTTTATTATTTTTTCTAACTGAATCAGTACTGAGTCTTTTTTGTGTTGATGCAGAAAAAGGCAAAAATTGCGAAAGTGGTCAATGAGCTATGCAAGGCTGTAACTGAACAGGTTGGCACCTTCATTAAAGAAGTTGCCAAGATTGATGACGAGGAACCAGATATTGATCCTTACGTACAACAGCCATCAATGCAAACTGGGGCATCACGCCGTGCTCCAAAAAGAAAGAGAGGGCGGTCAACTATACAAGAAGAAGAAGAATTTGTTGAGGATGATTCAGAAGAAGATGAGGAAATGGGAGCAGCGATAGATGCTGACGACGATGAGGAGACAGATGCGGATGAATCAGAGGAGGAGGACAAGGATGAGGATGACAATGAAGAAGATGCAGAGGAGGAGGAGGATGAGGAGGAAGAGGAGGAGGAGGAGGAGGAGGAGGAGGACAAACAAGAAGAGGACAAAGGAGAGGAGGAGAACAAGGAAGAAGATAGTGATGCAGAGGAGGAGGAAGAAGAAGGTGAGGCCAGAGAGGGGGACGGGGACAAAGGGGCAGCAGTTGATGGCAGTGAGAGGGGAGAAGACAAAGGCGCAGCAGCTGATGGCAGTGAGAGGGAAGAAGACGAGGATGAAGAAGACGAGGATGATTATGGTGATGATAAAGGGGGATCCAATGGAGGCAGCGACAGCAGCGATGACGATGATGATGACAATGCTCCTGGTTCTGGTGGTACATGTGGCAACACATCCAGGAGGACTAGCACTCACGCCACCCCTGCGAGCAGCAGCAATTCATTGAGTAGCAGGAGCACACTACAGTTGTTGATTGACAAGACTTGCTGGAAAGACAAGGATTTGCCAAAGTCAAAGAAAAATGACGAAGCAGAGTCTCAAGGAAGCATTGATATGTTCAAGCTCTGCAACTTGAAGCCAGCTTTGCCAACCACCTTTCCCGTGCCAGATTTCAGCGACAAAGATATGTGTGAGAAGATCAACTTTTCCATTGACAAGAGCCTGTTCTTATCAACTGATGCTGAAAAGAATCAAATTGACATGGAGGAAGCAGGGAAGGGTCTTGACTGGGTTCATTCAAAGCAAAAATACAAGGAATATTTAAAGCAGCTCCCAGACCTAAGCTCCAGCAAGAGCAAGGCAGCATCCACGGCAAACCCTCACGTGGTCCAGAAGTGTAAAGCAGTTTCAATGAAGAAGAATCTGCAGTTGCCTCAAACCAAGGAGAAGATGGTGAGTGAAGATGCTGAAGTAAATATGGTCAAGGAAGCTGTGCTTCAAACTGATATGCCAACAGTAGTGAGCAGAGAGCCAACCAATGTCAGAGAAGTTCAACAGATCAAGGGGAAGACTCCCCTTTCAACAGTCCCACCAAAACCACCTAAGCAGAAGATTGTCAAGTTTGCCAGGGGCGCAAAGGGGGAACAGGCCACAAAAGATTTGGGGTTCAGAGACGAGAGAGAGCTGCGAGCCGCAGCCATTGATGCAGGGGTGCCAAGTTCTGCCAGGTTGCTGCCAACTCAGACTGGAAAGATGCCAACTACAGATACCAGTGTGCCAACTGATGTGTCAGTTAGCAGTATGGTCACAGTCAAAACCACCACAGCTGGTCAGGAAGGCACCACTGCAACTGCAAGTCCCAAGGTGCCTACTGATAGAGATGCTTCAATGCCAAACACAAAAGGAGGTGATCCAACTATCAAAGTGCCGTCCCCAAGAGTTGTCTTTCAGCAACCATTAACACAAGAGGAGGTGTTCGACATTATAAGTAGGTGCAAGCCTCCAAGGCCGCCAACTACAACACTATTGCGAACCAAGTCAGTGAATGATGCACCCATGTTTGTGCCGCAAGGAGATGCCCTGGTCCTTGAACCCTTACGAAGATCAAACTCTTATCATGGTGACGGGTTTTGTGATGCACCATCTTTTGACCTCGGCATAGATGGTGATGCTCCAGCACCTGCTCGAGCAATAGATACAGCGGAAGCCGGTGTGATTAGCATTGACGAGTGTGAGTTAGACCCAGCAGCTGTGAATAAAGGATGTGATGCTGCTGATGCTGGCAAGGCAATATCTCAAGAACTAGATGTTGGTTCACCAGAGAATTGCCACACCCCGATATGCGCAGAACCAGAACTTGGCACGAGCAGTTCTTCGGGGCCACCTCTTGCACGAAGACAGAGGAGGGTAAGAAGGCCTGGAGCATCTCAAAGGTCTCCATTCATCGACTACAACAAGAACAAGACTTTCAGCACCAATGAGGTAGTGAACAAGCTTTACGCTGCCCTCTTGTATTGGGTCAGGCATCACAAAGGAGCAAATGATGGAGCTACCAGGTAAACTAACTCCCCACATCCTTCATACATATCTTTTTCAGTTGCATAGCACCAGCCACTTAGTTGCACAGAAAGCATAGTATGTTGCACAGAACAGGGCTTTTAGTTGCACACTGTTCTTTTTTCATTTTCATGCACATTTTTTTGCTGCTGTGACCCTTCGAGCTAACTTGTCTTTTTATTGCTTTCAAAAAAAATCAGCCCTGAGATAATCAGGTATGGTGCTTTCTACATTTCTTTAAAGGAGTTAGTTGATTCGATGAAGCCGGTTCAATGGTTGTCAAAAATTGTTATTGAGACTGGAATCTTACACATCACGGATAACTTACTAGAAGGGTCAAAGAAGGTTGTTATGCCACTGAGGTTTTCTGTAAGTTTTTCCAAAACCTTCTTTTTACCCTCATCTTTGTTCTGTAGCACTTTTCGTTGACCATTTGAGGGAGGCCTTTCACCTACTAAGGAGTTTTGAGCCATGTTTTATAATCTCTGCAGATAAAATTACAGCAAGGGATCCACAATGTGGATGAGATGAACAAGAAGTTTGATTACAAGAACCGTCTCGACAAGAAAGACTTGGTGAGTGTTGTGCCCACATCATCAATCTTTTTTTAGTTGGCACCCACAGCATGTCCAGTTGCACATGACACATCTGTTAGTTGGCAGATACTTGTTGCAACCCATTTTTAACTTGACAAAGTCTTTTTACTGTTTTTCTTAGCTACATCTTGTATTTGTGTCTGAAATCGTTCACGCTTGCAGGTCATGCTGCCAGTGCTCGAGTGCGCAGATGTAACCGATAAGGACGGAGGGAGGCATTATTGGGTCTTCAGTGTCAACTTGAGGGACGGACGCTTCGAAGTTCTTGATTCAAGCAGGACGCTGGACAACATTGAGCTGATGAACAACGCCTCTACCATTGCGGGGGCAGTACGCCAGCTATGGAGGAAGCATTACCCAAAGTTTAGCATCGAGCACTTCCAGATTATTGACATTGACGTACCGAAGCAGCTTGGCAAGTAAGACAATAAGCATTTCATTCCTTCTCAATCAAATACAATCATTTTGTAGTTTTTAAATTTTTCTACATGTGCAATCTTTAGTATTTTTAAGACACAGTACTAGTCTTCAATCTGTATTATCATTTTTATGAGTTTCTAATGGATTATCTAGCTAGTTGCAGAGTGGCGCGTAAGTAGTTGCAAAGTGGCACATAATGAGTTGCAGTAGAACACAAGCAGTTGCACAGTAGGACATAAGTAGTTGCATAGAGTGCATTACCTTTTTTTGGTTTTAATTTTATGTGACAATTTTTTTGCCCATTTTTTGCAGTAATGAGTGTGGGTTGTTCGCACTGCTTAACGCCACCGAGTGGAATGGTAGCCAACTGCCCAACTACAACCCCAAGGAAGTACTCAACATCAGGAAGAAGCTGACGTATGATTGGGTCACCAGCGTGCACAACACCGCCCCATGGAGGAAGTTGGTGAGATACGACAAGGAGTAGGTCAGTACTATTTTTTTTCTGCTCCATGGAGGAAGTTTCTGGTTTGTACAATTTTATTAAGTAGATTTTGTAGTTGCACACTGCTAGTAATTGCGTTTGCAACTCAATATCATCACTTTTGTTGATACATTAGGAGCACTGGATATACAATTGTTCAACAACTAAATATTTAACCAGTTGCCAACAAAGGCACAAATAGCAACTTTTTTTACACAGTGCATGAACTAATTCAAGCAGCATAAATTAGATAAAGAGGAATCATAGATGCCGAATGTGTCCACTTGGTCCCAACATTGCTAAAAAAGACATCATTATTTTTCCTTTTTTGTTCCAAAGTTACAAATGAGGAAACAGAATCATAGGAGCCTCTGTGGACACACACCAGCAGTGTGCTCTGTAGATTGGCACTGGCTGCATTTGTTTTTCTTCTTTGGGTGTAGCTCCAGCGCCGATTTGTACCGTCGACTCTTTGCCCTACCCTTTGTAGTAGACCTTGGAGGATCCCTGGGCACAAAATCATCAGAAGCTTGTGCATGGGATGTAGCCTCCAACGGGGCAGTAGGACCGTCACGATCACCTGTGTAATAATCATATAAAAAGTTTAGTATTTTTGTTATTGTGCAACCAGCACTGATGTTCTGTGCAACCACACAGTACATTTTTGTGCAACTAACTGGTTGCTGTGTGCAAGTTAAGTTGAAAAAAACACCTGCAGTAGCACGACCTGTCATGGTACTTGGATTGTAGTCGCCTATGGGCAGAACATGAAAAACAAGTTAGATTTTTAGCTTGATCCTCAAACTAACACAGCGCACGCAACTAGGCAGCATGTTTCTGTTCAACTGGGCACTATGATATGTGCAACTAAAGTCACTCACCCTAGTTTTTGTTTTGGAGTCGGTGAAGGTACTAACCTGGGTTATGAGCCCCCTGAGTCCTGCCTGTAGGTCCATTGGGAGTAGCACAAAGGGCACTGCTAGTTGGGCCTGGCGGGGGAGGAGGTCTTTGAGGGTTGGCATCACCTATAGGCAGAACAGGACAAACAAGTCAGTTGTGTTTATCTTTTTTATGCTCGAACTAACACAGCATGCGCAACTAGGTAGCCTGTTCGGTGCAACTGAGCACCATGATGTGTGCAATTGGTGTTACAGACCTAGTTTGATGGGGAGTTGGGGGAAGGTAATTACCTAGACGACGAGCCCCCTGAGTGCTGCCTGTAGGGCCATTGGGAGGAGCATGCGGGGGAGGAGGTGGTGGAGGATGCCGTGTACAGCCAGGAGGGGGAGGAGGTCCTTGAGTGTTGACATCACACATATGCATAACTGGAAAAAATAAGTTAGCTGTGTTATCTTTGATGCGTGAACTAACACAGCGTGCGCAACTAGGCAGTATGTTCTTGTCCAAGTGGCTACCATGGTGTGTGCAACTAGGCACAATGATGTGTGCAACTGAAGTTACACACCTAGTTAGATCAGGAGTTGGGGCAGGTAATTACCTGGATGATGAGCCCCCTGATTGCTGCCTGGAGGTGGAGGAGGTCCTCGAGGGTTGCCATCATCTGATGGCCCCGTTGCAGCAGTCGGTTTTTTCATTTTCTTGGACTTGTTCAGGTGGCCGATCTCGGTACGTGCTGCACGCATATGCTTGTATACAATAGCTTGTGCTGGATCAGAACCACTCGCAAACTTTGCTAGTTTCCGAAAATCGTATATCATGTTCCTCTCCCTTATCTGCTTCTTTGATTGAGGAGGCATTTCATCCGGTTTCTCATAACCAGTCCCTGACGCACTAGGTACAGCAGTAGGTGTCCACCGTCTTAGCAGGTACCTTTCCGGTATGACATCAACGCCAACATGGGTGAACACCTTGAGGATGTGGCAACAGAGGATGCCGTCCTTGTCCATTTTACAACACTCACACAAATAGGAACGCTCCTCCACCCTTGCCTGCACCAAGTAGTTTCGAGAACCATATTTCGCAACAAATTCCTGGTTCGGTCTGAGCTCAAACACATCAGCACCAACTTGGAATGCATTATAACGTCCAATCAGCTCAAACTCTTCTCTAAACTTGCGGTAAAGGTCTCTAGTATAGGTTTTGTAAGCTTGCTTCTCTATTGGGAAGTTGGACCACAACTCAATCTCAAGGTGTTGTGTCCTGTAATCATTGCAGCCTTCCTTGGCAAGGATGTGGTTCTGTATTTTTTCATATTGCTTGACGAAGTTCAACATTGAGTTGTGTGGGTTCACATATCTTTTGAGGACGGCGTTGAACCCCTCACTACGCTGTGTAGACTGGAGGAAGGGAAAGAACCTGTGTTTGAAGTAGCACGGCACCCAAGTTGACCTGTATTCGTACAACTTCTCAAAGTGCGTGTGTGCCATAGCCTCATACTTGATCATTAACCCAGCCCAATTCTGCTCAAACTCGTCTATAGTGAAGCTGAAGTCAACACACTTGTTGAAATCATCAGAGAGTCCTGGATTCCGGCACAGCAACCAACCAACCTTTTCCTGAGCCTTTTTCATGATGTGCCATCGACAACAACGGTGCACGGTGGTTGGAAAGATGCTCTGTATTGACTGCCTCATCGCACCATCCTGATCGGTGATGAAGTTGTCATGAGGTTTGCCATCCATAGCCTCTAGGAATGCTCCAAAGACCCAATCAAAGCTCGATGCCAACTCCTGCCTCACAAATGCGCAACCCAGCATGAAAGATTGGCCATGTTGGTTTATTCCTATGAAGGGCGCGAACGGCATATTGTACAAGTTGGTCATGTAGGTGGTGTCAAACGATATGCAATCGTGGTACGCCTCCACATAAGCTTTTTGAGCTAAGCCGTCCACCCAAAATATGTTGACAACTCTGTCCTCTTCATCATATTTCACCTTATAGAAGAAGTCTGGATCGGTTTTTTGTATATCCTTGAAGTGCGCAATTGTCTCAATCAGATCACCCTCCTTTGTGTCATCTCTACGGAAACTTGTACAAAGATTTGTTATTGCCTTTGGTCCGAACGGCACCATCATCTCAGATCCATAGAACTCTGCCATTACATGCATCATTCGTCCTGCATAATACAAAAACAAACAGTATATCCTTTTTTTAGTTGCACAAATGCGCACATCCAGCTGCACAGTAATAGGACACGTGTTGGCACAGAAGATAATCACAGGAAATGGACACCTAGCTGCACCTTTTTAAAAACACTTTGCAGTTTTTGCATACAGGACATTGTGTATTTGCACAGTAAAGACAATCTAGTTGCACAAGAAGCACCCAAAGTGATATATAAAAAGCATGGGAAGTTGGACAGCAGTTGCATAGTTAAGCCATTTCAGTTGCACAGTAGTACCATAACAGTTGCACACTGGACTGCCTAGAGGGAAACTTAATTCTTCAAGGGATATAGAAAAACACCACACCTGTAGTCAAGTTGCAGTTATACAAGATGCGCAGAAACTCCTTTTCATCAGGTGAGATGCCTTGGTGGGATCTCAAGTATTTGGACAATGAAGGTTTGTTCACGAGCGGATGATTGTGGTCACGAACAAAGTGCGTCACCTCCCATCGCCCATCTATCAGCTTCACCAACATTTTCACCTTGCATTCAGTCTGCTTTATTGTCTCACGTTTGCGCTTCTTCTTCTTCTTACTAGTACCAGCATCCTCTTCAGCAAATATTGGAGGTTCTTCTTCCATCTCCTCATCACTGTTAACAGATGTTGGATCTGGAATAGGGTCCAGGTAAGGAGGAGCCTCAGCTCCTCCATCATCAGCTTTGGGCTTCTTGAACTTGTTGCAGCAAAACTGTTGTTTTATCAATTCATTGGTGCGGGGTGTCCGTCTAGAGGTGTTCATCTTGATAGAGAAACCCATCCGTAGTGCGTAACTGTTGTAGTGATCCTTAGCAATTTGAAGGCTGTCAAACCTCATGCCAACATAGGGTTCCATAGGTTGAGAACCAGCCTCATCCTCTCCTTCTTCTACTTGCACAACTCTGTCAAAAGCCCCAGCTTCTAGCTCAGTCCTGGTTGGACCAGGAACATTTGCCTCGGTTCCTGTGTCATCAAGAGTATGGCTCTCTGACTGCAAAGACATCACTACAGGGGCACCACGGGTTGATGACTGGCCTGCCACATTGTCATGGCCCGTAGGGTTACCATCACGACTTGCCTGCGTGTAGTAAACAGATCGACCATTTTCTGTGCAGTTTCCTTGTTCTATGCTGGGTTGCTGCTGATCCATATCATGAGGAAGCTCATTGAGATCTGGAGGCAACTCATTGAGATCAAGCATTTTTTCCCTTGTTTTTGGATGCTGCCACACACTCCCTGCACATATAAAAAAAGAAGAAATTGATGCCATCAGTTGGTAACCACAGAAAAACTGTGTTTCAAAACAACCTAAATGTTGGAAATATGCCCTAGAGGCAATAATAAATTGATTATTATTATATTTCCTTGTTCATGATAATCGTTTATTATCCATGCTAGAATTGTATTGATAGGAAACTCAGATACATGTGTGGATACATAGACAACACCATGTCCCTAGTAAGCCTCTAGTTGACTAGCTCGTTAATCAATAGATGGTTACGGTTTCCTGACCATGGACATTGGATGTCGTTGATAACGGGATCACATCATTAGGAGAATGATGTGATGGACAAGACCCAATCCTAAGCCTAGCACAAGATCATGTAGTTCGTATGCTAAAGCTTTTCTAATGTCAAGTATCATTTCCTTAGACCATGAGATTGTGCAACTCCCGGATACCGTAGGAGTGCTTTGGGTGTGCCAAACGTCACAACGTAACTGGGTGGCTATAAAGGTACACTACGGGTATCTCTGAAATTGTCTGTTGGGTTGGCACGAATCGAGATTGGGATTTTGTCACTCCGTGTAAACGGAGAGGTATCTCTGGGCCCACTCGGTAGGACATCATCATAATGTGCACAATGTGACCAAGGGGTTGATCACGGGATGATGTGTTACGGAACGAGTAAAGAGACTTGCCGGTAACGAGATTGAACAAGGTATCGGTATACCGACGATCGAATCTCGGGCAAGTACCATACCGCTAGACAAAGGGAATTGTATACGGGATTGATTGAGTCCTTGACATCGTGGTTCATCCGATGAGATCATCGTGGAACATGTGGGAGCCAACATGGGTATCCAGATCCCGCTGTTGGTTATTGACCAGAGAACGTCTCGGTCATGTCTGCATGTCTCCCGAACCCGTAGGGTCTACACACTTAAGGTTCGATGACGCTAGGGTTATAAAGGAAGTTTGTATGTGGTTACCGAATGTTGTTCGGAGTCCCGGATGAGATCCCGGACGTCACGAGGAGTTCCGGAATGGTCCGTAGGTAAAGATTTATATATAGGAAGTCCTGTTTCGGCCACGGGACAAGTTTCGGGGTCATCGGTATTGTACCGGGACCACCGGAAGGGTCCCGGGGGCCCACCGGGTGGGGCCACCTGCCCCGGGGGGCCACATGGGCTGTAGGGGGTGCGCCTTGGCCTACATGGGCCAAGGGCACCAGCCCCTAGAGGCCCATGCGCCAAGATAAAGGAAAAAAGGGGAGAGTCCTAAAGGGGGAAGGCACCTCCGAGGTGCCTTGGGGAGGATGGACTCCTCCCCCCTCCTTAGCCGCACCCCTTCCTTGGAGGAGGGGGCAAGGCTGCGCCTCCCCCCTCTCCCCTGCCCCTATATATAGTGGAGGGGAGGGAGGGCATCCATACCTGAGCCCTTGGCGCCTCCCTCCCTCCCGTGACACCTCCTCCTCTCCCGTAGGTGCTTAGCGAAGCCCTGCAGGATTGCCATGCTCCTCCATCACCACCACGCCGTTGTGCTGCTGCTGGATGGAGTCTTCCTCAACCTCTCCCTCTCTCCTTGCTGGATCAAGGTGTGGGAGACATCGTCGAGCTGTACGTGTGTTGAACGCGGAGGTGCCGTCCGTTCGGCACTAGGATCATCGGTGATCTGAATCACGACGAGTACGACTCCATCAACCCCGTTCACTTGAACGCTTCCGCTTAGCGATCTACAAGGGTATGTAGATGCACTCTCCCTTCTACTCGTTGCTGGTCTCTCCATAGATAGATCTTGGTGATTCGTAGGAAAATTTTTGAATTTCTGCTACGTTCCCCTACAGTGGCATCATGAGCTAGGTCTATTGCGTAGATTCTTTGCACGAGTAGAACACAAAGTAGTTGTGGGCGTTGATGTTGTTCAATATGCTTACCGTTACTAGTCCAATCTTGTTTCGACGGTATTGTGGGATGAAGCGGCCCGGACCGACCTTACACATACTCTTACGTGAGACAGGTTCCACCGATTGACATGCACTTGGTGCATAAGGTGGCTAGCGGGTGCTAGTCTCTCCCACTTTAGTCGGAACGGATTCGATGAAAAGGGTCCTTATGAAGGGTAAATAGCAATTGGCATATCACGTTGTGGTTTTGCGTAGGTAAGTAACGTTCTTGCTAGAAACCCATAGCAGCCACGTAAAACATGCAAACAACAATTAGAGGACGTCTAACTTGTTTTTGCAGGGTATGCTATGTGATGTGATATGGCCAAAAAGGATGTGATGAATGATATATGTGATGTATGAGATTGATCATGTTCTTGTAATAGGAATCACGACTTGCATGTCGATGAGTATGACAACCGGCAGGAGCCATAGGAGTTGTCTTTATTTATTTGTGACCTGCGTGTCAACTTAAACGTCATGTAATTACTTTACTTTATTGCTAACCGTTAGCCATAGTAGTAGAAGTAATAGTTGGCGAGGCAACTTCATGAAGACACGATGATGGAGATCATGATGATGGAGATCATGGTGTCATGCCGGTGACGATGATGATCATGGAGCCCCGAAGATGGAGATCAAAAGGAGCAAAGTGATGATGGCCATATCATGTCACTATTTGATTGCATGTGATGTTTATCATGTTTATACATCTTATTTGCTTAGAACAACGGTAGTAAATAAGATGATCCCTTACAACAATTTCAAGAAGTGTTCTCCCCTAACTGTGCACCGTTGTGACAGTTCGCTGTTTCAAAACATCACGTGATGATCGGGTGTTTTATTCAGACGTTCAAATACAACGGGTGTTGACGAGCCTAGCATGTACAGACATGGCCTCGGAACACACACGAAACACTTAGGGTTAACTTGACGAGCCTAGCATGTACAGACATGGCCTCGGAACACGGAGACCGAAAGGTCGAACATGAGTCGTATAGAAGATACGATCAACATGAAGATGTTCACCGATGATGACTAGTCCGTCTCACGTGATGATCGGACACGGCCTAGTTTGACTCGGATCATGTAATCACTTAGATGACTAGAGGGATGTCTATCTGAGTGGGAGTTCATAAGATGAACTTATTTATCCTGAACATAGTCAAAAGGTTTTTGCAAATTATGTCGTAGCTCACGCTATAGTTCTACTGTTTAGATATGTTCCAAGAGAAAATATAGTTGAAAGTTGATAGTAGCGATTATGCGGACAGTAGAAAGCTTATGTCCTTAATGCACCGCTCAGTGTGCTGAACCCCAAACGTCGTTTGTACACGTTTTGATAACTACGTGATAGTTCAGTGAAACGGTTTAGAGTTGAGGCACCAAAGACGTGTTTCGAAATGTCGCGGAACATACGAGATGTTTCGAGGGCTGAAATTGGGATTTCAGGCTCGTGCCCACGTCAAGAGGTATAAGACCTCCGATGACTTTCTTAACCTGCAAACTAAGGAGAAAAGCTTAATTGTTGAGCTTGTGCTCAGATTGTCTGAGTACAACAATCATTTGAATCGAGTGGGAGTTGATCTTCCAGATAAGACAGTGATGGTTCTCCAAAGTCATTGCCACCAAGCTGTTAGAGCTTCGTGATGAACTATAACATATCAGGGATAGATATGATGATCCTTGAGGTGTTCGCGATGTTTGACACCGCGAAAGTAGAAATCAAGAAGGAGCATCAATTGTTGATGGTTGGTGAAACCCCTAGTTTCAAGAAGGGCAAGGGCAAGAAGGGATACTTCATGAAACGACAAATCAGCTGCTGCTCTAGTGAAGAAACCCAAGGTAAAACCCAAACCCGAGACTAAGTGCTTCTGTAATAAGGGGAACAACCACTAGAGCAGAATTACCCTAGATACTTGGTAGATAAGAAGGCTGGCAAGGTCGATAGAAGTATATTGGATATACATTGTGTTAATGTGTACTTTGCTAGTACTCCTAGTAGCACCAGGGTATTAGATACCGGTTCGGTTGCTAAGTGTTAGTAACTCGAAATAAAGGCTACGGAATGAAACGGAGACTAGCTAAAGGTGAGCTGACGATATGTGTTGGAAGTTTTTCCAAGCTTGATATGATCAAGCATCGCACGCTCCCTCTACCAAAGAGATTGGTGTTAAACCTAAATAATTGTTATTTGGTGTTTGCGTTGAGCATAGACATGATTGGATTACGTCTATCGCAATACGGTTATTCATTTAAGGAGAATAATGGTTACTCTGTTTATTTGAATAATACCTTCAATGGTCTTACACCTAAAATGAATGGTTTATTAAATCTCGATCGTAGTGATACACATGTTCATGCCAAAAGATAGTAATGATAGAACCACCTACTTGTGGCACTGCCACGTAAGTCATATCGGTATAAAACGCATGAAGAAGCTCCATATTGATGGATCTTTGGGCTCACTTGTTTTTGAAAAGTTTGAGACATGCGAACCATGTCTATTGGTGTATATGCATGAAGAAACTCCATGCAAATGGACCGTTTTGACTCACTTGATTTTGAATCACTTGGGACATGCAAATCATACCACACGGGCAAGATGACTGAAAAGCCTCGTTTTCAGTAAGATGGAACAAGATAGCAACTTGTTGGAAGTAATACATTTTGATGTGTACAGTCCAATGAGTGCTGAGGCATGTAGTGGATATTGTTATGTTCTTACTTCACAGATAATTTGAGTGGATGTTGAGTACATTTACTTGATGAATCACGAGTCTGAATTATTGAAAGGTTCAAGTAATTTCAGGGTGAAGTTGAAAGATCGTCGTGACAAGAGGATAAAATATCTATGATATGATCATAGAGATGAATATCTGAATTACGAGTTTGGCACAGAATTAAGACATTGTGGAAATTGTTTCACAACTAATACAGCCTGGAACACCATAGTGTGATGGTGTGTCCAAACGTCATAGTTGCACCCTATTGGATATGGTGCATACCATGATGTCTCTTATCGAGTTACCACTATCGTTCATGGGTTAGGCATTAGAGACAACCACATTCACTTTAAATAGGGCACCACATAATTTCGTTGAGACGACACCATATGAACTATGGTTTGGAGAAACCTAAGTTGCCGTTTCTTAAAAGTTTGGGGCTGCGACGCTTATATGAAAAAGTTTCAGGTTGATAAGCTCGAACCCGAAGCGGATAAATGCATCTTCATAGGACACCCAAAACAGTTGGGTATACCTCCTGTCTCAGATTCGAAAGCAATAAGGGATTGTTTCTAGAATCAGGTCCTTTCTCGAGGAAAAGTTTCTCTCGAAAGAATTGAGTGGGAGGATGGTGGAGACTTGATGAGGTTATTGAACCGTCACTTCAACAAGTGTGTAGCAGGGCACAGGAAGTTGTTCCTGTGGCACGTACACCAACTGAAGTGGAAGCTTATGATAGTGATCATGAAACTTCGGATCGAGTCACTACCAAACCTCGTGGGATGACAAGGATGCGTACTACTTCAGAGTGGTACGTAATCCTGTCTTGGAAGTCATGTTGCTAGACAACAATGAACCTACGAGCTATGGAGAAGCGATGGTGGGCCCGGATTCCGATAAATGGCTCGAGGCCATGTAATCCGAGAAAGGATCCATATATGAAAACAAAGTGTAGACTTTGGAAGAACTACTTGATGGTCGTAAGGCTGTTGAGTGCAGATGGATTTTGAAAGGAAGACAGACAATGATGGTAAGTGTCACCATTGAGAAAGCTCGACTTGTCGTTAAGATGTTTTTCGACAAGTTCAAGGAGTTGACTACGATGAGACTTTCTCACTTGTAGCGATGCTAAGAGTATGTTGGAATTATATTAGCAATTACTGCATTATTTATGAAATCTTGCAGATAGGATGTCAAAAAACATTGTTTCCTCGACGATTCTTGAGGAAAGGTTGTATGTGATACAACCGGAAGGTTTTGTCTATCCTGAAATATGCTAATAAGTATGCAAAGCTCCAGCAATCCTTCTGAGGACTGGAGTGAGCATCTCGGAGTTGGAATGTATGCTTTGATGATGATCAAAGATTTTGGGTGTATACAAAGTTTATGAGAAACTTGTATTTCCAAAGAAGTGAGTGGGAGCACTATAGAATTTCTGATGAGTATATGTTGTTGACATATTAATGATCAGAAATGACGTAGAATTTCTGGAAAGCATATAGGGTTATTTTGAAAGTGTTTTTCAATGGAAAACCTGGATTAAGCTACTTGAACATTGAGCATCAAGATCTATAAGGATAGATCAAAACGCTTAATAGTACTTTCAAATGAGCACATGCCTAGACGTGATCTTGAAGGTGTTCAAGATGGATCAGTCAAAGAAGGAGTTCTTGCCTGAGTTGTAAGGTATGAAGTTAAGACTTAAAGCTCGACCATGGCAGAATAGAGAGAAAGGACTAAGGTCGTCCCCTATGCATAAGATGTAGGCTCTACAGTATGCTATGCTGTGTACCGCACCTGAAGTGTGCTTTGCCATGAGTCAGTCAAGGGGTACAAGAGTGATCCAAGAAGGGATCACAGGTCAGCGGTCAAAGTTATCCTTAGTAACTAGTGGACTAAGGAATTTTCTCAATTATGGAGGTGGTAAAAGAGTTCGTCGTAAAGGGTTACGTCGATGCAAGCTTAACACCTATCCGGATAGCTCTGAGTAGAGATACCGGATACGTATAATGGAGCAACAATTTAGAATAGCTCCAAGTAGAACAGTTATTTGGAATAGCTCCAAATAGAACGTGGTAGCTGCATCTAGGAGATGACATAGAGATTTGTAAAGCACACACGGATCTGAAAGGTTCAGACCCGTTGACTATAACCTCTCTCACAAGCATAACATGATCAAACCCAGAACTCATCGAGTGTTAATCACATGGTAAATGTGAACTAGATTATTGACTCTAGTAAACTCTTTGGGTGTTAGTCACATGGGGATGTGATCTTGAGTGTTAATCACATATCGATGTGAACTAGATTATTGACTCTAGTGCAAGTGGGAGACTGTTGGAAATATGCCCTAGAGGCAATAATAAATTGATTATTATTATATTTCCTTGTTCATGATAATCGTTTATTATCCATGCTAGAATTGTATTGATAGGAAACTCAGATACATGTGTGGATACATAGACAACACCATGTCCCTAGTAAGCCTCTAGTTGACTAGCTCGTTGATCAATAGATGGTTACGGTTTCCTGACCATGGACATTGGATGTCGTTGATAACAGGATCACATCATTAGGAGAATGATGTGATGGACAAGACCCAATCCTAAGCCTAGCACAAGATCATGTAGTTCGTATGCTAAAGCTTTTCTAATGTCAAGTATCATTTCCTTAGACCATGAGATTGTGCAACTCCCGGATACCGTAGGAGTGCTTTGAGTGTGCCAAACGTCACAACGTAACTGGGTGGCTATAAAGGTACACTACGGGTATCTCTGAAAGTGTCTGTTGGGTTGGCACGAATCGAGATTGGGATTTTGTCACTCTGTGTAAACGGAGAGGTATCTCTGGGCCCACTCGGTAGGACATCATCATAATGTGCACAATGTGACCAAGGGGTTGATCACGGGATGATGTGTTACGGAACGAGTAAAGAGACTTGCCGGTAACGAGATTGAACAAGGTATCGGTATACCGACGATCGAATCTCGGGCAAGTACCATACCGCTAGACAAAGGGAATTGTATACGGGATTGATTGAGTCCTTGACATCGTGGTTCATCCGATGAGATCATCGTGGAACATGTGGGAGCCAACATGGGTATCCAGATCCCGCTGTTGGTTATTGACCAGAGAACGTCTCGGTCATGTCTGCATGTCTCCCGAACCCGTAGGGTCTACACACTTAAGGTTCGATGACGCTAGGGTTATAAAGGAAGTTTGTATGTGGTTACCGAATGTTGTTCGGAGTCCCGGATGAGATCCCGGACGTCACGAGGAGTTCCGGAATGGTCCGTAGGTAAAGATTTATATATAGGAAGTCCTGTTTCGGCCATCGGGACAAGTTTCGGGGTCATCGGTATTGTACCGGGACCACCGGAAGGGTCCCGGGGGCCCACCGGGTGGGGCCACCTGCCCCGGGGGGCCACATGGGCTGTAGGGGGTGCTCCTTGGCCTACATGGGCCAAGGGCACCAGCCCCTAGAGGCCCATGCGCCAAGATAAAGGAAAAAAGGGGAGAGTCCTAAAGGGGGAAGGCACCTCCGAGGTGCCTTGGGGAGGATGGACTCCTCCCCCCTCCTTAGCCGCACCCCTTCCTTGGAGGAGGGGGCAAGGCTGCGCCTCCCCCCTCTCCCCTGCCCCTATATATAGTGGAGGGGAGGGAGGGCATCCATACCTGAGCCCTTGGCGCCTCCCTCCCTCCCGTGACACCTCCTCCTCTCCCGTAGGTGCTTAGCGAAGCCCTGCAGGATTGCCATGCTCCTCCATCACCACCACGCCGTTGTGCTGCTGCTGGATGGAGTCTTCCTCAACCTCTCCCTCTCTCCTTGCTGGATCAAGGCGTGGGAGACATCGTCGAGCTGTACGTGTGTTGAACGCGGAGGTGCCGTCCGTTCGGCACTAGGATCATCGGTGATCTGAATCACGACGAGTACGACTCCATCAACCCCGTTCACTTGAACGCTTCCGCTTAGCGATCTACAAGGGTATGTAGATGCACTCTCCCTTCTACTCGTTGCTGGTCTCTCCATAGATAGATCTTGGTGATTCGTAGGAAAATTTTTGAATTTCTGCTACGTTCCCCTACACTAAAAGCAACATGACCATAGCATAATCTTTTATTATAACAGTTATGAATTTTTTTGTTTGCACAGAGTTGTTATGTTAGTTGCACAGTTTGCAGTAAATAACTGGCAAGAGCATGACTTCTTTTTGCTACAGGGTTTTTCTTACCCTTTTCCCTTTTTGTTTTGTTGCAATGATCTGTAGGTTTCCGTTTCGCAAGGAGCTCTTTTCAGATTTTTCTGCACATAATTGGATGCTACATTTGAGAAGGAAAATCCAGGTGAAAGAAGAAAGAAGAATTGGAGGACAGATTATAGTTATATGTTTTTCATCGCCGTTTATGTTTCTAGATCTGGTATATTTGAACATATTAATATGGTTTGCAATAGGTGTGGGACCAGAATATATGCGTGGGACAAGATTTGTGTGTGAATATGTTAATATGGTTTGTGGCTTCATTAGCCATGGACAAAAGTTCCTATGTTTTTCCTGTTGCACTACAGATTTCTGGTTTTCGCTAGAATAGACGTCTCAATTTTCAGGATTTCCACTTGGCCAGCATACATATTCAGTTGGACATTCAATGCTTTTAGTTGGCTAGAATAGATGTCTCAGCTGGCCAGGTTGCATTTTTTCAGTTTTGTGGCCAACATGCATGTTCAGTTGGACAGTTAATGCATTCAGTTGGCTAGAATAGATGTCTTAGTTGCCTAGAATAGATGTCTTAGTTGGTCATCAGTTTTTGGCCAACATGCATGTTTAGTTGGCCAGAAAACATGTTTTTTATTTTCACATATACTACATTTTTTCCAAAGTGTTCACTCAGAAACATGTATTGCCAGATATATGTTTTTAGTTGGCAGGATACATGTTTAGTTGGCCAGGATACATGTTCAGTTGGCTGGGATGCATGTTTAGTTGCACATTTATGAATTTTTCGTTGCACATGTTCAACAAAGCATTGGGCAGTCAATTTTCTGTTCATTTTGCAAATAATAACTAGAAGTTGGCTTTTAATCATGTTTTAATTGGCCAGATAACTCGTTTTTAGTTGGCTTGTTTTTAACACATCCAGGTGGTAGTTTTTGGCATGTTTAACACATCCAGCATGTTTAACATCTGGTGTGATGTGCCAGATTCACCTCTTTTTTGAAGCAGATTCTCCATGGATCCATGGAGAAGGGGGAAGCGAAGAGGTGTAGAGGGGGCTTACCTGCTCGATCTTACTGCCTGGTATGGCTCTGACCACCCTGCCCTTTAGATCTTGAAGCAGCTCCTTCTACTTTGGGGCTCCCATGGCGGCTGTGTAGGAGGAGGAAGAAGGGCTGGGGGCGATTGCGTTTGGATCTGTTTCTGGCGTGCAGAAGAAGAAGAAGGCAGCGTCGGTGGGGCTGAGGCGTGGGGGCGAGAGATGGCGTGGATTCTGCAACCTGGGCAGATCCCGCGGCCAGCTGGTGCACGTGATCCCGCGGCCAGGAGGGTGCACGTTTGGCGAGGAGGGTGCACGTGATCCCGCGGCCAGCTGGTGGGCGGGGCAGTTGCCTTTTTGGCTCCAACGGGCAGGGACCAGGTGGACTGTTTCCTCTTTTTCGCTCGAGGGGGGACCAGGTGGTTTCCTTTTTTTGGGTGGCCGCTGGCTAGCGATCCCAGGGCGGCCGGCCGCCCACTAGACGCGTCCAAATATTAGTCCCTGGCCCCGTCAAGGAGTAAAAACACTCGGCCTCGAGCCGGCCGAGCTCCCCTCGAGTCGTCGCTGAAACCATACCTGGCCAAACGTGCCGGCCCGGCACGGCATGGCTCGGCCCATTGTAATTGTGCCTGGCCCGGCACGGCCCGTCAGGGCACGATTAATATACGGGCCGTGCCGTGCTGGCCCGCGTGCTGTGCCCCAGGCCCAGGCATGGCCTAGTTAGTAAACGGGTCGGCACGTTGGCCCGTTTAGCACGGTGGGCCGCATATTTTCAGCCTATTATTTAACGTACTGAGTGTTTTTAGTCTATTTTTACACATTGAACTATATATAGATGTATAAAAAATAAAAAATAAAAATCGGGTCGTGCCGTGTCGGCCCGCGTGCCCAGCCTCCAGACCCAGGCATGGCCCAAGGCATGCCGCGTGCCGGGCCCGGCCCGTTTAGCCCGTGCCGTGCCTGGCCCAAGGCGAGCCGTGTCGGCGTGCTCACGGTCCGGCCCAAAAACCCCGGCCCATTTGGCCAGCTATAGCTGAAACAACCTTCGGCTTCGCTTCAACAGCGTCTGCTGGTGTTAGTTGGTGCCTAGAGGTCAGCCACGTTGGTCAGTTGTAGTGTCTGCTTCACCGACACCAGGCACAGGCCGCGTTTTCGCATGTTGTAGTGCTCAAGGTCCCGCATCACCCATGGCAAAACGATTATACGAAGCATCTCTTCGATACAAAACAAGGCTATGGACGATGATATCGAATCACCATGTTGTAGTGCTCAAGGTCCCTTAGTTTTTGAGAACCAAGGTATCAATCCAGTAGGAGGCTACGCTCGAGTCCCTCGTACCTACACAAAAACAATAGCTCAACGCAACCAACGCGCTTAGGGGTTGTCAATCCCTTCACGGTCACTTATGAAAGTGAGATCTGATAGAGATGATAAATAATATTTTTGGTATTTTTGGTATAGAGATGCAAAGTAAAAAGTAAAAACAAAGCAATAATAAAGTGGTGTAGATTGATATGATGAGAAAGAGACCCGGGGGCCATAGGTTTCACTAGTGGCTTCTCTCAAGAGCATAAGTATTCTACGGTGGGTGAACAAATTACTGTTGAGCAATTGACAGAATTGAGCATAGTTATGAGAATATCTAGGTATGATCATGTATATAGGCATCACGTCCGAGACAAGTAGACCGAAACGATTCTGCATCTACTACTATTACTCCACTCATCGACCGCTATCCAGCATGCATCTAGAATATTAAGTTAAAAACAGAGTAACGCTTTAAGCAAGATGACATGATGTAGAGGGATAGTTTCATGCAATATGATAAAACCCCATCTTGTTATCCTCGATGGCAACAATACAATACGTGGTAAATTCAGGTAACGGACTCCCCTCCCCTCCCCTCGTCTCCCATCCTGCGACGCTCCCGTGAGCGCCGGGGAGGGGGGGGGGAATCCCTAGCGCCGCCGCGGGCAGCCCCCCTCCTCGCTCCTTCCTCCCCTCGCCGCTGCCTCGACGTACTGGCGGGCAAAGCCCGGCCAGTGCTTGCGGCGGCGGGGCGCTCTCCTTCCCCCGCTCGATCTGGTGGGCGCGGGCCTCCGGGACGGGCGGCGGCGCGGCGTTTGCTCGGGGTGCGGCGGCGCGGCGGCAGCAGCCAGTGGCGGACTCGCGGGCTGTGGGCGGCGGTGTGAAGGGGCTGCAGCGGTGGTGGTGCGCGGTGGGTTCCAGCGGCGTCTCGGCCAGATCTGGGCCCAGCCGGCGCGGGCGGCGCGAGCTGCGGGCGTCCGCCCCTGCCGTGGCCGCGGCTGGTGGTGGTGGAGGCGCAACGGCGGTGGTAGGTGGGCGTGTTGGTCGGGCTCCAGGCGTTCCGCCGGCTGGACGACGGCGGCAGCGCGGATGGGCTCCCCGGTGAGTATTCTTGGCGATTGGCGGTGGTCCGTGGGGATCCTCCTTGCCGATGGTCGGATATGCGTCGGTGGCTTTGCGCGGGTCTGCGTCGGCCGCGACGGTGGGGCGGCACAGGCGTGTGTCCGGTGGGGAGGTTGGCTGGAGGGATGGGCGGCGCCGACGTGCTTGGGCCACCCGTCACTGGCACAGGGGTGTGCCGGTCCGGATGCGTCCGCTCCCCCACCTCCCCCTTTCCCTGTCCGTGTGTGCGGGTCGTCGCAGCTCTGACAACGTTTAAGGCGGGGCGTATGCTACGGTTCGTCAGTCGGGGGAGTCCCTGTGGCTCAAAATTGATCTCTTTGGATGGTCTTGGGGGTGTCTGGATGCTGGGCGGCGGCCCTGGTGGCAGGAGGCATGATGTTCGTGGGCAGAACTTGCGCCTCAGGTGCGGGCGAGCGGCCATGGCCACGCGGGTGGGTGGTCGCTGGTGGTTGGCGGTGCTAGGATGCGTCGGAGGGGTGGGCATGCCGGGTTCATCACTTGCCCAATCTTGTATTGGCCGACGGCGGTGGCGTCCATGGACACCGTATCCTTCATGAAGGCTTCGTCGCGGTGCCCTTACTCCTTCGAGTTGCTCCGGGTGAAAACTTGACCTTTGGGATCGGATGGTGGCGGCTATCAGTGGTCGTTCCCTTCTAGGAGGCACCATCTTGGAGTCCTTGTCCCGTCGTTTTCCGTCTCACCTCTCCTCGGAGGCTTGGAGGTTTCCGTTGGCTCCAAGCGGTTCTTCCTCGCGCATGTGTAGTGGCTTGGTAGTCGTTGGGGTGGTGTGGCGGTGCTCGACACCTTTGTATCTTGCCTTGGGTGTGTGTGTCGTGTGCGGTGGTGGCGTGAGTTTGTATAGTGTTGCTTGTGGATCGTGCTTTATATGTAAAGCGGGGCGAAAGCCTTTTTCGGCAATACAATACGTGCCTTGCTGCCCCTTCTGTCACTGGGAAAGGACACCGCAAGATTGAACCCAAAGCTAAGCACTTCTCTCATGGCAAGAAAAACCAATCTAGCAGACCAAACCAAACTGATAATTCAAAGAGACTTGCCAAGATAACCAATAATACATAAAAGAATTCAGAGAAGATTCAAATATTATTCATAGATAGACTGGATCATAAACCCACAATTCATTGGTCTCAACAAACACACCGCAAAAAGAAGATTACATCAAATAGATCTCCACGAGAAAGGGGGAGACCATTGTATTGAGATCCAAAAAGAGAGAAGAAGCCATCTAGCTACTAGCTATGGACCCGTAGGTCTGAAATAAACTACTAACACTTCATCAGAGGGGCTTGGATGATGATGTAGAAGCCCTCCATGATCGATTGCCCCTCCGGCGGAGCTCCAGAACAGGCCCCAAGATGGGATCTCGTGGATAGAGAAAGTTGCGGTGGTGGAATTAGGTTTTTGGCTCCGTCCCCGATCATTTGGGGGTACATGGATATATATAGGAGGAAGAAGTACGTCGGTGGAGCTTCGAGGGGCCCACGAGGCAGGGGGCGCGCCCTAGGGGGGCGCCCTCCATCCTCGTGACCACCTCGTGACTTTCTTGATGGAGGGTCCAAGTCTACTGGATCTTATCTGATGAGAAAATCACGTTTCCGAAGGTTTCATTCCGTTTGGACTCTGTTTGATATTCCTTTTCTTCGAAACCCTAAAACAGGCAAAAAACAACAATTCTGGGCTGGGCCTCCGGTTAATAGGTTAGTCCCAAAAATAATATAAAAGTGGAAAATAAAGCCCAATAATGTCTAAAACAGTAGATAATATAGCATGGAGCAATCAAAAATTATAGATACGTTGGAGACATATCAAGTATCTTTAAAGAAATTCTCTCTTGATTCACTTAAATTATTTTGAGAGAACGAAATATTATGCTCATGATCTTCACTTATATTTGTTTGAGCTTATGAAAAGCAACACATGAAAATTAGTCCCAAGGTGATAGATATCCAAGAAGGATAAAGAAAAGAAAAATGTCATGAAGATCATTGGATAAAATAAACTTGATTCTTAGTAATAGTTTTGAGATATGATGATGTGATATGTGAGTTATGTTGATGAGTAATTATGCTCTAGTAGGAATATTGGTGTTAAGGTTTGTGATTCCCGAAGCATGCACATATAGTCTCTCGGTATGCTATGATGTTGGAGCATGATTTAATTTTGATTGTCTTCCTTATGAGTGGCGGTCGGGGATGAGCGATGGTCTTTTCCTACCAATCTATCCCCCTAGGGGCATGCGTAGTAGTACTTTGCTTCGAGGGCTAATAAACTTTTGCAATAAGTATATGAGTTCTTTATGACTAATGTGAGTCCATGGATTATACACACTCTTACCTTTTCGCAATTTGCTAACATCTACGGTACCGTGCATTGCCCTTTCTCACATTGAGACATGGCGCAAACTTCGCAGGTGCATCCAAACCCCGTGATATGATACGCTCTATCACACATAAGCCTCATTATATCTTCCTCAAAATAGCCATCATATCTACCTATTATGGCTTTTCCATGGCCATTCTGAGATATATTGCCATGCAAATTCCACCGCTTTCGTTTGATGACTTGATCATTTATTGTCATATTGCTTTGCATGATCATATAGCTGACAAAGTGTTTGTGGCTCAGCCACCGTTCATCATTTTTCATACATGTTACACTAGATCATTGCACATCTTGGTACATGCCAGAGGCATTCATATAGAGTCATACTTTGTCATAGGTATCGAGTTGTAATTTTTATTTCTTTTGAGTTATAAGTAAATAGAAGTGTGATGATCATCATTAATCATTTTTAGAGCAGTGCCCCAATGAGGAAAGGATGATCGAGACTATGATTCCCCCACAAGTCGGGATGAGACTCCGAACAATGAGAGAGAGAAAAAGAAAAAAAGAAAAAAAAAGAAGAAAAGAAGAAAAGAAAAAAGAAAAAAAATAAACAAAGAGAGAAGGGGCATTGCTAGTATCCTTTACCACACTTGTGCTTCAAAGTAGCACCATGTTTTTCATATGGGGAGTCTCCTATGTTGTCACTTTCATACACTAGTGGGAATTTTTCATTATAGGATTAGATGCACACACACTTAGTTTTCATATTGAGCTTTCATACACTTATAGCTCTTAGTGCATTCGTTGCATGGCAATCCCTACTTCTCACATTGATATCGATTGATGGGCATCTCCACAGCCCGTTGGTTAGCCGCATCGATGTGAGACTTTCTTACTTTTTTGTCTTCTCTATATTTACCCCTATCATCATACTATATTCCACCCATAGTGCTATATCCATGGCTTGCACTCATGTATTGCGTAAGAGTTGAAAAAGGTGAAGCGCGTTAAAAAGTACGAACCAATTGCTCGACTTGTCATCGAGGTTGTGCATGATAAATACTTTGTGTTAAGAAGACAGAGAATGACAAGACTATATGATTTTGTAGGGATAACTTATTTTAGCATTGATATTTTGAAATACATGGTTGCTTGTTGATATGCTTGAGTATCTAAATCATCATGTCAAAACTAGACTATTGCATTGAACCACATAAAAGTCCAATTGTCCATGCTATAAAGAAAAGAATGTGATATGACATGTTAAACAACACTCCACATCAAAAATTCTGTTTTTATCACTTACCTACTCAAGGACGAGTAGGAGTTAAGCTTGGGGATGCTGATACGTCTCCAACGTATCTATAATTTTTGATTGTTCCATGCTGATATATTATCAATCTTGGATGTTTTATAATCATTTTATATCATTTTTGGTACTAACCTATTGACATAGTGCCAAGTGCCACTTCCTGTTTTTTCCGTGTTTTTTTTACATCGCAGAAAATCAATATCAAAGGGAGTCCAAATGCCACAAAACTTTATGGAGATTTTTTATTGACCAGAAGGAACATCTTGGGCCCTGGTAGCACCTGGGGGAGTCTCGAGGAGGGGACAACCCACCACGGCGCGCTAGGAGGCCCAGGCGCGCCCTGGTGGGTTGTGCCCACCTCGGGTGCCCCTCAGACCACATCTTTGCTCTATAAATACCCAAATATTCCCAAAACCATAGGGGAGTCGACCAAATATTCATCTAGCCACCGCAGAGTCCAGAACCACCAGATCCAATCTAGACACCATCTTAGATGGGGTTCACCACCTCCATTGGTGCCTCTCCGATGATGTGTGAGTAGTTCTTTGTAGACCTTCGGGTATGTAGTTAGTAGCTAGATGGCTTCATCTCTCTCTTGATTCTCAATACAATGGTCTCTTGGAGATCCATATGGTGTAACTCTTTTTGCGGTGTGTTTGTTGGGATCTGATGAACTTTGAGTTTATGATCAGTCATATCTTTTTATATCCATGAAAGTTATTTGAGTTTCTTTGATCTCTTATAGCCTCGTATTTCTTCTCCGTTATTTGGGTTTTGTTTGGCCAACTTGATCTGTTTATCTTGCAATGGGAAGAGATGCCCGGTAGTGCGTTCGATCTTATGGTGCTTGATCCTAGTAACAGAAAGGGAATGGACATTTATGTATCGTTGCTACTAAGGATAAAAAGATGGGATCTATATCTACGCAATAGATAAACGGATATTATCTACATCATGTCATCATTCTTATTGCATTACTCCATTTTCCCATGAACTTAATAAACTAGATGCATGCTGGATAGCGGTTGATGTGTGGAGTAATAGTAGTAGATGCAGGAAGGAGTCGGTCTACTAATCTTGGACGTGATGCCTATGTAATGATCATTGCTTGGATATCATCATAATTATTTGAGGTTCTATCAATTTCCCAACAGTAATTTGTTTACCCACCGTTTGCTATTTTTCTCGAGAGAAGCCATTAGTGAAACCTATGGCCCCCGGGTCTTCTTCCTCATATATTTGCTTGCGATCTACTTTTCCTTTGCATTTTTATTCAGATCTATTAAAACAAAAATACAAAAATACTTTGTTGCAATTTATTTATTTGCGATCTATTATTTCAATCTAGTACAATTTTCTGGCATCGTTACCCGAAAGGGATTGACACCCCCTTTAACGTGTCAGGTTGCGAGGTGTTGTTATTTGTGTGCAGGTGTTGTTTACGTTGTGTTGCTTGGTTATGCTTGAGTATCTAAATTATTATGTCAAAACTAGACTATTGCTTTGAATCACATAAAAGTCCAAATGTCCATGCTATAAAGAAAAGAATATGATATGACTTGATGAACATCACTCCACATCAAAAATTCTGTTTTTATCACTTACCTACTCGAGGATGAGTAGGAGTTAAGCTTGGGGATGCTGATATGTCTCCAACATACCTATAATTTTTGATGTTCCATGCAGTTTTATTATCAATCTTGGATGTTTTATAATCATTTTATAGTCATTTTATATCATTTTTTGGTACTAACATATTAACATAGTGCCCAGTGTCAGTTCTTGTTTTTCCATGTTTTTTACATCGCACGAAATCAATATCAAACGGAGTCCAAATGGTACGAAACTTTACGATGATTTTTTATGGGCCAAAAGGAAGCAGATGGGCCCTGGTTGCACCTGGGGGGTGCCCCGAGGGGGGCACAACCCACCAGGGCACGCCAGGAGGCCCTGGCGCCCCCCGGTGGGTTGTGCCCACCTCGGGTGCCCCCCGGACCGCCTCTTTGCTCTATAAATACCCCAAAAATCCCAGAGCCCTAGGGGAGTCGATGAAATATTCATCCAGCCACCACAGAGTCCAGAATCACCAGATCCAATCTAAACACCATCACGGAGGGGTTCACCACTTCCATTGGTGCCTCTCCGATGATGCGTGAGTAGTTCTTTGTAGACCTTCGGGTCCGTAGTTAGTAGCTAGATGGCTTCATCTCTCTCTCTCTCTCTCTTGATCCTCAATACAATGATCTCTTGGAGATCCATATGATGTAACTCTTTTGCGGTGTGTTTGTTGGGATCGATGAACTTCGAGTTTATGATCAGATCTATGTTTTTATACCCATGAAAGTATTTGAGTTCCTTTGATCTCTTTTATGCATGATCTCTATAGCCTCGTATTTCTTCTCTGATATTTGGGTTTTGTCTGGCCAACTCGATCTATTTATCTTTCAATGGGAAGAGGTGCCTGGTAGTGGGTTCGATCTTACGGTGCTTGATCCTAGTGACAGAAAGGGAACCGACACGTATGTATCATTGCTACTAAGGATAAAAAGATGGGATCTATATCTATGTAATAGATAAATGGATCTTGTCTACATCATGTCATCGTTCTTATTGCATTACTTCATTTTTCCATGAACTTAATACACTAGATGCTTGCTAGATAGCGGTCGATGTGTGGAGTAATAGTAGTAGATGCAGGCAGGAGTCGGTCTACTAACCTTGGGCGTGATGCCTATGTAATGATCATTGCCTGGATATCATCATAATTATTTGAGGTTTTATCAATTGCCCAACAGTAATTTGTCTACCCACCGTTTGCTATTTTTCTTGAGAGAAGCCACTAGTGAAACCTACGGCCCCCGGGTCTTCTTCCTCATATATTTGCTTGTGATCTACTTTTCCTTTGCATTTTTATTCAGATCTATTAAACCAAAAATACAAAAATACTTTTCTGCACTTTATTTATTTGCGATCTATTATTTCAATCTACTACAATTTTCTGGCATCGTTATCCAAAAGGGATTGACACCCCCTTTAACACGTCGGGTTGCGAGGTGTTGTTATTTGTGTGTAGGTGATGTTTACATTGTGTTGCATGGTTCTCCTACTGGTTCGATAACCTTGGTTTCTTCACCGAGGGAATTACCTACCGCCGTTGTGCTGCATCATCCCTTCCTCTTTGGGGAAATACCGACGTATTCCTAGCAGACAAGAGCTTTTTGTTGGGGAATGTAGTAATTTCAAAAAAATTCCTACGTACACGCAAGATCATGGTGATGCATAGCAACGAGAGGGGAGAGTGTTGTCTACATACCCTCGTAGACCGTTCGCGGAAGCGTTATACCAATGCGGTTGATGTAGTCATACGTCTTCACGTCCGACCGATCCAAGTACCGAAAGCACGACACCTCCGAGTTCTGCACACGTTCGGCTCGGTGACGTCCTCGCCTTCTTGATCCAGCAAGAGGGGCGAAGTAGTAGATGAGTTCCGGCAGCACGACGGCGTGGTGACGGTGTTGGTGAAGAACAATCTCCGCAGGGCTTCGCCTAAGCACTACAAAAACTATGACGAAGGATAAACTAGAGGGGACGGGGTTGCCGGCACACGGCTTGGTGTTTCTTGATGTCTCTTTGGTGCTATCCCTACCCCTCTATTTATATGTTGAGCCCTGGGGATGAAACTTGGAGTAAAAGCCTCCTCAAAGTCGGTTTCACCCGAAAGGCAAGAGTCCTTCTCGGACTCCAGGGCTAGACGCCAGGGTTCCCGGCGTCTACCCCTTAGACGCAAGGGTTCCTGGCGTCTAGCCTCTGGTCTCCGCAAAACTTCCTTTTGCACTTTCCAAAAGCCTCGTGGGCTTTCCGCTTTGGCCCAGATAAAGTGTTCTCGTGCCCAAACATTTCGGGAAACATCCGGAACCCCTTCCGGTGAATTATGGAACCCTTCCGGAGATCAAACACTACTATCCCATATACCAAACTTTATCTCTGGACCATTCCGGAGTTCCTCGTCATGTCCGTGATCTCATCTCGGACTCCGAACAACATTCGGTCATCAACATACATAACTCATATAGTACTATATCATCAACGAAGTTAAGCGTGCGGACCCTACGGGTTCGAGAACTATGTAGACATGACCGAGACACCTCTCTGGTCAATAACCAATAGCGGGACCTGGATGCCCATATTGGCTCCTACATATTCTACGGAGATCTTTATCGGTCAGACCGCATAACAACATATGTTGTTCCCTTTGTCATCGGTATGTTACTTGACCGAGATTCGATCGTCGGTATCTCAATACCTAGTTCAATCTCGTTACCGGTAAGTCTCTTTACTCGTTCCATAATACATCATCCCGCAACTAACTTATTAGTTGCAATGCTTGCAAGGCTTGAGTGATGTGTATTACCGAGAGGGCCCAGAGATACCTCTCCGACAATCGGAGTGACAAATCCTAATCTCGAAATACGCCAACCCAACAAGTACCTTCGGAGACACTTGTAGAGCACCTTTATAATCACCCAGTTACATTGTGACGTTTGGTATCACACAAAGTGTTCCTCCGGTAAACGGGAGTTGCATAATCTCATAGTCATAGGAACATGTATAAGTTATGAAGAAAGCGATAGCAACAAACTAAACGATCAAGTGCTAGGCTAACGGAATGGGTCAAGTCAATCACATCATTCTCCTAATGATGTGATCCCGTTAATCAAATGACAACTCATGTCTATGGTTAGGAAACATAACCATCTTTGATCAACGAGCTAGTCAAGTAGAGGCATACCAGTGACACTCTATTTTGTCTATGTATTCACACATGTATTATGTTTCCGGTTAATACAATTCTAGCATGAATAATAAACATTTATCATGATATAAGGAAATAAATAATAACTTTATTATTGCCTCTAGGGCATATTTCCTTCAGTCTCCCACTTGCACTAGAGTCAATAATCTAGTTCACATCACCATGTGATTTAACATCAATAGTTCACATCACCATGTGATTAACACCCATAGTTCACATCGACATGTGACCAACACCCAAAGGGTTTACTAGAGTCAATAATCTAGTTCACATCGCTATATGATTAACACCCAAAGAGTACTGAGGTGTGATCATGTTTTGCTTGTGAGAGAAGTTTAGTTAACGGGTCTGCCACATTCAGATCCGTAAGTATTTTGCAAATTTCTATGTCAACAATGCTCTACATGGAGCTACTCTAGCTAATTGCTCCCACTTTCAATATGTATCCAGATTGAGACTTAGAGTCATCTGGATCAGTGTCAAAACTTACATCGTAATGGTGTGTTCGAACATTGTAACGTACTTTATTAGATATGGTATGTTCTATGATGTCTCTTACCGATTTGCCACTATTGTTTTGGGGTTATGCATTAGAGACAGCTGCATTCATGTTAAATAAGGCACCATCTAAATCCGCTGAGATGATGTCGTATGAACTATGGTTTGGCTAGAAACCTAAGCCGTCGTTTCTTAAAAGTTTGGGGATACGACGCTTATGTCAAAAGGCTTCAGCCTGATAAGCTCGAACCCAAAGTGGCAAAGTGCGTCTTCATAGGATGCCCGAAAGAAACTATTGGGTGTACCTTCTACCACAGATTCAAAGGCAAAATCTTTGTTGCTAAGAATGAGTCCTTTCTAGAGAAGGAGTTTCTCTCGAAAGAAGTGAGTGAGAGGAAATTAGAACTTGATGAGGTGCTACCTCTTGAGCATGCATTGGTTTTCCCTTGAAGAGGAAAGGGTGATGCAGCAAAGTAGCGTAAGTATTTCCCTCAGTTTTTGAGAACCAAGGTATCAATCCAGTAGGAGACAACACATAAGTCACCTAGTACCTGCACAAACAATCAAGAACCTTGCAACCAACGCGATAAAGGGGTTGTCAATCCCTTCACGGTCACTCGCAAAAGTGAGATAGTAAGATAAATTGATATGTCCATTTTGCATCATGCTTTTATATCAATATTTATTGCATTATGGGCTGTTATTACACATTATGTCACAATACTTATGCCTTTTCTCTCTTTTTTACAAGGTTTACATGAAGTGGGAGAATGCCAGCAGCTGGAATTCTGGACTGGAAAAGGAGCAAATATTAGAGACCTATTTTGCACAACTCCAAAAGCCCTAAAACTCCACAGAAGTCACTTTTGGAATATATTAAAAATATTGGGCGAAGAAAGCACCAGAGGGGAGCCAGACACCGTCCACGAGGGTGGGGGCGCGCCCTACCCCCCTGGGCGCGCCCCTGGCCTCGTAGGCCACCTGGCAGGCCCCCGATGCCCATCTTTTGGTATAAGGTGTCTTTTGCCCTGGAAAAAGGAGGAAGCTTTCGGGATGAAGCACCGCCGTCTCGAGGTGGAACCTTGGCGGAACCAATCTAGGGCTCCGACGGAGCTGTTCTGCTAGGGAAACATCCCTCCGGGAGGGGGAAATCGTCACCATCGTCATCACCATCGATCCTATCATTGGAAGGGGGTCAATCTCCATCAACATATTCACCAGCACCATCTCCTCTCAAACCCTAGTTCATCTCTTGTATCCGATCTTTGTCTCAAAACCTCAGATTGGTACCTGTGGGTTGCTATAGTAGTGTTGATTACTCCTTGTAGTTGATGCTAGTTGGTTTACTTGGTGGAATATTATATGTTCAGATCCTTTATGCATATTAATACCCCTCTGATTATGAACATGAATATTATTTGTGAGTAGTTACGTTTGTTCCTGGGGACATGGAGAAGTCTTGCTATAAGTAGTCATGTGAATTTGGTATTCGTTCGATATTTTGATGAGATGTATGTTGTCTTTCCTCTAGTGGTGTTATGTGAACGTCGACTACATGACACTTCACCATTGTTTGGGCCTAGGGGAAGCCATTGGGAAGTAATAAGTAGATCATGGGTTGCTAGAGTGACAGAAGCTTAAACCCTAGTTTATGTGTTGCTTCGTAAGGGGCTGATTTGGATCCATATGTTTCATGCTATGGTTAGGTTTACCTTAATTCTTCTTTCGTAGTTGCGGATGCTTGCGAAGGGGGTTAATCATAAGTGGGATGCTTGTCCAAGGAAGGGCAGTACCCAAGCACTGGTCCACCCACATATCAAATTATCAAAGTAATGAACATGAATCATACGAGCATGATGAAAACTAGCTTGACAATAATTCCCATGTGTCCTTGGGAGCGCTTTTGTAGCGACCCGACCTCAGACGGTCAAGTCTCTGTGCTTAAGTGTCATCCCTGGATCGGTATGGTGACACACACAGTACTCGAGGATTTATAACAGAGGTAAAACACATGTATAATATAACGTAAATACTATTACCTCAGTCCAAATAGCGGAAGTAACAACAAGGTTGTGGATTCCCATCAACACCAACGGCAAAGTTGAGTGTAGAAATTGTAACCCTAACGTATCACTTACTCGTCATAAGAATCCTGCAACATGAGACGTTGCAGCCACAAAGGGTCAGTACATTGAATGTACTTGCAAATTCACACCATTGGATAATGATGAATAATAGCTATCACTACATGCATATTTGGCTGGTGGAAAGCTCTAAGTTTAATTTTTTACATAAAGCCAATTTTTCCCTACATCAAAGGAATAAATTTTATTTAACTACCAAGTTGGTTGAAAAATATTGAGAAGGTATATCCCCAACTCAATCCCAATTAAAAGTTAACAACCCAACAAATTAATTAAGTAAAGTGATGAGATCAAATCAATAATTCAAGTACCAGATACTCAAGATGTCCATAACCGGGGACACGGCTAACCATGATTAGTTTGTACACTCTGCAGAGGTTTGCACACTTTTCCCCACAAGACTCGATCTCCTCCATTGGATTTCTCGCACTACATGGTGTTTGAGAAACGGATGACCGAGACATAGTCTTTCAGAAGAGGTCCCCTTAACCGATAGATAGGCCGGTACACCTACAATCCCCTACATCTGCTAGCCCATCATGGAAAGGTTTCCCACAACTTACTAAACTATGCCAGAGCCCATAATGGCTTGTGGCTGCACACGGAAGTTTCTAGCATGAATAATCTTATGATCCCTTTGAGCCTGGGTGGCAAACCATAGGATGATCACACGGTAACCCCGAGATCTCCTAGAACAACACTAGTAAATCCCCAGGTGTCCGGGCAAGTCCACTGGTATATCCCCAGGGTGCCCCAACCAATCCACCCAGATGTGTATTAAAGTAGCCACCTTAAGTTAAACCTTAGTTAACAATAATCTCTCACAACTTCCATGAATTCTCTCAAACCATTCCACGTCTATGAGCATAGCATAGCAGTATAAGCATAACGTATAAGTAACTCCCAAGGTTTGAGTGCAGGGCAATAAGTTCCTACCTCATCAACTACTTCCCAATACCCACATGTTATCAAATCCTACTCATGCAATGTTTGAAGGGTTGAAACTAATGCATAAAAACTGGGTAATGAAAGGTATGATCAAAGTGTAAACTTGCCTTGTACTATTGATGAAGATGATTCGCACTCATAACTCCTGACAGTTCTACTCGTCACACTTCGATCAATCTAGCGTAAGCAAGCAATAGTAACCATACATAAGCAATCACTCAAAAGATCGGGAAGAACGAAGAAGACAATTCGGAAAAGATCAAAACCAAGCAAATAACTCTTGCAACATAAAACAATTTCTAACAATACCAAAATTATGTGAATTTGGCCTTATCAGAAAGTTTAGGTCAAGAGCTTCGATTTGCAAAAAGAATCAACTCAAACGGAGTTATAAAACTCGAGTTATGAACAAAAGAAATTCAAATTCAAATCTGATCTAATTCAAAATTTAAAATTTCAAAAATATATTTAAGTTGGTTATCTGGATAGATGAGATCATAACGAAGAAGTGGGCGTTGGTTTCGTTGGATTTCGATAAACGAGTCAAAAGTAGTGAGAGTTTGAAGATTAGGGACTAATCTATAAATAAAATATTCACGGATGGGTCCCTGGCTGAAATTAAAAGGAAAAAGAAAAATCCTATCGAACGAATGTTCGCTACCGAACCTAAACCAACGAACTCCTTCGCTCCAGAGGCTAAACCAGCGAGCGTTCACTAATAAAAAGAAACGTTAAAAAAATTGATCTAGTCCATTGGATCCAAATCTGATGGTGAGGGAGGGGTTGGGAGGTACCGCGGCGGTGGAGGTCGACGTTACCGGAGAAGGAGGCCGCGGCGGCTCGGGCGTCGAGGGGACAGCTGCTCTAGTGGTCCTCCGGCGTGGCAGAGGGGTCACGGAGAAGCGGCGCGACGTGGGGACTCCGAAGGTGGTGGCGGCGTCGGGCGTAGGCGGCGGTGGAGCGCGGTGCAACGGCAGCGGATCTCGTCGGAGCTCGGACTCCAGCGAGGTTTGTGCGAGCCTACGGCGGTGGCGAGCTGGGGCAAGCGGGGCGAGGAGAGAGAGGGGCCTCGGGGCAATGCTATTTAAGGAGGAGGGGAGGCAAGGGCGGCGAGGAGAGACCGGGCGGAGCACGGCGGTGGCCGGCGTCGTACATGGCTCGGTCTCCTGCGAGAGGTCGGTGACGACGCGACTGGGCTGGGCCTGGCTGGCTAGCTGGGCCGGCCCAGTTGGAGGAAGGGTTTTTTAAGACATTTTTTACAGACAATAAAATATAGAAAAAACGATACAATAAAAATATAATATAGGCATATTATATATGAAAATTTTCAGAAAAAGATTTTCTACGACTTAAACATTTTTCAAGAGTCAAATAAAATCCACAAAAATTTAAATAAAGCAAAGAGTGCTACTAATGCAATAAAACCCAATAAAAATCATTTAAAAATACCAAAATGATTTCAAATTTATTTCTCTTCAATTTTATGATGTAGGGAATCATTTTACCCGATTTTCCATTTATTTATTTTTGGATAAAAATAATTTGAATAAAACCCAAATAACTCCAAATTGAAAAGTAATTTCAAAAGGACTTTAAATTTGATCCTTTTAAACTTCCAACTCATATTTCATATGTTTTGAAGAAGTCATTTTATCTTCTCTCATGAAAATCATTGAGTTGCTTAAAGTTTCTGAATTTGAAATATTTCCAAATGAAATTCAAATCTTTTCAAAACCCTTTTCGTTTATTTAAATGGAAGAAGTCATGTCATCTTCTCTCTAGGGTTTTGTATTTGAAAAGAATTTGAATTCACGGAGATCATAAATGCAAAATGAAAGTTTGGGAAAGTCCTTTTATTCCCTCTCATTTAATTTTCAAAAAAAGTTTCAAGTTTCACTCAATTTCACACAAGCAACCACACCACAATCAAACAATCAATCAAAACTATTTATTTATTATAAAATTCCAAAATTTAGAATTTTGGGATGTTACAGCTTTCCTTTATATAAGAGTTTGTCCAGGCTTGTCCTTTGCTACAAAAAGGATTGGTCCACCTTGCTACACCTTGTTTACTTTTATTACTTGTTACCCGTTACGAATTACCTTATCACAAAACTATCTGTTACCGATAATTTCAGTGCTTGCAGAGAATACCTTACTGAAAACCGCTTGTCATTTCCTTCTCCTCCTCATTGGGTTCAACACTCTTACTTATCGAAAGGACTACGATAGATCCCCTATACTTGTCGGTCATCAAGACTCTTTTCTGGCGTCGTTGCCGGGGAGTAAAGTGCCTTTGGTAAGGAAAAAAATTATATAGTGTGCTGAAACTTATTGTCACTTGTTACTATGGAAAATAATCCTTTGAGGGCTTGTTCGGGGTATCTTCACCCCGACCAGTAGAGCAAAGAGTTGCTCCTCAACTTGCTGAACATACTAAAAATGTTTACTTTTAAATTCCTTGAGGTATGATAGAGAAACTGCTAGCTAGTCCTTTTACAGGAGATGGAACATTACATCCCGATATGCACCTAATATATGTGGATGAAGTTTGTGGATTATTTAAGCTTGCAGGTATGCCCGAGGATGTTATCAAGAAGAAGGTCTTCCCTTTATCTTTGAAGGGAAAGGTATTGACATGGTTTAGGCTATGTGATGATATTGGATCATGGAACTACAACCGATTGAAATTGGAATTTCATCAGAAGTTTTATCTATGCATCTGGTTCATCGTGATCGTAATTATATATATAATTTTTGGCCTCGCAAAGGAGAAAGCATCGCCAAGCTTGGGGGAGGCTTAAGTCAATGTTATATTCATGCCCCAATCATGAGCTCTTAAGAGAAATTATTATTCAAAAAATTTATGCTTGGTTTTCTCTCAATAATCGCTCCATGCTTGATAGTTCTTGCACTAGTTCTTTTAGGATGAAGACTATTGAATTCAAATGGGATTTATTAGAAAGAATTAAACGCAACTCTGAAGATTGGGAACTCGACAAAGTTAAGGAGTCAGGTATAACACCTAAGTTTGATTGTGTTAAATCATTTATGGATACCGATGCTTTTCGTGAATTTAGCACTAAATATGGACTTGAATCTAAGATAGTAGCTTCTTTCTGTGAATCATTTGCTACTCATCTTGATCTCCCTAAGGATAAGTGGTTTAAATATCATCCTCCCATTGAAGTAAAAATAGTTGAACCTATTAAAGTTGAAGAAAATACTATCACTTATAATGTTGATCCTATTGTTCCTACCGCCTTATATTGAGAAACCACCTTTCCCTGTTAGAATAAAGGATCATGCTAAAGCTTCAACTATGGTTCGTAAGAGTAATGCTAGAACACCTACACCCCCTGAGCAAATTAAAGTTGAACCTAGTGTTGCTATGGTTAAAGATCTCTTGGTCAATAATATTGATGGGCATGTTATTTACTTCTGTGATGAAGCTGCTAGAATTGCTAAACCTGATACTAAAGACAAACATAGACCTGTTGTTGGCATGCCTGTTGTTTCTATTAAAATAGGAGATCACCGTTATCATGGCTTATGTGATATGGGTGCTAGTGTTAGTGCAATACCTTATACTTTATATAAAGAAATTATGCAAGATATTGCACCTGTTGAGATAGAAGATATTGGTGTTACTATTAAGCTTGCCAATAGAGATACAATTTCACCAGTTGGGATTGTTAGAGATGTTGAAGTCTTGTGTGGGAAAATTAATTATCCTACTAATTTTCTTGTTCTTGCTTCCCCACAAGATGACTTTTGCCCCATTATATTTGGTAGACCCTTCTTGAATAATGTTAATGCTAAGATAGACTGCAAAAAGGATGTTGGTTTTGTTGGTTTAGGGGATATGTCTCATGACTTTAATTTTGCTAAATTCCATAGACAACCCCATGATAAAGAATTGCCTAGTAAATATGAAATTATTGGTCTTGATTCTATTGCCGTGACTCCTAATGATCCTTTAGAACAATATTTGCTAGACCATGAAAATGATATGTTTATGAATGAAAGAAGGGAAATAGATGAAGTATTCTTTAAACAGGGACCATTTTGAAACACAACTTGCCTGTTGAAATTCTAGGGGATCCTCCTCCACCCAAGGGTGATCCCGTGTTAGAGCTTAAACCATTACCCGATTCTCTTAAATATGATTATCTTGATGAAAAGAAGATATATCATGTTATTATTAGTGCTAACCTTTCAGAGTAGGAAGAAGAGAGATTATTGAAAACTCTGAAGAAGCACCACGCTGCTATTGGATATACTATTGATGATCTTAAGGGCATTAGTCCCACTCTATGCCAGGACAAAATAAAATTGGAGAAAGACGCTAAGCCAGTTGTTGATCACCAATGACGGTTAAATCCTAAGATGAAAGAAGTGGTAAGAAATGAAATACTAAAGCTTTTGGAGGTAGGCATAATATATCCCGTTGCTGATAGTCAGTGGGTAAGTCATGTCCATTGTGTCCCTAAAAAGGGAGGCATTATTCTTGTTCCTAATGATAAAGATGAATTGATCCCACAAAGAATTGTTACTGGTTATAGAATGGTAATTGATTTCCGCAAATTAAATAAAGCTACTAGAAAGTATCATTACCCATTACCTTTTATTGATCAAATGCTAGAAAGATTATCCAAACATACACATTTTTGCTTTCTAGATGGTTATTCTGGTTTCTCTCAAATACCTGTGTCGTAAGAGGATCAGGAAAAGACCACTTTTACTTGCCCTTTCGGTACCTTTGCTTATAGACATATGCCTTTTGGTTTATGTAATGCACCTTCTATCTTTCAAAGATGTATGACTGCTATATTCTCTGACTTTTGTGAAAAGATTGTTGAGGTTTTCATGGATGATTTCTCCGTGTATGGAACTTCTTTTGATGATTGCTAAGCAACCTTGAGCGAGTTTTCCAGACATGTGAAGAAACTAATCTTCTCTTGAATTGGGAGAAGTGCCAATTTATGGTTAATGAAGGTATTGTCTTCGGTCATAAAGTTTCTAAAAGAGGCATTGAAGTTCATAAAGCTAAAGTTGATGCTATTGAAAAGATGTCGTGTCCTAAGGACATTAAAGGTATAAGAAGTTTCCTTGGTCATGCCAGTTTTATAGGAGGTTCATTAAAGACTTATCAAAAATTTCTAGGCCTCTGACTAATCTCTTACAAAAAGATGTTCCTTTTGTCTTGGATGATGATTGTGTAGAAGCATTTGAAATACTTAAGAAAGCCTTGATTTCTGCACCTATTATCCAGCCACCTGATTGGAATTTACGCTTTGAAATTATGTGTGATGCCAGTGATTATGTTGTAGGTGTTGTCCTAGGACAAAGAGTTGATAAGAAATTAAATGTTATCCAATATGCTAGTAAAACTCTAGACAGTGCCCAAGAAATTATGCTACTACTGAAAATGAATTTTTGGCAGTTGTATTTGCTTGTGATAAATTCAGGCCTTATATTGTTGATTCTAAAGTAACTGTTCACATTGATCATCCTACTATTAAATATCTTATGGAAAAGAAAGATGATAAACCTAGACTTATTAGATGGGTTCTCTTGCTACAAGAATTTGATTTGCATATTATTGATAGAAAGGGAGCTGAGAATCCCGTTGCAGAAAACTTGTCTAGGTTAGAAAATTTTCTTGATGACCCACTACCTATAGATGATAGCTTTCCTGATGAACACTTAACTGTCATAAATACTTCTCATACTGCCCCATGGTATGCTGATTATGCTAATTACATTGTTGCTAAATTTATTGAAGGAAATATGCCCTAGAGGCAGTAATAAAGTTATTATTTATTTCCTTATTTCATGATAAATGTTTATTATTCATGCTAGAATTGTATTAACCAGAAACATAATACATGTGTGAATACATAGACAAACAAAGTGTCACTAGTATGCCTCTGCTTGACTAGCTCGTTGATCAAAGATGGTTATGTTTCCTAACCATGGACATGAGTTGTCATTTGATAAATGGGATCACATCATTAGGAGAATGATGTGATTGACACGACCCGTTCCATTAGCTTAGCACTTGATCGTTTTAGTTTACTTCTATTGCTTTCTTCATGACTTATACATGTTTCTATGACTATGAGATTATGCAACTCCCGATTACCGGAGGAACACTTTGTGTGCTACCAAATGTCACAACATAACTGGGTGATTATAAAGGTGCTCTATAGGTGTCTCCGCTGGTACTTGTTGAGTTGGCATAGATCGAGATTAGGATTTGTCACTCCGATTGTCGGAGAGGTATCTATGGGCCCTCTCGGTAATGCACATCACTATAAGCCTTGCAAGTAATGCAACTAATGAGTTAGTTGTGGGATAGTGCATTACGGAACGAGTAAATAGACTTGCCGGTAACGAGATTGAACTAGGTATTGAAATACCGACGATCGAATCTCAGGCAAGTAACATACCGATGACAAAGGGAACAACATATGTTGTTATGCTGTTTGACCGATAAAGATCTTCGTAGAATATTTAGGAGCCAATATGAACATCCAGGTTTCGCTATTGGTTATTGACCGGAGACGTGTCTCGGTCATGTCTACATAGTTCTCGAACCCGTAGGGTTCGCACGCTTAACGTTTGGTGACAATCGGTATTATGAGTTTATGTGATTTGATGTACCTAAGGTAGTTTGGAGTCCCAGATGAGATCGGGGACATGACGAGGAGTCTCGAAATGGTCGAGACGTAAAGATCGATATATTGGACGACTATATTCGGACATCGTAAAGGTTCCGAATATTTTTCGGAGTACCGGGTAGTTACGGGAATATGGGGAAGAAGTATTGGGCCTCATGGGCCAAGTGGTGGAAGAGAGGAGGCAGGGCGCGCGCCCTCCTGGCCCAAACCAAATTGGACTAGGGGGCCGGGCCCCCTTTCCTCCTTTCCTCCCTCTCCTTCCTTCTCCCTCTCCTCCTTCCTTTCCTCCTCCTAGTAGGAGTAGGAAAGGGGAGGCCTACTCCTACTAGGAGGAGGACTCCTCCTCCTGGCACGCCCTACAGGGGCCGGCCGGCCTCCCCCTTTCTCCTTTATATACGGGGGCATGGGGCACCCTAGAACACACAAGTTGATTGTTCCAAGCCGTGTGCGGTGCCCCCTCCACCATAATCCACCTCGATCATATCGTAGCAGTGCTTAGGCGAAGCCCTGCGTCAGTAGCAACATCATCACCGTCATCACGTCGTCGTGCTGACGGAACTCTCCCGTGAAGCTCTGTTGGATCGGAGTTCATGGGATGTCATTGAGCTAAACATGTGCTGAACTCGGAGGTGCCGTGCGTTCGGTACTTGGATCGGTCGGATCGTGAAGACGTTCGACTACATCAACCGTGTTCTCATAACACTTCCGCTTACGGTCTACGAGGGTATGTGGACGATACTCTTCCCTCTCATTGCTATGCATCACCATGATCTTTCGTGTGCGTAGGAAATTTTTGAAATTACTACGTTCCCCAACAGTGGCATCCGAGTCAGGTTTATGCATAGATGTTATATGCACGAATAGAACACAAGTGAGTTGTGGGCGATACAAGTCATATTACTTACCAGCATGTCATACTTTGGTTCGGCGGTATTGTTGGATGAAGCGGCCCGGACCGACATTACGCGTACGCTTACGCGAGACTGGTTCTACCGATGTGCTTCGCACATAGGTGGCTGGCGGGTGTCAGTTTCTCCAACTTTAGTTGAACCGAGTGTGACTACACCTGGTCCTTGTTGAAGGTTAAAACAACACTAACTTGACGAAATATCGTTGTGGTTTTGATGCGTAGGTAAGAACAGTTCTTGCTCGGCCCGTAGCAGCCACGTAAAACTTGCAACAACAAAGTAGAGGACGTCTAACTTGTTTTTGGTGGGCATGTTGTGATGTGATATGGTCAAGACATGATGCTAAATTTTATTGTATGAGATGATCATGTTTTGTAACACAGTTATCGGCAACTGGCAGGAGCCATATGGTTGTCGCTTTATTGTATGAAATTCAATCGCCATGTAATTACTTTACTTTATCACTAAGCGGCAGCGATAGTCATGGAGGCAATAGTTGGCGTGACGAGAACGATGCTTCGATGGAGATCAGGGTGTCAAGCCGGTGACGATGGTGATCATGACGGTGCTTTGGAGATGGATATCACAAGCACAAGATGATGATGGCCATATCATATCACTTATATTGATTGCATGTGATGTTTATCCTTTATGCATCTTATTCTGCTTGATTGACGGTAGCATTATAAGATGATCTCTCACTAAATTTCAAGGTACAAGTGTTCTCCCTGAGTATGCACCGTTGCCAAAGTTCGTCATGCTGAGACACCACGTGATGATCGGGTGTGATAAGCGCTGCATTCATATACAATGCGTACAAGCCAGTTTTTGCACATGCAGAAAAACTAGGGTTAAACTTGACGAGCCTAGCATATGCAGATATGGCCTCGGAACACTGAGACCGAAAGGTCGAGCGTGAATCATATAGTAGATATGATCAACATAGTGATGTTCACCATTGAAAACTACTCCATCTCACGTGATGATCGGACATGGTTTAGTTGATATGGATCACGTGATCACTTAGATGATTAGAGGGATGTCTATCTAAGTGGGAGTTCTTAAATATGATTAATCGAACTTTAATTTATAATGAACTTAGTAATCGATAGTATTTTGCTTGCCTATGTTGTTGTAGATAGATGGCCCATGCTGTTGTTCCGTTAAATTTTAATGCGTTCCTTGAGAAAGCAAAGTTGAAAGATGATGGTAGCAATTACACGGACTGGGTCCGTAACTTGAGGATTATCCTCATTGCTGCACAGAAGAATTACGTCCTGGAAGCACCGATGGGTGCCAAACCCGCTGCAGGAGCAACACCAGATGTTATGAACGTCTGGCAGAGCAAAGCTGATGACTACTCGATAGTTCAGTGTGCCATGCTTTACGACTTAGAACTGGGACTTCAACGACGTTTTGAAACGTCATGGAGCATATGAGATGTTCCAGGAGTTGAAGTTAATATTTCAAGCAAATGCCTGGATTGAGAGATATGAAGTCTCCAATAAGTTTTATAGCTGCAAGATGGAGGAGAATAGTTCTGTCAGTGAACATATACTCAGAATGTCTGGGTACCATAACCACTTGACTCAACTGGGAGTTAATCTTCCTGTTGATAGTGTCATTGACAGAGTTCTTCAATCACTGCCACCAAGCTACAAGAGCTTCATGATGAACTATAATATGCAAGGGATGGATAAGACGATTCCCGAGCTCTTCGCAATGCTAAAAGCTGCAAAGGTAGAAATCAAGAAGGAGCATCAAGTGTTGATGGTCAATGAGACCACCAGTTTCAAGAAAAAGGGTAAAGGGAAGAAGAAAGGGAACTTCAAGAAGAACAACAAACAAGTTGCTGCTCAAGAGAAGAAACCCAAGTCTAGACCTAAGCTTGAGACTGGGTGCTTCTACTGCAAAGGGACTGGTCACGAGAAGCGGAACTGCCCCAAGTATTTGGCGGATAAGAAGGATGGCAAGGTGAACAGAGGTATATGTGATATACATGTTATTGATGTGTACCTTACTAAAGCTCACAGTAGCACCTGGGTATTTGATACTGGTTCTGTTGCTAATATTTGCAACTCGAAACAGGGACTACGGATTAAGCGAAGATTGGCTAAAGACGAGGTGACGATGCGCGTGGGAAATGGTTCCAAAGTCGATGTGATCGTCGTCAGCACACTACCTCTACATCTACCTTTGGGATTAGTTTTAGACCTGAATAATTGTTATTTGGTGCCAGCATTAAGCATGAACATTATATCTGGATCTTGTTTGATGCGAGATGGTTATTCATTTAAATCGGAGAATAATGGTTGTTCTATTTATATGAGTAATATCTTTTATGATCATGCACCCTTGAAGAGTGGTCTATTTTTGATGAATCTCGATAATAGTGATACACATATTCATAATGTTGAAGCCAAAAGATGCAGAGTTGATAATTATAGTGCAACTTATTTGTGACACTGTCGTTTATATCATATTGGTGTAAAAGCATGAAGAAGATCCATTCTGATGGACTTTTGGAATCACTTGATTATGAATCACTTGGTACTTGTGAGCCATGCCTCATGGGCAAGATGACTAAAACATCATTCTCCGAAACTATTGAGCGAGCAATAGATTTGTTGGAAATCATACATATTGATGTATGTGGTCCGATGAATATTAAGGCTCGCGACGGGTATAGTTATTTTCTCACCTTCACAGATGATTTGAGCAGATATGGGTATATCTACTTGATGAAACATAAGTCTGAAACATTTGAAAAGTTCAAAGAATTCCAGAGTGAACTTTAAAATCATCGTAACAAGAAAATAAAGTTTCTATGATCTGATCATGGAGGAGAATATTTGAGTTACGAGTTTGGTCTTCATTTGAAACAATGCGGAATAGTTTCGCAACTCACGCCACCCGGAACACCACAACATAATGGTGTCCAAACGTCATAATCGTACTTTACTAGATATGGTGCGATCTATGATGTCTCTTACTGATTTACCGCTATCATTTTGGGGTTACGCTTTAGAGACAGCTGCATTCACGTTAAATAGGGCACCATCTAAATCCGTTGAGACGCCGCCTTATGAACTATGGTTTGGCAAGAAACCAAAGTTATCGTTTCTTAAAGTTTGGGGCTTCGATGCTTATGTGAAAAAGCTTCAACCTAATAAACTCGAACCCAAATCGGAGAAATGTGTCTTCATAGGATACCCAAAGAAGACTGTTGGGTACACCTTCTATCACAGATCCGAAGGCAAGACATTTGTTGCTAAGAATGGATCCTTTCTAGAGAGGGAGTTTCTCTTGAAAGAATTGAGTGGGAGGAAAGTAGAACTTGATGAGGTAACTGTACCTGCTCCCTTATTGGAAAGTAGTCCATCACAGAAACCGATTCCTGTGACACCTACACCAATCAGTGAGGAAGCCAATGATGATGATCATGAAACTTTAGGTAAAGTTACTACCAAACCTCGTAGGTCAACCAGAGTAAGATCCGCACCAGAGTGGTACGGCAATCCTGTTCTGGAGGTCATGTTACTTGACCATGACGAACCTACGAACTATGAGGAAGCGATGATGAGCCCAGATTCCGCAAAATGGCTTGAGGCCATGAAATCTGAGATGGGATCCATGTATGAGAACAAAGTGTGGACTTTGGTTGACTTGCTCGATGATCGGCAAGCCATCGAGATTAAATGGACCTTCAACAAGAAGACTGACATCGATAGTAACGTTACTGTCTACAAAGCTCGACTTGTTGCGAAAGGTTTTCGACAAGTTCAAGGGGTTGAGTATGATGAAACTTTCTCACCCGTAGCGATACTTAAGTCTGTCTGAATCATGTTAGCTATTGCCACATTTTATGATTATGAAATTTGGCAAATGGATGTAAAGACTGCATTCCTCAATGGATTTCTGGAAGAAGAGTTGTATATGATGCAACCTGAAGGTTTTATCGATCTAAATGGTACTAACAAAGTGTGCAAGGTCCAGCGATCCATCTATGGACTGGTGCAAGCATCTCGGAGTTGGAATAAACGTTTTGATAGTGTGATCAAAGCATATGGTTTTATACAGACTTTTGGAGAAGCCTGTATTTACAAGAAAGTGAGTGGGAGCTCTGCAGTATTTCTAATATTATATGTGGATGACATATTGTTGATTGGAAATGATATAGAATTTCTGGATATCATAAAAGGATACTTGAATAAGAGTTTTTCAATGAAATACCTCGGTGAAGATGCTTATATATTGGGCATCAAGATCTATAGAGATAGATCAAGACACTTAATTGGACTTTCACAAAGCACATACCTTGATAAAGTTTTGAAGAAGTTCAAAATGGATCAAGCAAAGAAAGGGTTCTTGCCTGTGTTACAAGCCATGAAGTTGAGTAAGACTCAATGCCCGACCAATGTAGAAGATAGAGAGAAAATGAAAAATGTTCCCTATGCTTCAGCCATAGGCTCTATCATGTATGCAATGCTATGTACCAGACCTGATGTGTGCCTTTCTATTAGTTTAGCAGGGAGGTACCAAAGTAATCTAGGAGTTAATCACTGGACAGCGGTCAAGAACATCCTGAAATAGCTGAAAAGGACTAAGGATATGTTTCTCGTTTATGGAGGTGACAAAGAGCTCGTCGTAAATGGTTATGATAACCCACAAGTATAGGGGGTCGCAACAGTTTTCGAGGGTAGAGTATTCAACCCAAATTTATTGATTCGACACAAGGGGAGCCAAAGAATATTCTCAAGTATTAGCAGCTGAGTTGTCAATTTAACCACACCTGGAAACTTAATATCTGCAGCAAAGTGTTTAGTAGCAAAGTAATATGATAGTAGTGGTATCGGTAGGAAAAGGTAACAGTAGCAAAAGTAATTTTTTTGGTGTTTTATAGTGATGATAACAATAGCAATGGAAAAATAAATAAGAGAAGAACAATATATGGAAAACTCGTAGGCAATGGATCGGTGATGGAGAATTATACCAGATGCGATCGATCATGTAACAGTCATAACCTAGGGTGACACAGAACTAGCTCCAGTTCATTAATGTAATGTAGGCATGTATTCCGAATATAGTCATACGTGCTTATGGAAAAGAACTTGTGTGACATCTTTTGTCCTACTCTCCCATGGCAGCGGGGTCCTATTGGAAACTAAGGGATATTAAGGCCTCCTTTTAATAAAGTACTAGACCAAAGCATTAACACATAGTGGATACATGAACTCCTCAAACTACGGTCATCACCGGTAAGTATCCTGATTATTGTCACTTCGGGGTTAACGGATCATAACACATAATAGGTGACTATAGACTTGCAAGATAGGATGAAGAACTCTCATATATTGATGAAAACATAATAGGTTCAGATCTGAAATCATGGCACTCGGGCCCTAGTGACAAGCATTAAGCATAGCAAAGTCATAGCAACATCAATCTCAGAACATAGTGGATACTAGGGATCAAACCCTAACAAAACTAACTCGATTACATGATAAATCTCATCCAACCTATCACTGTCCAACAAGCTTACGATGGAATTACTCATGCACGGCGATGAGCATCATGAAATTGGTGATGGAGGATGGTTGATGATGACGATGGCGACGGATTCCCCTCTCCGGAGCCCCGAACGGACTCCAGATCAGCCCTCCCGAGAGAGTTTAGGGCTTGGCGGCGGCTCCGCATCGTAAAATGCGATGAATCCTTCTCCCTGGTTTTTTCTCCCCGAAAGTGAATATATGGAGTCAGGGCTGAGGTCGGTGGAGCGTCAGGGGGCCCACGAGGCAGGGGGCGCGCCCCCACCCTCGTGGACAGGTGGAGGCTTATACGTCCATTTTGCATCATGCTTTTATATTGATATTTATTGCATTATGGGCTGTTATTACACATTATGTCACAATACTTATGCCTATTATCTGTTATTTTTCAAGGTTTACATAAAGAGGGAGAATGCCAGCAGCTGGGATTCTGGGCTGGCAAAGGAGAAAATATTAGAGACCTATTCTGCATAGCTCCAAAAGACCTAAAACTTCATGCAAGTGATTTTCAGAATATATAAAAAATACTGAGCGCAAGAAGTTCCTGAGGGGGGCCACACCCTGGCCACGAGGGTGGGGGCGCGCCCTATTACCCTGGGCGCGCCCCCTGCCTCATGGGCCCCCTGGTGGCCCTCCGATGCCCATCTTCTGCTATATGTAGTCTTTCGTTGAGGAAAAAATCATAAGCAAGCTTTCGGGATGAGACTCCGCTTCCACGAGGCAGAACCTTGGCGGAACCAATCTAGGGCTCTGGCGGAGCTGTTCTGCCGGGGACACTTCCCTCCGGGAGGGGGAAATCATCGCCATCGTCATCACCAGCGCTCCTCTCATTGGGAGGGGGCCAATCTCCATCAACATCCTCACCAGCACCATCTCCTCTCAAACCCTAGTTCATCTCTTGTATCCAATTCTTGTCTCTAAGTCTGGGATTGGTACCTGTGGGTTGCTAGTAATGTTGATTACTCCTTGTAGTTGATGCTAGTTGGTTTATTTGGTGGAAGATCATATGTTCAGATCCTATATGCACATTAATACCCCTCTGATTATGAACATGAATATGCTTTGTGAGTAGTTACGTTTGTTCCTGAGGACATGGGAGAAGTCTTGCTATTAGTAGTCATGTGAATTTGGTATTCGTTCGATATTTTGATGAGATGTATGTTGTCTCTCCTCTAGTGGTGTTATGTGAACGTCGACTACATGACACTTCACCATTATTTGGGCCTAGAGTAAGGCATTGGGAAGTAATAAGTAGATGATGGGTTGCTAGAGTGACAGAATCTTAAACCCTAGTTTATGCGTTGCTTCGTAAGGGGCTAATTTGGATCCACATGTTTCATGCTATGGTTAGGTTTACCTTAATACTTTTGTTGTAGTTGCGGATGCTTGCAATAGAGGTTAATCATAAGTGGGATGATTGTCCAAGTAAGGACAGTACCCAAGCACCGGTCCACCCACATATCAGATTATCAAAGTACCGAACGCGAATCATATGAACATGATGAAAACTAGCTTGACGATAATCCCCATGTGTCCTCGGGAGCGCTTTTCTCTATATAAGAGTTTGTCCAGGCTTGTCCTTTGCTACAAAAAGGATTGGGACACCTTGCTGCACTTTATTTACTTTTGTTACTTGTTGCTCGTTACAAATTATCTTATCACAAAACTATCTGTTACCTATAATTTCAGTGCTTGCAGAGAATACCTTGCTGAAAACCGCTTATTATTTCCTTCTGCTCCTCGTTGGGTTCAACACTCTTACTTATCGAAAGGACTATGATAGATCCCCTATACTTGTGGGTCATCAGAGCCCCCCTTGACGTGGATCTTCCTTCCAGTATTTTTTATATATTCCAAAATAATTATCCATTGATTTTCATGTCATTCCGATAACTTTTATTTCTGCACAAAAATAACACCATGGCAATTCTGCTGAAAACGGTGTCAGTCCGGGTTAGTTCCATTAAAATCATGCAAGTTAGAGTCCAAAACAAGGGCAAAAGTGTTTGGAAAAGTAGATACGACGGAGATGTATCAGGTTACGTTGATGCAAGCTTTGACACTGATCCGGACGATTGTAAATCGCAAACCGGATACGTGTTTATATTGAACGGTGGAGCTCTCAGTTGGAGCAGTTCTAAACAAAGAGTCGTGGCGGGATCTACGTGTGAAGCGGAGTATATAGCTTCTTCGGAAGCAGAAAATGAAGGAGTCTAGATGAAGGAGTTCATATCCGATCTAGGTGTCATACCTAGTGCATCGGGTCCAATGAAAAATCTTTTGTGACAATACTGGTGCAATTTCCTTGGCAAAAGAATCCAGATTTCACAAGAGAACCAAACACATCAAGAGACGCTTCAATTCCATCCGCGATCAAGTCCAGGTGGGAGACATAGAGATTTGCAAGATACATACGGATCTGATCATTGCAGACCCATTGAATAAGCCTCTCTCATGAGCAAAACATGATCAGCACCAAGGCTCCATGGGTGTTAGAATCATTACTATGTAATCTAGATTATTGACTCTAGTGCAAGTGGGAGACTGAAGGAAATATGCCCTAGAGGCAATAATAAAGTTATTATTTATTTCCTTATTTCATGATAAATGTTTATTATTCATGCTAGAATTGTATTAATCGGAAACATAATACATGTGTGAATACATAGACAAACAAAGTGTCACTAGTATGCCTCTACTTGACTAGCTCATTGATCAAAGATGGTTATGTTTCCTAACCATGGACATGAGTTGTAATTTGATAAACGGGATCACATCATTAGGAGAATGATGTGATTAACTTGACACATTCCGTTAGCTTAGCACTTGATCATTTTAGTTTACTGCTATTGCTTTCTTCATGACTTATACATGTTTCTATGACTATGAGATTATGCAACTCTAGATTACCGGAGGAACACGTTGTGTGCTACCAAGCATCACAACGTAACTGGGTGACTATAAAGGTGCTCTACAGGTGTCTCCGATGGTACTTGTTTAGTTGGCATAGATCGAGATTAGGATTTGTCACTCTGATTGTCGGAGAGGTATCTCTAGGACCTCTCGGTAATGCACATCACTATAAGCCTTGCAAGCAATGCAACTAATGAGTTAGTTGCGGGATAGTGCATTACGGAACGAGTAAAGAGACTTGCCGGTAATGAGATTGAACTAGGTATTGAAATACCGACGATCGAATCTCGGGCAATTAACATACCGATGACAAAGGGAACAACATATGTTGTTATGCGGTTTGACCGATAAAGATCTTCGTAGAATATGTAGGAGCCAATATGAACATGCAGGTTCCGCTATTGGTTATTGACCGGAGACGTGTCTCGGTCATGTCTACATAGTTCTCGAACCCGTAGGGTCCGCACGCTTAACGTTCGGTGACGATCGGTATTATGAGTTTATGTGATTTGATGTACCGAAGGTAGTACGGAGTCCCGTATGAGATCGGGGACATGAAGAGGAGTCTCAGAATGGTTGAGACGTAAAGATCAATATATTGGACGACTATATTCGGACATCGAAAAGGTTCTGAGTGATTCGGGTATTTTTTAGAGTACCGGGGAGTTACGGTAATACGGGGAAGAAGTATTGGGCCTCATGGGCCAAGTGGTGGAAGAGAGGAGGCAAGGCCCGCGGCCCTCCTGGCCCAAACCGAATTGGACTAGGGGGCCGGCCCCCCTTTCCTCCTTTCCTCCCTCTCCTTCCTTCTCCCTCTCCTCCTTCCTTTCCTCCTCCTAGTAGGAGTACGAAAGGGGAGTCCTACTCCTACTAGGAGGACTCCTCCTCCTAGCGCGCCCTACAGGAGCTGGCCGGCCTCCCCCCTTGCTCCTTTATATATGGGGCAGGGGGCACCCTAGAACACACAAGTTAATTGTTCCAAGCTGTGTGCAGTGCCCCCTCCACCATAATCCACCTCGATCATATCATAGCGGTGCTTAGGCGAAGCCCTGCGTCGGTAGCAACATCATCACCGTCATCATGCTGTCGTGCTGACAGGACTCTCCCGTGAAGCTCTGCTGGATCGGAGTTCAGGCGATGTCATCGAGCTGAACGTGTGCTGAACTCGGAGGTGTCGTGCATTCGGTACTTGGATCGGTCGGATCGTGAAGACGTTCGACTACATCAACCGGGTTCTCATAACGCTTCCGCTTACGGTCTATGAGGGTACGTGGATGATACTCTTCCCTTCGTTGCTATGCATCACCATGATCTTGCGTGTGTGTAGGATTTTTTTTGAAATTACTACGTTCCCCAACATTTATACCACCTAATTTCACATACCAGCAAAAGAAAAGGTTTTTCTATGATTTAAGGCATTACTTTTGGGATGATCCACACCTTTATAAAAAAGGAGTAGATAGTGTCATTAGACGTTGTGTACCTGAGCATGAACAGGAACATATCCTACGCAAGTGTCACTCCGAGGCTTATGGAGGACACCACGCTGGAGATAGAACTGCACATAAGGTATTGCAATCCGGTTTTTATTGGCCTACTCTCTTCAAAGATGCCCGTAAGTTTGTCTTGTCTTGTGATGAATGTCAAAGAATTGGTAATATTAGTAGACGTCAAGAAATGCCTATGAACTATTCACTTGTTATTGAACCATTTGATGTTTGGGGCTTTGATTATATGGGACTGTTTCCTTCCTCTAATGGGTATACACATATTTTAGTTGCTGTTGATTACGTTACTAAGTGGGCAGAAGCTATTCCAACCAGTAGTGTTGATCATAACACCTCTATTAAGATGTTTAAAGAAGTTATTTTTCTGAGGTTTGGAGTCCCTAGATACTTAATGACTGATGGTGGTTCACATTCTATTCATGGTGCTTTTTGTAAAATGCTTGCTAAGTATGATGTTAATCATAGAATTGCATCTCCATACCACCCACATAGTCTAGTGGTCAAGTAGAACTGAGTAATAGAGAGCTTAAATTAATTTTGCAAAAGACCATTGTCGGTGTCAAAACCGGCGGATCTCGGGTAGGGGGTCCCGAATTGTGTGTCTAAGGCGGATGGTAATAGGAGGCAGGGGACACGATGTTTTACCCAGGTTTGGGCCCTCTTGATGGAGGTAAAACCCTACGTCGTGCTTGATTATTCTTAATAATATGAGTAGTATAAGAGTTAATCTACCACGAGGTCAGAGAGGCTAAACCCTAGAAGCTAGCCTATGGTATGATTGTATGTTGTCCTACGGACTAAAACCCTCCGGTTTATATAGACACCGGAGGAGGCTAGGGTTACATAGAGTCGGTTACAAGGAAGGAGATCTACATATCCGTATTGCCAAGCTTGCCTTCCACGCCAGGGAGAGTCCCATCCGGACACACGACGAAGTCTTCAATCTTGTATCTTCATAGTCCAACAGTCCGGATACCCCCTAATCCAGGACTCCCTTAGTAGGCCCTGAACCAGGCTTCAATGATGATAAGTCCGGCGCGCAGATTGTCTTCGGCATTGCAAGGCGGGTTCCTCCTCCGAATACTTCATAGAAAATCTTGAACACGAGGACCGTGTCCGGCTCTGCAAAATAAGTTCCACATACCACCATAGAGGGAATAATATTTACACAAATCTAATCTGCTGACGTACCCTGTAGTGTGACATCACACCACAGCCAGGTTTTTATTCGAATCATTTTTCATAACCTGTCTCAGCGTGTTTCGCGAGGCGGTTTCCTTGGCACGTCTTGTTGAAGCAGAGATCGTGTCCCCTTATTACGGGATTCCCATTAATACGGATGTGGGTAACCCAACCGCGCCTATTAGTAGGACTCCTAAATCTTAGGCAAGTCCCAAACGGCCACGAGGAGGACGCTTGACATTCACCCTCTTTATAAAGGGGACAAGGCCTTTCCCTCTCGATCTTAATCGAATCCGCCTCTCGCATCAAGTTCCAACACCCAAAGCTCAGGTTTAGGCGCTTCGAACCTTCAACTATGTCCGGATCCAACCTTCAAGGTCGGTGGATGCCTTCCTTCATCACAGAGGAGGACATCAAGAAGTTGAGATAGGCCAGTATCTGACCGCCGAAATTTTGCATCGGCTGCCTGCCCGAGGGCATGTCGTCCCTACTCCCGAACCCATCGAGAGCGTTGTGTTCGTCTCCCACTTCCTCCGAGGACTAGGCCTCGCTCTGGATCCCTTTGTTAGGGGTCTTATGTTCTATTACGGGCTAGATTTTCATGATCTGGCCCCGAATTCCCTTCTTCACATCTCGACATTTATTGCTGTATGTGAGGCCTTCCTCCACATTACACCTCACTTCGGCCTATGGCTCAAGACCTTCGATGTGAAGCCGAAGATGATCAAGGGGCAACATTGTTGGGGAACGTTGCAGAAAACAAAAAAAATTCCTACATTTTCACCAAGATCCATCTATGAGTTCATCTAGCAACGAGTGATCAAAGAGTGCATCTACATACCCTTGTAGATCGCTAAGCGGAAGCGTTCAAGTGAACGGGGTTGATGGAGTCGTACTCGTCGTGATCCAAATCACCGATGATCCTAGTGCCGAACGGACGGCACCTCCGCGTTCAACACACGTACAGCCCGTGACGTCTCCTACGCCTTGATCCAACAAGGGGAGAAGGAGAGGTTTGGGAAGACTCCATCCAGCAGCAGCACGACGGCGTGGTGGTGGTGGAGGAGCGTGGTACTCCAGCAGGGCTTCGCCAATCACCACAAGAGACGAGGAGGGAGAGGGGTAGGGCTGCGCCAAGAAAGAGATTGAATCGTGTCTCTGGCAGCCCAAAACCTCAAGTATATATAGGGGGAGGGGAGGGGCTGCGCCCCCACCTAGGTTTCCACCCCTAGGGGTGGCGGCCAGCCCTAGATCCCATCTAGGGGGGCGGCCAAGGGGGGAGAGAGGGGGGCGCACCACTAGGTGGGCCTTAGGCCCATCTGAGCCTAGGGTTTGCCCCCTTCCACTCTCCCTTGCGCCTTGGGCCTTGGTGGGGGGGTGCACCAGCCCACCTGGGGCTGGTCCCCTCCCACACTTGGCCCATGCAGCCCTCCAGGGCTGGTGGGCCCACTTGGTGGACCACCGGGACCCTCCCGGTGGTCCCGGTACATTATCGATAAACCTGAAACTTTTCCGGCGACCAAAACAGGACTTCCCATATATAAATCTTTACCTCCGGACCATTCCGGAACTCCTCGTGACGTCTGGGATCTCATCCGGGACTCCGAACAACATTCGGTAACCACGTATATCTATTCCCTATAACCCTAGCGTCATCGAACCTGAAGTGTGTAGACCCTACGGGTTCGGGAACCATGCAGACATGACCGAGATAACTCTCCGGTCAATAACCAACAGCGGGATCTGGATACCCATGTTGGCTCCCACATGTTCCACGATGATCTCATCGGATGAACCACAATGTCAAGGACTTAATCAATCCCATATACAATTCCCTTTGTCTAGCGGTACGATACTTGCCCGAGATTCGATCGTCGGTATCCCGATACCTGGTTCAATCTCGTTACCGGCAAGTCTCTTTTACTCGTTCTGTAACACATCATCCCGTGATCAACTCCTTGATCACATTGTGCACATTATGATGATGTCCTACCGAGTCGGACCAGAGATACCTCTCCGTTTACACGGAGTGACAAATCCCAGTCTCGATTCGTGCCAACCCAACAGACACTTTCGGAGATACCTGTAGTGTACCTTTATAGCCACCCAGTTACGTTGTGACGTTTGGCACACCCAAAGCACTCCTACGGTATCCGGGAGTTGCACAATCTCATGGTCTAAGGAAATGATACTTGACATTAGAAAAGCTTTAGCATACGAACTACATGATCTTGTGCTAGGCTTAGGATTGGGTCTTGTCCATCACATCATTCTCCTAATGATGTGATCCCGTTATCAACGACATCCAATGTCCATGGTCAGGAAACCGTAACCATCTATTGATCAACGAGCTAGTCAACTAGACGCTTACTAGGGACATGGTGTTGTCTATGTATCCACACATGTATCTGTGTTTCCTATCAATACAATTCTAGCATGGATAATAAACGATTATCATGAACAAGGAAATATAATAATAACCAATTTATTATTGCCTCTAGGGCATATTTCCAACAAGCATGCAGCATGCGGAGGCGCTTCAAGAAGCAAAATTGCTGACGCTCCATGGCTCGGGGGTTACTTCCCAGAGGTGTCCGGATTGTGGCAGCGGGAGTGGTTCTACATCATAGCTCCCTGAAGTGCCAAGTGGGTAGCTGCCCCCGCCTTCCGCTCAGGCCCCCCACCACAACTGATGTCATGGATCAGCAGGGGGCTAAGCTGGGGTCCAACCAAGGACGTGCCAATACTGCAAAGCCGTATCCGAGATCTCCTCGAGAGAGATATCAGTCTGGTTATGGTAGTGCAAGTTATGCTAGTCCGTCAAGTCCAGCCTTGCAAATGACGGCCCCTTCGCATGTGGGAATTCAACCCGAAAGGACCGCGAGCTATCCAACATTTCCTTGGTATGACGCACGAAGAGATGTACAAATTGTTCTTCAGACCACAAATAATGTGTCCGGGCATCACTGAGGATGCAGGTCTGAGTTGCAATCGCCCGGATACCCAAGTAAGTAGCCCCGCATCCGAACACACTGTCCATTTTATTTATAGCAACGGTGCCCTAAAAAATAAAAACCGCTCTTGGTCTAGCATTGGATAGCGAAGGCAAAGTTGATCAGGTGTCCGGCCCCCCTCCGTGAGACCTCACTAGATCCCGTGCTAACCAGGATGTTGGAGATCGCGCCTTATCAAGCGCCCTTGGGAGAAGATAAAGGGGGGAACAAGGAGGTTAGCGCCTCTGTGAAGGAGGTTAGCCGGGGAAGAGGGACTGAAACTTCCTCTCCCCAGGGAAGGAAGAGGACCGCCTCCGAGGACCCGGAGACAATGGTCTCCAAACGGGGGAAGAAATCTTCACCGGAGGGTCCTGCCTCGGGGGCTACCCTGGCCGCACTATGCCCTCAAGGGGATCAGCCCTCCACCGAGCTGTAAGCAAAAGGGTACTTAATAATGAAAATATCTCGCTTTGCTTCTGAGGAAAATAACCAAAGCATTTATCTTGCAGTTCGGATCTTAGCCCTTCTCAGCAGAGCTCGTCTTCAGGGGATCTTCTTCCAGAGATGATGGATAGCGAAACACCTCCCCCTGCCACACCGCCTCACGAGGCGGGCGACCCCGAGGTGTCATCGCAGAGGGTTTCTCCTGATCCGGCAAGGCCAGAAGGTAATCCTATGGCCACCCGAAGTCCTCAGTATCCGGCTCTTGAAGAGAGCAATCAAAAGAGTCTGGCACCGCCTGGTGTGCGGTCGGACGTACTGAGGGATCTGCTAGAGAAAGCGGCTATCTTAGAAGAGCACCGTACGTTGATGGGTATGGTGATTGAAAGGATTTCGTCCGCCGAAAGCGGGTTGCATGAAGCCCTTATGAGTCTACTAACAGGTTTTGAGGTACGTGAAATGATGTACATTTTTGACAGTACCGCACATTTTTAAATGTGCCCTGTGTAGATAGTAGCCCCTGAGACTCTGGTTGTCATCGAAAACGGGGGCAAACAGAGGATCATAGTCCCAGGTAATAACCAGACTGCCTGTATGCGCATGTGGTTGAAGCTCCGGCGGCTAGCCGGACTGATGGGTTTGCCGAACTAAAGCGGCAGCTAGATGCGGCAGATGCCGACATCGTGCTTGTCAACAAGCGGCTTGACGAGGCACAGGGGAGGTGATTTTTCTGGTGATTGTCACGTAATAAGAGCAGCATGATGCCAGTATCTTTAATATATTGTGACTGCAGATGGAGCTGCCACCGTGGAGATCCTTCGAGCGGGGCTTGCCCGAGCCAAGTAGCAAGCAAGGAGTAGCAATGTGGCCGCTTTAAAGGAGGCCGGAGAGTTAAGGGCCGAACAGGCCGCGCATTGCGAGAGCAAGGAAAAAATAGCCAAGATGGCTGTAGAGTTAAAAGATGCTGCTGACCGTTACTAGCTTCTTGAAGAAGAAAACCGCGCAAAGGAGATAGACCTGGAAAAGGCCCGGGTGGCTGCCAAGGAAGCCTGCTCCCAAATTAGAGCGACGAAGGAGGAGCTGCATCAAGCTGCGGATATTGTATCCAGGAAGCCCTTCTTGTTGTGGACTAAGTTCGGGGATCCGAACTATGCACCTCTAGACCGGCTATGGAGTTCTGCGGACGCCTACATGGATTTGGCTGCAAGTGCTGCTGATGCGGCCGAGTACTTCAAGGATCGGAAAGATCACGAAGTGGTAAAACTATTTTGGTCACAGTTTCATGCTCCAGCCCGTCCGCTGTTGTTGAATGAGCAAATGGCCGAGTGGGCCGAGCTCCATAGATTATCCGGACTTACCATGAGGTCCGTTGTGGATCATCTGTGGCCGAGAGGGCCAAGGCCGAATAGCTACTTTAGCTTAGTGCAACAATTCCTTGGTGTTGTGCCACACATCAATGCTGTAAAGAGGTCGGCGTGCATAGAAGGCTCGCAGATGGCCCTTGCCCGTGTCAAAACATACTGGGCAGAGATGGATGCCACCACTGTCGCGGCACAGGGTTCGGCCATAGGCCGAGTGGCTGCCGAGCACTACTTTGAAGAAGTTCTTAAAGGCGCTCGTTCGATAGAGGCTCAGTGCTCGAAGAATATTATGTTTGAGTGACATGTATTCCCATTGTAAAAACAATGTTTTATTGAGTTTATCAAGGCTATATTTATACTTTTGCCCAAAAGTACTATGATGCCTCCAGTGCGGCCGTTTACGTATACATGTATATAACCTGAAAGATGGCAGTCGTCGGCTTCAGTCCCCACGCATATAATGCGGGGGTGTTTGCAAAAGACGCATGTTCACACTTGATCCAATGTCTTGGTCCATTAAGGAGGTGATAGCGCAGCGAACTAGGCAATCAGACTATAATGCTTTAACACTTTCACTTAGCCAGAGGAGTTTGACAGTGGGGCTACTATATAGCCCCTGGTGGCTCCGCGCTCATCCGAATTTGGGGTGCGTACATGCCTGGCTGGGAAACGGCCCTTCATTAAGGCGGAGGAATCCCGAAGATTCCGCTAGGTCATTGAGTGGTTGACCGGTCTCACGCTATATCATGACAGTCAATTTTCGGCTTTCTCTACTAAGGTGCTCGTCCGGGTGAACCAGGGCACAATCGTAGTAGTTCTCCTGGTGCCGCCTTAGCCGATAGAGTGGAACGTAAGGCAGCAAAACATAGGAGCCGGGCAAACCCAACATTTGACCAAAGACATGATTCGGAGCTGATGCATATAAGGCCAAACTCGCGACGCCGAACACTCCCTAAGGTATTCGGTCTTTATGATGTAAACTGGGCTTAAGCAGTGCCCTTTGTAATAAGCCCCTGGTGTCCAGGTACGTGCAATATTCTGACATGGCCACATGCCAATACGTTAGCATCTTTCTCAATTGTACTGAGAATTCGGGGGATGTGTATCAACAAGAGACAGTAAAAAAGGTTTACGCAGGGTCTTAATCTAAAAAGAATCCTTGGAACGGGTCCCTGCTGCACGTCTGTGCCTATGTCTCTGTTGTGCCGTATCCTGGACGGGTGTAGCACGATGGTCATCTGTAAAAGAGAGGAACTTAGTTGAAAAGTTGTCGTGCAAAAAGGTAGGTTATACTAAATAAACCATGTACAGTTCAAGATGAGTAAAGTTGAGCCTAATTGCCACTTGTTTGCGCGCGTTGAGCCCCTTGTATTGTAATAGGGGTATAGCCATCAAACCTGTATCAATTACATATAGCTGCACCGGACTCGTCTAACCGCGTCCGTGGTCTTAACGACCTGGCAGATGCTTTAGTTGGTGAGGCCGTTTATTGTGCGGCTGCCAAGTTAGCCGCACGGTCTTCCGCGCGCAAGGAGCACTCAATATTTCCATTTACTGTAATGATGCCGCGTGGACCGGGCATCTTAAGCATGAGAGAAGCGTAATGCGGTATTGCATTAAAGCGAGCGAAAGCTTCGCGTCCGAGTAGTGCTTGATAGCCACTTTGGAACGGAGCGATGTGGAAGGTTAGCTTTTTGCTGCGGAAGTTATCGGGAAAGCTGAATATAACCTCTAGTAGCAGGGAGCCCGTGCAGTGGGCTTCTGGGCCTGGCGTTACTCCTTTAAAGGTAGTATTGCTATGGCTAATTTTTGTTGGGTCTATCCCCATTTTGCAGACTGCGTCCTGATATATCAGGTTTAAACTACTGCCGCCATCCATCAGGACTCGTGTGAAGTGGTATCCGTCAATTATCGGGTCTAACACCAAGGCAGCCCATCCTGCATGCCGGATACTTGCCGAGTAATCCCGATGGTCAAAGGTGATCGGTTGGGACGACCAGTGGCAGAACTCCACGGTGATAGGCCCTGGGGCATGTGTCTTCAAGGGTGCCGCGGTAATAGGTCTAGAAAGAATTGGTCCAAGAAACTTGATTATGCATTATGAGCCTATAGAACTGCATATAAAAATCCTATGGGTATGTCTCCATATAAAATGGTTTATGGAAAAGCATGTCACTTACCTCTCGAACTAGAACATAAGGCATATTGGGCCATTAAAGAGCTCAATTATGATTTCAAACTTGTCGGTGAGAAGAGACTATTTGACATTAGTTCACTTGATGAATGGAGAACCCAGGCCTATGAGAATGCCAAACTGTTTAAAGAAAAAGTTAAAAGATGGCATGACAAAAGGATACAAAGGCGTGAGTTTAATGTAGGTGATTATGTTTTGCTATACAACTCTCATTTAAGATTTTTTTTGCAGGAAAACTCCTCTCTAAATGGGAAGGTCCTTACGTTATCGAGGAGGTCTGTCATTCCGGTGCCATAAAAATCAACAACTTCGAAGGCACAAACCCGAAGGTGGTGAACGGCCAAAGAATTAAACATTATATCTCAGGTGATCCCAAAAATGTTGAAACCGGTGTTATTAATACAGTAACCCCAAAGGAGTACATAAGGGACACTTTCCAGAATGTTTCAGACTCTAAAAAGGAAGAGGTATGTGGTACGGTAAGTAAGCCGACTCCAAAATAGTTCTAATGGCAATTTTTCTCTATTTTGGAATATTTAAGAAAATAGGAAAATAATAAGTAGTACGAAAAGGACACGAGGCATCCACGAGGGTGGAGGGCGCGCCCTACCCCCTGGGGGCGCCTCCCTGCCTCGTGGGCACCTCGTGTGCCCTTCGGACTCTGATTTCTTGCACGATACTTCTTTTGGTCGGTAAAAATTCATTATATAATCTCCCAAAAGTTTTGACCACCGTACCACGCAAATATCTCATGTTTTTGTTTCGAGCTGTCTCTGCTGTAGATTTAGAGCAAGATGTCATCTCAAGACTCCGATGGAGAGAGCTATGTCTCACATCTCATTGCTGACCCAAAGACCTATGGGGACCTATCTCCTTATGTTCGAACTACGGATGATGAGGAGGATGCTCATTTGATGAGGATCGACGATTCAAGTTTGGAGGAGGGGGATGTCCCTCTACCTCAACCTGGGGACATGCACGTGAAGTTCAAGAAGTCTAGTCTCCCTAAGAGGGCTAACCGGTCTAATAACCGATCTATTCCTTCTCGTTTTCGGCAGAAGAGCAAAGGAGATTTATGTGACAAGATCTTGAAGCTGGAGTTGGAGGTCGATGATTTAAAGGAGTAAATTGCTCTCCTCAACTACAATATGAAAAAGCTGAAGGCACAATTGTCATCATCACCATCATCATCATCATCACCAAAGGAGAACTGAGTATTGGGTATGGGCACTCCCCTTGGCAACTGCCAAGCTTGGGGGAGTGCCCCGGTATCGTATCACCATCACACCTTTATCTTTACCATTTTTCTTAGTTCAATCCTTTTTGGTTATATCTTGATCTAGTAGAATAAAGTTTAGTATGATCTAGCTTTGAGTTTTGTGTTGATGCTTATCTATGTAATCGAGTCTGTGAGCTATATATAATAAAGATTAGTTTTGAGCCAAGGGCTTGGTTATCTTGCTATGATCTTGAGGAAATAGAAAAAAAGAAAGAATAAAAAGAAATAAAGAGATCATATTGATCTTATGGAGAGTAATGACTTCACATATAAAGAGTATGATGAATAAAAGTTGTTGAGAGTTGACAAACATAGTTTTGGTCATCGTGGCAATTAATAGGAAGTAATAAATAAAGAGAGGTTTTCACATATAAATATACCATATTGGACATCTTTTATGATTGTGAGCACTCATTATAATATGACATGCTAAAAAGTTGATGTTGGACAAGGAAGACAACGTAATGGGTTATGTTTTCTTATATCCGAAATAAATTATATTGTCATGGATCATCCAACATGTTGAACTTGACTTTCCTCCTTATGCTAGCCAAATTCTTTGCACCATGTAGAGATACTACTTGTGCTTCCAAATATCCTTAAACCCAGTTTTGCCATGAGAGTCCACCATATCTACCTATGGATTGAGTAAGATCCTTCAAGTAAGTTGTCATTGTTACAAGCAATAAAAATTGCTCTCTAAATATGTATGATTTATTAGTGTGGAGAAAATAAGCTTTATACGAGCTTGTGATACGGAAGAAATAAAAGCGACAAACTGCATAATAAAGGTCCTTATCACAACTAGCAATATAAAGTGATGTTCTTTTGCATTAAGATTTTGTGCATCCAACCATAAAAGCACATGACAACCTCTACTTCCCTCTACGAAGGGCCTATCTTTTATTTTTGTCCTATACCTTATACAAGAGTCATGGTGTCGGTGGGAAACGACACCTATGGGATCACTGGGATCCCTTCTACAGTTGGCGGGCGTGGGGTTGTGCAAAGAGCGGGTCTGGCGGTTAGCACAAGGATCATTTACCCAAGTTCGGGCTGCTGAGACGCGTAATACCCTAGTCCTGCTTTGATGTATATTTGAGTGTTCTTGAGTTCTTGAACTAGCTACGGTGTCTCTCTAGTTCCAAAGATCTGGATCCCCCTCCAGTACGCCTCGGGCCTCCTTTTATAGACAAAAAGGGGTCGCCACAGTGGCACACAAGAGGTGGAAAGGTGTGCAGTGGCTGAGTCTATCCTTTGGCACCGTTGGACAAACACATTTAATGCGCTGCCGACATGTCCTTCTTGCTTTATCGGGGACGACAAGGAAGCTCGTCCCAGCTGGCGCCGCCTCGCCTGGCTCCGACGCGCGTCCGAGCTGACGAGGAGTTGTAGCGCCACATTGGCTGGATGCTGGGCTGGCATGATGGCGGAGCTTTCACGAAGATCTGCATGCCACCACACAGGTGCTTGCTGAGTCAGTGTGGAGGCCGCACGCTGCCACGCAGACGCCTGCCCAACTGGTTGAGCTAGCAGCTACATGGGAGCAGCGATGGAGTCTTGGCAGACGTGGGCCTGGCTGCGTCCCTGCAGATGTCCTCGACAAGGGTCTTCTCCTCTAGCCATGTGTAGGAGTTTGAATCCCTCTGGAAATTCATAGTCCAGGACCTCATCGGTGAATCATAGGGGGTGTGCGGCGCCCCTGTATTTGGGTGTGCCGGTTTTGACACCGACAGTCTTGCCGTGGCCCCGCAATCGTCCCCGGCAAGGATCTTGCCGGGGGTCTCATGGATTTCCTTGGCAAGGATCTCGCCAAGGATCGTCGTCTTCTGGTTCTCATCTAATCTTGCGTATTTATGATCTCTACAAAGAGCTGCATGCCACCATGGAGGTGCCTCCCGAGCCTTGGTTTCGATGTGGCTGATGGCATCGGAAACCCTTGGGCTCAAGGGTGGCGCGCTCTACTGGCGTCAGGAAAGTTGCCCCGGCAAGAGTCTTGCCGGGGGAGTCCACCTCGCCTTCTTTCTCTCTTTGTGCCCCTGGTCTTGGCGTTGCTCTGGCTGTCTTGCGCTCTGGCATCCCTCCTCTGCCCTACTCAGTGCGACCGTGGACGCGGCTCTGACTGCCCGTGCACAAGTAAAGGGGTGCAAAAGGAGAGCCCCTCCTTTTGTACACCGACAGGAGCCCCCGGTCCTAGGCCACACATAAGCACGACGCGTTATTGGGCCAGGCCCGGAATGGTGCGCGGGCAGGAAGGGCGGATTTTTACTGCAGTAACTTTTTTGTCCGCTGCGCTTCCCCACGACCCCCGTTGAACATGTGACGTGGGGGGTCATGCGTGACGTGGGGATCATGCGTGGGGCGGTTTTCACATGCATGTGTCATATCGTGGTAAAGAGGCGGCTCGCGCCTTCCCCATGAAAAGAGGAAAACGCACAGGCGCGGCTCATGTACTGAGTGGACTTGGGTCGTGGTCTTCAAGGCGCCCGCGCCCCGCGATCACGGGGTGGAGAACAGTTGCCTCACCCGTCCCCTTGATTTCTGCTTGCTCGCCACATGTCCACTGTGCCCCCAAGGTGGCAGGCGTCGGACGCGTGGGGGGCATGGTCCTTAAATAACGACGCCGGAAGTCGGGCCGTCGCTGATTGGAGCGGCAGGTCGGTCCCGATTCCCTGCGCCCCTGATGGCCGGATTGGCTGAGTGGGGCGGCCGAGCCCCGACCCCGCCCCTTTATAAGAAGGGGGAGGGGATGGCATCCCACAATCTTTCACCATTCCTCTCCTTCCACCTCGGCTCCGTTCTTCCATCTGCCATGGCGAGAGGGGGCGTCGACCCTTCGACGGTGGCGGCAAGGGTCTCTGCTCGACAGCGCGTCCCTCCTTCCCAAGAGCTTGCGGCGGCGGAGCCGGCCATGAGAGGAAAGGGGAGGGGGCGAGGCCGAGGTCGACGTGGTGCTCGGGGAAGAGGGGGACGGGGCAGCGCACCGGCCTTGCCTCCGCCAGCGATGCCTCCTCCAATGGAGGGCCACGTCGGGGACTAGCCTTGTGAGTTCTTCATCAGGCTGTGCCGCCCACTGCGCCGTCGCCTTCATCTCCCTGCTCCATTTGCTCGGGAGATGGATCTCGATCCGCCCCAGACCCTGAGGATGCATATGAGGGGCTGCGGGAACGACGGCACGCAGGTTGACATTGACTTTCCCGCCCCTCATGTCATGTATCTTCATCGCGAATGGAAGACTTTTGCTCGTATCCACAGCCAGACGGAGGGGCTCGTTCTCTATTTCAAATTAATGGAGAACGGCCTGCTCTCCATCAAGGTCTTTGGAGACACTGGAACTCGCCTCAAGTGCTGCATGGAGAGCTCCTCCGATGACGAAGGCTCTTCCTCAAGCGGGAGTGACGAGGAGGACAGCGACGACGAGGGCGTCGGGCGGGGGAACACCGACTCCGACTTCGACTGACCGCGCCGCCCCTTGATGACCCACAAGTATAGGGTATCTATCTAGTCCTTTCGATAAGTAAGAGTGTCGAACCCAACGAGGAGCAAAAGGAAATGATAAGCGGTTTCCAGCAAGGTATTCTCTGCAAGTACTGAAATAAGTGGTAACAGATAGTTTTGTGATAAGATAATTTGTAACGAGCAACAAGTAACAAAAGTAAATAAGGTGCAGCAAGGTGTCCCAATCCTTTTTGTAGCAAAGGACAAGCCTGGACAAACTCTTATATGATGTAAAGCGCCCCCGAGGACACATGGGGATATCGTCAAGCTAGTTTTCATCATGTTCATATGATTCGCGTTCGGTACTTTGATAATTTGGTATGTGGGTGGACCGGTGCTTGGGTGATGTCCTTACTTGGACAAGTATCCCACTTATGATTAACCTCTATTGCAATCATCTGCAACTACAACAAAAGTATTAAGGTAAACCTAACCATAGCATGAAACATATGGATCCAAATCAGCCCCTTACGAAGCAACATAAACTAGGGTTTAAACTTCTGTCACTCTAGCAACCCATCATATACTTATTACTTCCCAATGCCTTCCTCTAGGCCCAAATAATGGTGAAGTGTCATGTAGTCAACGTTCACATAGCACCACTAGAGGAGAGACAACATACATCTTATCAAAATATCGAACGAATATCAAATTCACATGACTACTAATAGCACGACTTCTCCCATGTCCTCAGGAACAAAAGTAACTACTCACAAAGCATAAACATGTTCATAATCGGAGGGGTATTAATATGCATATAGGATCTGAACATATGATCTTCCACCAATTAAACCAACTGGCATCAACTACAAAGACTAATTAACACTACTAGCAACCTACTAGCACCAATCCCGGACTTGGAGACAAGAATTGGATACAAGAGATGAACTAGGGTTTTGAGAGGAGATGGTGTTGATGAATATGTTGATGGAGATTGCCCTCTCTCTATGAGAGGAGCTTTGGTGATGACGATGGCGATGATTTCCCCCTCCGGGAGGGAAGTTTCCCCGGTAGAATAGCTCCGCCAGAGCCCTAGATTGGTTCCACCAAGGTTCCGCCTCGTGGCGGCGGAGTTTCGTCCGAGAAGATGGCTTATGATTTTTTTCCATCGAAAGACTCCATATAGCAGAAGATGGCCACCAGAGGGCCACCAGGGGGCCCATGAGGTAGGGGGGCGCGCCCAGGGGGTAGGGCGCGCCCCCCACCCTCGTGGGCAGGGTGTGGCCCCCTGGTGAAGTTCTTGCTCCCAGTATTTTTCATATATTTGTAAAACATCTTCCGTGAAGTTTCAGGACTTTTGGAGCTGTGCAGAATAGGTCTCTAATATTTGCTCCTTTTCCATCCCAGAATCCCAGCTGCCGGCATTCTCCCTCTTTATGTAAACCTTGTAAAATAAGAGAGAATAGGCATAAGTATTGTGACATAATGTGTAATAACAACCCATAATGCAATAAATATTGATATAAAAGCATGATGCAAAATGGACGTATCAACTCCCCCAAGCTTAGACCTCGCTTGTCCTCAAGCGAAAAGCCGAAATCGAAAAATATGTCCACATGTTTAGAGATAGAGGTGTCGTTAAAAATAAAATACGGACATGAGGGCGTTATGATCATTCTTAGAACAGCAACTCATATAATTCTTTGTCATATAATCTCTAATGCTAGAGTAATAATTCAATCACAATATGAAGTATGAATCGTAAATGTCATTGAAAACTAACAAACTACAATCTCAGTCATTGAAGCAATTGCAATTTATCATAACGTAGGAAAGAGTTAATGTATAAGAGCTTTTCAGCAAGTCCACATACTCCACTATCATATAATCTTTCACAATTGCTGACACTCACGCAATACTTATGGGTATGGAGTTTCAATCGGACACAGAGAAAGATAGGGGCTTATAGTTTTGCCTCCCCATGTTTTACCTCAAGGGTAATGTCAACAGTAATAGTTCATGAAAACTCACATCCAATTAGCCATATATACCAGGATCTTTCCAACATATTGTGCTTGCCAAAGGATAAAGTGTAAAAAGGAAGGGTGAAAATCACCATGACTCTTATGCAATGTAGGAGATAAAAAGTAAAAGATATGCCCTTCACAGAGGGAAGCAGAGGTTGTCATGCGCTTTTATGGTTGGATGCACAAAATCTTAATGCGAAAGAGCGTCACTTTATATTGCCACTTGTGATATGGACCTTTATTATGCAGTCTGTCGCTTTTATTACTTCCATATCACACGCTCGTATAAATCTTATTTCCTCCACACCAATCAATCATACATATTTAGAGAGCAATTTTTTTATTGCTTGCACCGATGACAACTTACCTGATGGATCTTACTCAATCCATAGGTAGATATGGTGGACTCTTATGGCAAGACTGGTTTAAGGGTATTTGGAAGCACAAGTAGTATCTCTACTTGGTGCAATGAATTTGGCTAGCATGAGGGGGAAAGGCAAGCTCATCATGTTGGAAGATCCAAGACAATATAATTTATCTCAGATATAAGGAAACATAACCCATTATGTTGTCTTCCTTGTCCAATGTCAACTCCTTAACATGTCATATTTTAATGAGTGATCACAATCATAAAAGATGTCCAAGATAGTATATTTATATGTGAAGACCTCTCTTTCTTTATTACTTCCTATTAATTGCAACGATGACCAAAACTGTGTTTGTCAACCCTCAACAACTTTTATTCATCATACTCTTTCTATGTGAGCTCATTACTCTCCATAAGACTTACATGATCTCTTTGTTTATTTTTATTTCTTTCTCTTTTCTTTTATTCACTTAGGATCATGGAAAAATAATCAAGCCCTTGACTCAATACTAATCTTTATTATATAGCTCACGGACTCGATTACATAGAAGGATAATAAAGCAAAACTCACAACTAGATCACGCTAAAAAAATTTGTTCTACTATATCAAGATATTACCAAAAGGATCGAACTGAGAAAAACGGTAAAGATAAAAGTGATAGTGATGCGATACCGGGGCACTCCCCCAAGCTTGGCAGTTGCCAAATGGAGTGCCCATACCCATGTGATTATGTCTCCTTTGTTGGTGAAGAAGGTGGAGTTGTTGATGATGGATAGTCGCACATCGAGCATAGGAGGTCTTCTAACTTGCGGATAATGCCCTTGAGTGCGATGATATGCTCCTTCAACAAAATATTTTCACGTGTGAGATACTTATTTTGTATACGAGCTAGCTCAATCATCTTGAAAGCTTCAATTTCTGTTGGGGTAAGAAGATTGTGATCCAGTTGAAGGGTGTCTTCTATTGCCGGAACTTGGTCCTCCATGGCCTTCTTGATCCCTTCATCCTTGTTGATCTCCATGGGTTCTTCTCTCTTCAGCTCTATCTTCATTAGCCAAGCATCATTGCCCTCATGGTTGGAGGAGGAGGGAGATGACATAGTGCCTGGCCTTGACAACCCTGATAGAAAACAGCTCGAAACAAAGACAGGAGATTTTTGCGTGATACGGGAGTCAAAACCCCCGGGAGATTATATAATGATTTTTTACCGACCAAAATACGTGTCGTGTACGAAAACGGAGTCCGAAGAGCACACGAGGTGCCCACGAGGTAGGGGGGCGCGCCCTCCACCCTCGTGGAGGCCTCGTGTCCTTCCCGGACTGCTTCTTATTTTTCTATTTTTCTAAATATTCCAAAACGGAGAAATATTGCCTTAAAAACTGTTTTGGAGTCGGTTTGCTTACCGTACCACATACCTATTCCTTTTCGGAGTCTAAAACGTTCCGGAAAGTGTCCTTATGTATTCCTCCGGGGTTACGGTTTCAATAACATTGGTTTCAACATATATGGGATTACCTGAGATATAGTGTTTGATTCTTTGATCGTCCACCACCTTCGGATTTGTGCCTTCGAAGTTGTTGATTTTTATGGCACCGGAACAGTAGACCTCCTCGATAACGTAAGGACCTTCCCATTTAGAGAGAAGTTTTCCTGCAAAAAATCTTAAATGGGAGTTGTATAGCAATACATAATCACCTACATTAAACTCACGCTTTTGTATCCTTTTGTCATGCCATCTTTTAACTTTTTCTTTAAACAACTTGGCATTTTCGTAGGCTTGGGTTCTCCATTCATCAAGTGAGCTAATATCAAATAACCTCTTCTCACCGGCAAGTTTAAAATCATAATTAAGTTCTTTAATAGCCCAATAAGCCTTGTGTTCTAGTTCGAGAGGTAAGTGACATGCTTTTCCATAGACCACTTTATACGGAGACATACCCATAGGATTTTTATATGCAGTTCTATAGGCCCATAATGCATCATCAAGTTTCTTGGACCAATTCTTTCTAGACCTATTAACAGTCTTTTGCAAAATTAATTTGAGTTCTCTATTACTCAATTCTACTTGACCACTAGACTGAGGGTGATAAGGAGATGCAATTCTATGATTAACATCATATTTAGCAAGCATTTTACGGAAAGCACCATGAATAAAATGTGAACCACCATCAGTCATTAAATATATAGGGACTCCAAATCTTGGAAAAATAACTTCTTTAAGCATTTTAATAGAAGTGTTATGATCAGCACTACTAGTTGGAATAGCTTCTACCCACTTAGAAACGTAATCAACAGCAACTAAAATATGTGTATAACCATTAGAGGAAGGAAAAGGTCCCATATAGTCAAAGCCCCAAACATCAAATGGTTCAATAACAAGTGAATAATTCATAGGCATTTCTTGACGTCTACTAATATTACCAATTCTTTGACATTCATCACAAGATAAGACAAACTTACGGGCATCCTTAAAGAGAGTAGGCCAATAAAAACTAGATTGCAGTACCTTATGTGCAGTTTTATCTCCAGCATGGTGTCCTCCATAAGCTTCGGAGTGACACTTGCATAGGATCTGTTCCTGTTCATGCTCAGGTACACAACGTCTAATAACACCATCTACTCCTTCTTTATAAAGATGTGGGTCATCCCAAAAGTAATGCCTCAAATCATAGAAGAACCTTTTCTTTTGCTGGTATGTGAAACTAGGTGGTATAAACTTAGCAACAATGTAATTAGCTTAATCAGCATACCATGGAGCAGTATGAGAAGCATTTATAACATTTAATTGCTCATCAGGAAAGCTATCATCAATAGGTAGTGGGTCATCAAGCACATTTTCTAACCTAGACAAGTTGTCTGCAACGGGGTTCTTAGCTCCTTTTCTATCAATAATGTGCAAATCAATTTCTTGTAGCAAGAGAACCCATCTAATAAGTCTAGGTTAGCATCTTTCTTTTCCATAAGATATTTAATAGCAGCATGATCAGTGTGAATAGTTACTTTAGAATCAACAATATATGGTCTAAACTTATCACAAGAAAATACAACCGCTAAGAATTCTTTTTCAATAGTAGCATAATTTCTTTGAGCACTGTCTAGAGTTTTACTAGCATATTGAATAACATTTAGTTTCTTATCAACTCTTTGTCCTAGAACAGCACCTACAGCATAATCACTAGCATCACACATAATTTCAAAGGGTAAATTCCAATCAGGTGGCTGAACAATAGGTGCAGAAATCAATGCTTTCTTAAGTATTTCAAATGCTTCTACACAATCATCATCAAAGACAAATGGTATATCTTTTTGTAATAAATTAGTCAGAGGCCGAGAAATTTTTGAGAAGTCCTTAATGAACCTCCTATAAAAACCGGCATGAGCAAGGAAACTTCTTATACCTTTGATGTCCTTGGGACATGGCATCTTTTCAATAGCATCAACCTTGGCTTTATCAACTTCAATACCTCTTTCAGAAACTTTATGCCCCAGGACAATACCTTCATTAACCATAAAGTGGCACTTTTCCCAATTCAAGACAAGATTAGTTTCCTTCACATCTCTGCAAAACTCGATCAAGGTTGCTCAAGCAATCATCAAAAGAAGATCCATAGACGGAAAAGTCGTCCATGAAAACCTCACAAATCTTTTCACAAAAGTCAGAGAATATAGCCATCATGCATCTTTGAAAGGTAGCAGGTGCATTACATAAACCAAAAGGCATACATCTATAAGCAAAAGTACCAAAAGGGCATGTAAAAGTAGTCTTTGATTGATCTTTGGCTGACACAGGTATTTGAGAGAAACCAGAATAACCATCTAGAAAGCAAAAATGTGTATGTTTGGACAATCTTTCTAGCATTTGATCAATAAAAGGTAAGGGGTAATGATCTTTTTTAGTAGCCTTATTTAATTTGTGGAAATCAATTACCATCCTATAACCTGTAATAATTCTTTGAGGAATCAATTCATCTTTATCATTAGGAACAACAGTAATACCTCTCTTCTTAGGGACACGACAGGGCTTACCCATTGACTATCAGCAACGGGATAAATTATACCTGCCTCAAGGAGCTTTAGTATCTCCTTTCTTACCACTTCTTTCATTTTAGGATTTAGCCAGCGTTGATGATCACGAACTGGTTTAGCATCTTCTTCCAAATTAATTTTATGTTGACATAGAGTGGGACTAATGCCCTTAAGATCATCAAGAGTATACCGAATAGCAACACGGTGCTTCTTCAGAGTTTTCAATAATCTCTCTTCCTCATGCTCTGAGAGGTTAGCACTAATAATAATAGGATATATCTTTTTTTCATCAAGATAAGCATATTTAAGAGTATCAGGTAACGGTTTAAGCTCAAATATGGGATCACCCTTGGGTGGAGGAGGATCCCCTAGGATTTCAACAGGTAAATTGTTTTTAAGAATAGGTTCTTGTTTGAAGAATACTTCATCTAATTCCCTTCTTTCATTCATAAACATATCATTTTCATGGTCTAGCAAGTATTGTTCTAAAGGATCACTAGGAGGTACGACAATAGAAGCAAGACCAATAATTTCATCCTTACTAGGTAATTCTTCTTCACGGTGTTGTCTACTAAATTTAGAAAAAATAAATTCATGAGTCATATCATCTAAACTAATAGTAACAACATCTATTTTACAATCTATGGTAGCATTAACAGTATTTAAGAAGGGACTACCAAATATAATGGGACAAAAGCTATCTTGTGGGGAACCAAGAACAAGAAAATCAGCAGGATATTTAGTTTTCCCACATAAGACTTCAACATCTCTAACAAATTCTCATTGGTGAAATAGTATCTCGATTAGCAAGTTTAATTGTGACATCAATATCTTCCATCTCAACAGGTGCAATATCATGCATAATTTCTCTATAAAGGCTAATAGGTATTGCACTAGCACTAGCACCCATATCACATCAGCCATGATAACAATGATCTCCTATTTTGACAGAAATAACAGGCATGCCTACCACAGGTCTAGGTTTATCTTTATCACGGGGTTTAGCAATTCTAGCAGTTTCATTACAGAAATAAATAACATGCCCATCTATATTATCAGACAAGAGATCTTTAACAATAGCAATATTAGGTTCAACTTTAACTTGCTCAGGAGGTGTATATGTTTTAATATTGCTTTTATGAACCACAGTTGAAGCTTTAGCATGATCCTTTATCCTAACAGGGAAAGGTGGTTTCTCAACATAAGAAGTAGGAACAATAGGATCATTATAAGTGATAGTCTTTTCTTCAACTTTAATAGGTGCAGCTACTTTTACTTCTATGGGAGGATGATATTTAAACCACTTCTCCTTGGGGAGATCAACATAAGCAGCAAAAGATTCACAGAAAGAAGCTACTATCTCAAAGTCAAGTCCATATTTAGTGCTAAATTTACGAAAAATATCGGTATCCATAAAAGATTTAACACAATCAAAACTAGGTGTCATATCTGACTCCTTACCATTGTCGAGGTCCCAATCTTCAGAGTTGCGTTTAATTCTTTCCAATAAATCCCATTTGAATTCAATAGTCTTCATCATAAAAGAGTCAGCACAAGAAGTATCAAGCATGGTGCGATTGTTACCAGAAAACCGAGCATAAATTTTTTGAATAATCATTTCTCTTGAGAGCTCATGATTGGGGCATGAATATAACATTGATTTAAGCCTCCCCCAAGCATGAGCGATGCCTTATCCTTCGCGAGGCCAAAAATTATATATATAATTGTGATCACGATGAACAAGATGCATAGGATAAAACTTCTGATGAAATTCCAATTTCAATCATTTGTAATTCCAAGACCTCATACCATCACATAGCCTATACCATGTCGATGCATCTCCCCTCAAATATAAGGGGAAGACCTTCTTCTTAACAACATCTCCAGGTACACCTGCAAGCTTAAATAATCCACAAACTTCATCCACATATATCAAATGTTCATCAGGATGTTTTGTTCCATCTCCTAAAAAGGATTAGCTAGTAGTTTTTCTATCATACCCAAAGGAACTTCAAAGCAAGCATTTTCATTTTTATATTCATTTTCAATAGGTTCAGTAGGTTGAGGAGCAACTCTTTGCTCTACTGGTCGGGGTGAAGATACCCCGAACAAGCCCCTCAGAGGATTACCTTCCATGGTAACAAGTGACAGTAAATTTCAGCACACTATATAAATTTTTCCTTACCAAATTCCACCTACCAAAGGCGCTTCACTCCCCGGCAACGGCACCAGAAAAGAGTCTTGATGACCCACAAGTATAGGGGATCTATCGTAGTCCTTTCGATAAGTAAGAGTGTCGAACCCAACGAGGAGCAGAAGGAAATGATAAGCGGTTTCCAGCAAGGTATTCTCTGCAAGTACTGAAATAAGTGGTAACAGATAGTTTTGTGATAAGATAATTTGTAATGAGCAACAAGTAACAAAAGTAAATAAGGTGCATCAAGGTGGCCCAATCCTTTTTGTAGCAGAGAACAAGCCTGGACAAACCCTTATATGATGTAAAGCGCTCCCGAGGACACATGGGAATATCGTCAAGCTAGTTTTCATCACGTTCATATGATTCACGTTCGGTACTTTGATAATTTGGTATGTGGGTGGACCGGTGCTTGGGTGTTGTCCTTACTTGTACAAGCATCCCACTTATGATTAACCTCTATTGCAAGCATCCACAACTACAACAAAAGTATTAAGGTAAACCTAACCATAGCATGAAACATATGGATCCAAATCAACCCCTTACGAAGCAACGCATAAACTAGGCTTTAAGCTTCTGTCACTCTAGCAACCCATCATCTACTTATTACTTCACAATGCCTTCCTCTAGGCCCAAATAATGGTGAAGTGTCATGTAGTCGACGTTCACATAACACCACTAGAGGAGAGACAACATACATCTCATCAAAATATCGAACGAATACCAAATCCACATGACTACTAATAGCAAGACTTCTCCCATGTCCTCAGGAACAAAAGTAACTACTCACAAAGCATAATGCATATAGGATCTGAACATATGATCTTCCACAAATTAAACCAAGTAGCATCAACTACAAAGAGTAATTAACACTACTAGCACCAATCCCGGACTTGGAGACAAGAATTGGATACAAGAGATGAACTAGGGTTTTGAGAGGATATGGTGCTGATGAAGATGTTGATGGAGATTGCCCTCTCTCGATGAGAGGAGCGTTGGTGATGACGATGGCGATGATTTCCCCCTCCGGGGGGGAAGTTTCCCTGGCAGAACAGCTCCGCCAGAGCCCTAGATTGGTTCTGCCAAGGTTCCGCCTCGTGGCGGCGAAGATGCCAAGGTTCCGCCTCGTTTCGTCCGAGAAGATGGCTTGTGATTTTTTTTCCATCGAGAGACTCCATATAGCAGAAGATGGCCACCGGAGGGCCACCAGGGGGCCCACGAGGTAGGGGGCGCGCCCCCACCCTCGTGGGTAGGGCGTGGCCCCCCTGGTGAAGTTCTTGCTCCCAGTATTTTTCATATATTTGGAAAACATCTTCCGTGAAGTTTCAAGACTTTTGGAGCTGTGCAGAATAGGTCTCTAATATTTGCTCCTTTTCCAGCCCAGAATCCCAGTTGTTGGTATTCTCCCTCTTTATGTAAACCTTGTAAAATAAGAGAGAATAGGTATAAGTATTGTGACATAATGTGTAATAACAGCCCATAATGCAATAAATATTGATATAAAAGCATGATGCAAAATGGACGTATCACCCCTCCCTCGGCCATGCGCCCTGCTGAGGGCCTTCCTCGTCAAGCTCTCCATCGGCTCGTTCCCCGTTGCCTTCTTTTTGCCTTCACCTGCCGCACCTGGGAGGAGAAGGGCAAGAATGGGATCACGGGGCACTTATATTTTTTTTAGTTGGTAAGCCTACGGGCCTTGGTAGATTTTAGATCTTGTAATCCCCTTGCTCGTGTACTCATTCTGTATGAATTATACTTGTTTACAACATATGAATGAAAAGAAGGGTGTTTGCCTGGTTTTGCTTGCGCGTGGGCGAGGGCCACACTAAGGAACGCGTCCTCGTTATCTTAAGATAAACATTGTATCCCAGCAACAGGCCTTGCCGTTCTCCTGCTCTATGGCTCGGCTACACTCACGCCCTTAGTGGAGGTAGGGGTCGAGTAGGATTAGGCCCCTCGCTCGCCCTCTTCTCATCGCACTACAACGCCCAAAGTAAGGTTTTCGGACACGGGACAGAGGGAGCAAGATGGTACGAGAGCGAGCGAAGCCTTATATGTTCAAGGTTCATACGGGGGTACAGAGTGGGGGAGAAAGACTTATCTGATGTCGCAGCCCCCGGCAACCTTGGCTTGCCGTGATTGGATCCTTAGACATGCAGCCCCCGGCAACCTTGGCTTGTCGGGGTCGGGGCGTCGGCCTGTTCTCTTTCTTCCAAATAGCTCAGCAGAAATGTCCATGTACCCTGCGAACCAAAGAGGACGGAAAGGAACAAAGAGTCACACACTCGACGTCTATGCTAGGGGCTAGCCGCCGCTAATCACTATTAACCCTAACCGAGGGAGAGACTCAAACTAGCATGCATGCTAAAACTTAGGGCACCAGCGCTTCATTTATTTATGCTCAGGGTCTGCGCCTGGCTTTGTACAAAGGGTTACATGCCTTGCCGGCAAGGCTTGTACAAAAGGTGGCTTGCCGGGGGGCAGCAACCGCGCCTTATGGGTAAAACTTGCGAAGATGATCGATGTTCCAGGAGTTGCTCACTAGAATAGCATCTTCGGTCTCTAGGCGGACTGTGCCGGGCTTGGTGACTCGTATTACCCAATAAGGGCCTTCCCACTTCGGCGTCAACTTGTTGGAATTCTTGGCCGATTGAACGCTCCGAAGAACAAGGTCGCCTTCCTCAAAGCTTCGGGCATGGACCTTGCGGCTATGGTAGCGGCGCAAGGCTTGCTGGTAGCGCGCTGCTCTCACAGCCGCCCGAAGACGATCTTCCTCAAGGAGCGTTGCGTCATCTTGCCGCAACTACTCTTGCTCAAGCTTGTCATAAGCGAGCACTCGAGGTGACCCGTATGTGAGTTCCATGGGGAGAACTGCTTCCGCCCCGTATACCAGGGCGAAGGGTGTCTGGCCGGTGGCTCAATTTGGCGTCATTCTGATTGACCAAAGAACCGCCGGCAACTCATCAATCCAGCGCCTTCCGCTCTTGTGCAGCCTATCAAAAGTCTTTGTCCTCAGGCCTCGCAGTACTTCAGCATTTGCCCTCTCTACCTGGCCGTTGCTCCATGGGTGTGCCACGGAAGCAAAATAGACCTTGTTGCCGAGGTCTTGGATGTATTGCATGAAGGTGTGGCTTGTAAACTGTGTGTCGTTGTCGGTGATGACTCTATTTGGCACACCAAAACGGTAGACTAGCCCCTTGAAGAATTTGACGGCTGATTGCGCCGTCACCTTCCTTACTGCTTCCACCTCTGGCCACTTTGTGAACTTGTCGATTGCAACGTACAAGTACTCAAAGCCCCCGACAGCGCGGGGGAAGGGACCTAGTATGTCGAGCCCCCAAACCAAAAATGGCCAGGAGAGAGGAATCGTTTGAAGGGCTTGAGCTGGTTGATGAAGCTTCTTCAAATGGAACTGACATGCTTCACACTTGGTTACTAGTGTCGTTGCATCCTGGAGGGTGGTGGGCTAGAAGAAACCTTGCCAGAATGCCTTGCCGGCAAGGGCCCTCGGCCCTATGTGGGAGCCACATATGCCTCTGTGTACCTCCGCCAACAGCTCCAGTCCTTCCTCCCGGGGAATGCACTTCAATTTCACACCATTTGGTCTCTTTCTGTACATGACATCATCAACGAACTGATACATGGCAGACCGACGGGCTACTTTCTCCGCTTCTTCCTGCTCCTCAGGGAGTTCCCCTGTTTGGAGGAATCGAACGGTATGGTGTGCCCATGCTAGAGCCTGGGGCTCGACGGTAAGGACTAAAGGCATTCCCTCCGCCATGGGAGCGACTGTCTCTACAGCCAGGGCTTGACGCCCCGCCGGAGTCAGTCGCCCCACGGCAGGCTCAGCGTCCATGGAAACATCTTTGCCGGCGGCTCCTGGGAGCCCGGCGGGAAAGTACTTATTGGGGCCTAATTTCCTTTGCTTGTTCTGCTCTGTTGATGGTTCAATGGATGGTTGAGTCAATCGAAGCACAAAAGCACCTGGTTCCACAGGTAGTTTGAAGGTGGCGCGCTTTGACAGGTAGTCGGTGATGTCGTTCTCCACTCGTGGAACATGCTCCGCATGTATACCGTCAAAACGCTCCTACAGCTTCCTCACCTCATCTACATAGGCCTCCATCAACGGGCTTTGATAATCTTTGTTGACTTGTCTGACGACAAGCTGTGAATCACCCCTGACGATGAGCTTCTTAATCCCGAGGCCTGCCGTGATCCTGAGACCGGCAAGCAAACCCTCGTATTTAGCAATGTTGTTTGTGGACATTTCCCTGGGAAAGTGCATCTGGATTACATACTTGAGGTGCTCTCCAGTGGGTGCAACGAGCAGCACACCAGCCCCGGCGCCTTGCAGCGAGAAAGCCCCGTCAAAGTACATAATCCAGTTGTGACTTGCCTCCTTGCCGGGGAGGTGGTCTCCTGGATCTCTTTGTCGGGCTTTGAGGTCCACTCGGCAATGAACTCTGCTAAGACTCTACTCTGGATTGTCAAAGTACTTTCAAACTTCAAACCAAAGCTCGATAGTTCCACGACCCACTCCACAATCCTCCCGGTTGTGTCTGGGTTGTGCAATATCCGTTGCAACAAGAGGCGGGTGACGACGGTGATTTTGTGTGCTTGGAAGTAATGACGCAGCTTCCTCGAGGCCATAAGGAGGCCGAAGAGCAATTTCTGCACACCGGAGTACCTTGACCTAGCCCCCTGCAAGAGGGAGCTAACAAAGTAAACCGGGTGCTGCATCATTTTCTTCTTCTGCACCACTTCGTTTGGTTGCGTAGGCCCTCTCCTGCCAGCGTCAGACTCTGCCGGGGGCCTTGCCTTGCCGACACCAGGCCCTGCCGGGGGGAGCTCTAGCTTGCCGTCTGCCAGTCCTGCCATTGCCACTACCTCTTCGTCGACCTCCCTCTGTGCCACTAGCGCGGCACTGACCACTTGATTTGTTGCCGCCAGATACAGCAGCAATGGCTCTTGTGGTTTGGGCGCAACCAGTATCGGTGTAGAGGAGAGGTATTTCTTCAAATACTGCAGCGTTGCTTCGGCCTCTGGGGTCCATTCCATTGGGCCCGCCTTTTTCAAGATTTTGAAAAAGGGAAGGGTGCGCTCAGCAGACTTGGAGATGAATCTGCTCATGGCGGCAACGCAGCCAGTGAGCCGACGCACATCCTTAATCCGCTTGGGCACCTCAATCTTCTCAATAGCCTTAATCTCGTCTGGATTCGCCTCGATCCCACATTGTGACACAAAGAACCCAAGAAGTTTGCCGGACAGAACACCGAAGACACACTTCTCAGGGTTCAACTTGAGGTTGATCTTGCGTAGATTTGCAAACGTCTCTTCCAAATCTTGTACAAGTGTTGCCCTATCCTTGGTTTTGACCACTATGTCATCCATATAAGCTTCCATATTTCTATGTAGTTGGGGCTCAAAACCAATCTGGACTGCCCTTGCAAACGTCGAGCCAGCACTCTTCAACCCGAAAGGCATCCGTAAAAAGTAATACGTGCCACATGGGGTGATGAACAATGTCTTCTCTTCAACTTCTCTTGTCATGAAGATCTGGTGGTATACCCCGTGTAGGCGTCAAGGAATAATAAAAGATCACACCCGGCCGTGGAGTCAACAATCTGGTCAATGCACGGCAACAGGAAAGGGTCCTTGGGAGAAGCCTTATTAATATCTGTGTAGTCAATACACGGCCTCCACTTCCCATTTGCCTTGCGCACCACCACCGGATTGGCCAACCACGTCGGATGGAGTACTCCTCTCACCAAGCCTGCCGCTTCCAACTTCCTAATCTCCTCTGTAATGAACTCCTGTCGTTCCAAAGCTTTCTTCCTGACCTTCTGCTTGACGGATCGCGCATGAGGACCGAGAGCAAGATGGTGCTCAATCACCTCCCTGGGAATGTCGGGGATGTCACATGCTTGCCATGCAAACACGTCGACATTCGCCCGTAGGAAGGTGACGAGCGTGCTTTCCTATTTGCTGTCTAGGGTGGAGCTTATGGTGAAAGCCCCTCCCATGCCATCCTCCTCGACGGACACCCTCTTGGTCTCTAGTGGCGCAGCTCTGGATTTCTTGCTCTTGCCGGCGGAGCTCTCTGGCACATCCTCGACAGGAGCACAACACTCTGAAGAGGTGCACTTGGGGGAGTGGGTGTGAGAGGTCTTGTCGGTCCTCTTTCCTGCCGGGGCTCCAGCGGCAGGAGCGAGTGCCTTGGCGGTAGTCACTACAACTGCTTCCCTGTAGAGTTGATCGGCGCAGATCAGTGTGTCCTTCTTCTCGGAGGGGACGGTGATGATGGTCATCGGCCCCGGCATTAGCGTGTTGTAGGCATAATGCGCCGCCGCCATGAACTTGGCTAGTGCCAGGCGACCGAGGATCCCATTGTAGGCCAAGGGGATCTCGGCTACATAGAAAACAATCCTCTCTGTCTTGTAGTTTAACTCACCTCCAAATGTCGCGGGCAGCATGACCTTACCCTTCGGCTTACTCCTCCCCGGGTTGACCCCTTGAAACGTGCCCGTCTCTTCGAGGTCTTCATCAGGAATCTGCAGCCTTTTGACCACAACGGGCGAGATCAAATTCAGGCCGGGTCAACTAGCATCTTGGTCACCTTGAGGTTGCGTATTGTTGGCGAGACCAACAACGTCAAACACTCGACCGCAGTTGTGCGATCAGGGTGGTCCTCGGTGTCAAAAATGATAGGCGTGTTGGACCACTTCACTGGCTTCTAAGCATCGAGCGATGGTTCCGCTGCTGTGATCTCACGCGCCCACTGCTTGAGCTGGCGGTGATAGGTGTGCAGCGAGGCGCCACCATCGATGCACATGGCCTCCGTAGCCTTCTGGAACTCATGCTTGCCGGACTCGTCATCTTCGTCATGATCATCATCTCCTTGCTTCTTGTCGCGGCCCTGAGCGGGCCTCTCTTGCTGGTTATCCTTTCCGCGGCACCCTCCTTGGCCGCCATGCTTCTTGCCAGATCCCTCGGCACCATCCTGGCCCTTCTCCTTGTCCCGCCTCTCATACTCAGCTTTTTGCTTCTCAGCAAGCAGCTTGACTTGCCGGCAGTTCTCGAGGTCGTGGCCCTTGGTGTGGTGGATCTTGCAGTATTGCTTGTCGCATCCTCCTGGCTTGTCGGCAGCCGCCAAGGCCCGGCAGGCGGAGCACCCAGCAATTTCCTTGTCGGGGTCGTCTGTCTTGGCCTTCTTGGCAGTGCTGGTGTCCTTGGATCCCTCGACGGCAAGCACGGTCTTTCCCTTGCGCTTCCTGTTGTGGCACCGACCCTTCTTCGCCGGGGTGGCTGTGCCTTCGTCCTTGGAGTCGGTTTCTACGCCGGGGTACTTCCTCCCCTCTTCAGCTCGAGCACACCTATCGGCCAGAACAAAAAGTTCGGCCACATCTTTGACCTTGTTCATCGCCAGCTCTTCACGCATTTTGTGGTTGTTCACATTCTGATGAAATGCGCTGATCACAACGGCGGGATGAAAATCTGGGATGTTGTACTGCACCCGGCTGAACCTCTGTATGTACTTGTGCAGGGTTTCACCTTCCTTCTGGGGGATGATATGCAAATCGCTTGCCTGGTCATGAGCTTAGTGGCCTCCAGTGAAGGCGCCAACGAACTCATGGCACAAGTACGACCAAGAAGAAATGGAATCCGCCGGCAAGTGCATCAACCACGACATAACATTGGGTTTAAGTGCCAACGGGAAGTAATTGGCAAGCACCTTGTCATCACGGGCTCCAGCAGCTTGCATCGCAATGGTGTAGATGCCGAGGAACTCTAACGGGTGGGTCTTGCCGTTGTACTTCTCACCAACGTCGGGCTTGAATGTGCGGTGGGAGGGCCACTGGAACTGCCGCAGCTCACGGGTAAAGGCTGGGTAACCCACCTCGTAGGGTAGGCCGCCAGAGCTTCCCGGTGTTGGGTGGTCCATAGTGGGCCCCGCCCGCCGATCTGATTGGTGGCGTGCGTTGCGCCGGTGCTCGATGGTGGTTCGAGCGTCTTCACGGGCTCGCTCCCAAAGAACTTGGCACTGATCACGGTGGGTCCGTGGGTCGGATGACGCTATGGATATGTTATCACAAGCGTCATCACCACAGACCGGCACCCGCGGCGATGGACGTGGGGGAGGAGAGTGCGCCGTGGTCGCAGCACCTCCGATCCTTCCGCCACTAGCACATGGGGCCTCAACGGAGCGCCGGCCTGAGGGCCTGAGGGAGTCCTGGATTAGGGGGTATCGGGACAGCCGGACTATATCCTTTGGCCGGACTGTTGGACTATGAAGATACAAGATTGAAGACTTCGTCCCGTGTTCGGATGGGACTCTCCTTGGCGTGGAAGGCAAGCTTGGCAGTACGGATATGTAGATCTCCTTCCTTGTAACCGACTCTGTGTAACCCTGGCCCCCTCCAGTGTCTATATAAACCGTAGGGTTTAGTCTGTAGGACCAACAATAGACAATCATACCATAGGCTAGCTTCTAGGGTTTAGCCTCTTCGATCTCGTGGTAGATCAACTCTTGTAATACTCATATCATCAAGATCAATCAAGCAGGAGTAGGGTTTTACCTCCATCGAGAGGGCCCGAACCTGGGTAAAAACATCGTGTCCCCCGTCTCCTGTTACCATCTGCCTAGACGCATAGTTCGGGACCCCCTACCCGAGATTCGCCGGTTTTGACACCGACATTGGTGCTTTCATTGAGAGTTCCACTGTGTCGTCACCGTAAGGAAGGATGCCTCTTCTCGTTGTTAAAAACAACATTACCGCCGGGGGACCCCTCGTTGTCGGCCAAACTCTCCGGCTAGGCAGTTTCATCACGACCGCCCGTTAGGCTACTGCACCGACGATGACTTCTCGGGTCATCGAAAACGGCCTCCACGTCGGCTCGGAATTAGCCGAGCAGATGGATCCAATGGAGCTCTCATCCCTAAACGAGCTCTTGGATTGCATCGCCGCCTTGGGAGTCGATACGGACTATGATCGGATTGGGCTTAAACCCGATCAAAGGGAGATTAACTCTCCACCGGTCACCCATCATATTGCGGTGGTGGAGGAACAATGCGGCGATTCTTCCTCTATCTTGAGGACTAACTATGTCCGGATTCCTGCGCTCTCCGAGCCGGATACTCGTTCACGGGAGGACATCACCCAAGCCCTGAACCTAGAGTCAGGAGGCGGGCCAGACTTATCAGCCAACATCCCGGAACCCGAACTTCCAAGATTGGAAACTCCTCGGCCCCTGGGTCTCAGATTGGGTAAGGGTTCAGACTCAAATCCACCCACCCACCCAAACATAAACGATCTTTCCCACATCAGGCAAGCGCCCCAGGAAACAGTACATCATTATTGGGCCAGATTCCTCCTTGTGATGAACAAGGTTAAGGACTGTCGCGAGGAAGACGCGGTCTCATTTTTCCGCAATAATTGCACGAACAAGGGAATCCTTAACACCATAAGTCGCCATGACATATCACGCTTCGCTGACTTGGCGTCCATAGTACGAAAGTATTGTGCGATGGGAAGCGCCTGGAAAACCGAAACGAAATTTTGGGATAATCCGGCTCCAAATATACACCTAGTCCGAAGTAAAAGGGTGCACTATCATAAGACACCCGAGATAATTACAAAGAAGCAAAAACCCTCTACAGGGCGTGGAACTATATTGGAGGGATGGCTCAACGGACCCTGCAAAATTCATAGTACAGCGGATACCATACCAACACACAGCCTTAGAGCATGTTGGGTACTCCGGCAGGTGGCCAAAAGTGGTGAGGATCTTCTCATCCCAGATGCCACAGAGCACCATCCTGGGGATAACAATATGGTATTAACAGTCTTTGAAACCTTCACATCAAATAATAGGCGCAAGCGAACACTCCGCAGCCTTGCCGAAATCTGCCACGTGGCAGCAATAAATCCATGGAGTGACACGGCTATTACCTTCAATGCCAGTGACGAACCTAAATTCCGAACAGCCCAAGCACCAGTTGCACTGGTCCTCAGTCCAATTGTGGACGGCTTTCGACTCACCAAAGTACTCATGGACGGCGGCAGTGGATTAAACCTCATCTATGAGGAAACTCTTCAAAAAATGGAAATAGACTGGAACCGCATTGAGCAAAGCAGCACAACCTTCAGAGGAATCATCCCCAGTCGGGAAGCACGCTGTGCTGGGAAAATCACACTAGATGTGGTATTTGGCACGCCGGAGAACTATAGGTCCGAAGAAATTACATTCCAAGTGGCCCCGTTTAGTAGCGGATACCACGCCCTTTTAGGGCGGGAGGCGTTCACGATCTTCCAAGCCATACCCCATTATGGGTACATGAAGCTCAAAATGCCCGGGCCCAACGGAATCATCACTCTCGCTAGTGATCCGGACACAGCACTCCGCGCCGAAAACAAAACAGCCTCATTGGCCCTCGAGGCATTATCCGAAGCCCTTTCGGCTGAGGAATTAACTTCGCTACACTCCACAGTGGACAGGGATGACGTGATACTTGACAAGAGATCCAAGTCCACCTCTTTTAAACCAGCGGATGAAATAGTCAAATTCCAAGTCCACCCAATGGACCCTACAAAAACAGCCTCCATCGGGGCACAGTTAAACCCCGTCGTGGACGCCGCACTACGAGAGTTCCTGCGCGAGAATTGGGACATATTCGCCTGGCACCCCTCAGACATGCCAGGAATCCCACGCAGACTGGCCAAGCACAGACTTAATATTCTAAAGGGATTCAAGCCGGTCAAGAAGACTCTTCGGCGTTTCTCTGAACCTAAGAGACAAGCTATGGGAGAGGAACTAGCCAAGTTATTGGAGGCCGGATTCATTAGAGAAATAAAACACCCGGACTGGCTAGCAAACCTGGTGATGGTACCAAAGAAGGACAAATCCTGGCGCCTATGTGTCGATTTCAAGGACCTCAACAAGGCTTGCCCAAAGGATCCCTTCCCCTCCCCCGCATCGATCAAATTATCGATGCTATCGCAGGACACGATTCATTGTGTTTCCTCGACGCATACTCCGGCTACCACCAAATCAAGATGGTGGAGTCCGACCAAGCCGCAACGACATTTATCACACCATACGGCCCCTTCTGTTTCAACACAATGCCTTTTGGGCTCAAAAATGCCGGCGCAACATATCAGCGCATGATTCAAACATGTCTAGAGAAACAGACCGGCAAAACAGTAGAGGCATACGTAGATGATGTGGTCGTCAAAACCAAACACGTCAACTCTCTAATAGACGACTTGAGGCTCACATTCGACAACCTCCGAACATACGACATCAAGCTCAATCCAGAAAAATGTGTTTTCGGTGTACCAGCCGGAAAGCTCCTGGGTTTCATTGTCTCCACTAGAGGAATTGAAGCAAATCCGGCCAAAATCCGAGCTCTGTCATAGTTGGCTATACCAACGGACCTCAAACAAATCCAAAAATTAACCGGATGTGTGGCGGCTCTAAGCCGCTTTATCTCTCGCTTAGGAGAAAAGGCATTACCCCTTAATCGCCTCCTTCAGCGCACCGAACACTTCGAGTGGACAGACGCTGCCACAGCTGGATTGGAAGAAATAAAAGCCATACTGGCAACCAACCCAATCCTGGCCGCGCCAAACATCGGCGAACCAATGTTGTTGTACATTGTGGCAACTCATCAGGTTGTAAGCGCAGTGCTCGTCATCGAATGAGAAACGGACGGACATAAATTCCCCCTTCAAAAGCCGATATATTATGTATCCACTGTCCTCACTCCATGCAAATCATGGTACCCACATTATCAAAAGATAGCCTATGCGGTATTCATGGCATCCCGGAAGCTGCGACACTACTTTCAAGAGTGTTCAATTACAGTAGCCTCGGAAGTGCCACTTAATGATATTATAAACAACCGCGACGCCACGGGCCGGATTGCCAAATGGGCCATTGAGCTCCTCCCATTCGACATAACATACAAACCCCGGCGAGCCATTAAATCTCAAGTATTGGCCGACTTCGTTGCTGAATGGACGGAAGCCGAACTCCCTAAAGAGTACGGCGCATACTCCAATTGGATCATGCACTTCGACGGCTCCAAAATGCTGGCTAGTCTAGGAGCTGGCGTCGTCCTGACGTCCCCAACCGGAGATACAGTTCAATACGTACTACAGATATTGTATACAGACTCCAACAACGCAGCCGAATACGAAGCCCTGTTACATGGTCTTCGGATGGCAGTTTCCATGGGCATTCAACGCCTGGAGGTGTGTGGGGATTCGAACCTCGCAATATCCCAAATAAATGGAGACTTCGATGCCAAGGATCCGAAAATGGCGGCCTATCGCAATGTCGTCCTAAAGATGTCAGCTCGGTTCAAGGGGCTCGAATTTCACCATGTGCTCGGGAAAACAATCAGGCGGCGGATATCCTCGCCCGCACCAGCGCAAAACACAATGCGGTCCCCCCCAACATCTTTTTGGAGAGGTTGTTTAAACCATCTGTGGTATGGGAAGGGGACACCGGTAACAATAGTCTAGACACGGCCAATCGGAGGCTCTGCCACCGAAATAACACCTTCAGCCCACGTAATAATGGCCATGATTGCCCCGTGGACAGAACCATTCCTGGCCTACTTAACTAGGCAGGAACTTCCCGAGGACCAAAATGAGGCACGCTGCATAGTGCGGCGATCTAAAGCCTACAGGGTCCACGAGGGAGAGATGTATAAAAAAAGCACTACCGGTGTCCTTCAAAGGTGCATCTCCGAAGAGGAAGGGCGGAAGCTTTTGGCAGAAATTCACGCCGGACTCGGCGGCCACCATGCCGCAGCCCGGGCCCTTTTAAGCAAGGCCTTCCGTACAGGTTTTTATTGGACGACGGCCCGGGTAGATGCACAGGACTTGGTCCAACGCTGCCTCGTTTGCCAGCTTTTTGCAAACCAAAGCGACATGCCACCCACCGCCCTCCAAACAATCCCCATTACCTGGCCCTTCGCGGTCTGGGGGCTTGACATGGTTGGACCCCTTAAAGGGGGAACCCATAAGAAAAAATACTTACTGGTCATGGTGGATAAATTCACCAAATGGATAGAAGCCAAACCTGTTAAAATGGCCAAATCCGGACCGGTGATAGACTTCATATCCGGGGTTGTACACCGTTATGGCGTCCCCCACAGCATCATCACTGACAACGGCACGAACTTCACGGTCGATGAGGTAAAACTCTGGTGCAGCAACATGGGCATCAAGCTCGATTATGCTTTTGTCTATCACCCACAAACCAATGGCCAAGTTGAGTGAGCAAATGGTCTTATCATGAGTGGCATCAAACCCAAATAGTGCGGTCCTTAAAGGAGTCTAACACGCACTGGGTAGAGGAGCTCGACTCCGTACTCTGGGGGCTGCGGACCACGCCAAATCGTACTACCGGATACACACCCTTCTTTATGGTGTACGGCGCAGAGGCGGTTCTGCCCTGCGACATAATTCATGACTCACCTCAAGTGCGCACGTACAAAGAAAGAGAAGCCAAGCTCGATCGACAGGACAGTCTGGACACCCTGGAGGAGGAGCACGGCGTGGCAAAAGCCCGTTCCGCATTCTATCAGCAACAGGCTCGAAGATACCAAAGCAGAGAAGTATGGGCCAAAACTTATAACGTTGGCGAGCTAGTCCTATGCCTGCCAGAGAAGAAGAAGACCAAGCTCGAGCCCAAATGGGAAGGTCCCTTCATTATTGACCAAGTTTTGATCGGTGGAGCGTACCGTCTGTGGGATGCATCGAATAATCAACTTGAGCCGAACCCATGGAACGCAGCCAGGCTCCGAAGATTCTACGCCTAGTGTCGGACTCTATGTTCGTCTCCTTCCTCTGTCCATTTTTTGCATACACATTATCTGTCTTTTCTCTCTTTCTTTCTTTTATTCTTTCTCAAGGCCTTCAAGGGCCAACTTGTGCCTTGCTTGCACACTATTGACGCGCTAACCGCGCTCATTATACCTGGGGGCTTCTTACATAGAAGCTTAATTATTTATCTGGGCTTCATGCCCCGCACATGTGTTATTCTTCTGCATGTACCTTTTCATTCGCCATTATAGCATCGATATGACTTAAGTTTTAGCCAACCTGGGTTGCCTGGCTCTTGTATTTATGCCCTACGTTCCCGTTAATTCGGCTAGGGCATAAGGGGAGCACCTCCACGATTGTTACTGCCGGGTCAGCCGGATGTGTACCTCAGACTGGGTGAAGCCGAAAGCTAGCGTTCTTAAGGGAATATTCGGTCGGTGAACAAAAGATGATTTTTATTTATTTTCCATATGTGTCCCCAGATGTTTTTGCCTGCATTTCCTCTCGCAGTCCGGACATGCACTTTAGGGCATGCATACCCAGGGAAAGGAACCCTTAACGAAACTATTCTCCTTGTAAGATGTTTCTTACTACCCATGTAATATAACATAACTAGTTGGGTACTTGTCTGTTCAAGCACTAATGACCCCTACGCCTGGTTTCCACGCATACCCCGATTCTTATATAACTGAGCAGGTATTCGGATACACTCCGGACTATCGGGTCCCGAGGTTGAAGCGAAAAGGTCCACCATGACAAATGATTTACAATCTAGCTAGAAGGCATTATACATGTCACTTTAATTACATAGTCATGTAGACTGACTAAATTCCTCTTCTATACCATCCAACAGGCTGTCTAGCCTACAATCCTGTTGGGAATACTTTGCGGCTAATTCTACTTGCCCATACACTAAGCTAACGGGGATCTCTTTCCCATCGGGCCCCATAGGTCCGACCTCGGCCATGTGGTTTGGGTCAGCCTTGGTATACCGCGTCTTCACCATAGCCCAGGCTTCCCTGGCACCTTGACGGCAGGCTGATATCTTCCATAATCGGAAGTGCCACCGTGCTCCCTTGAGCTTCTCCGCAAGCTATCCAATGCCTGCTGGCAGGGAGAGGGATGGCCACAAGGCCTGGGCAATACCTTGCATCACCTGCCGAACTTGTTCGTGCAGTTGTGAGAGCTCGGGTAGAAGATCACCCGCAGACCCGGGCATCTCCTCCGCGGGACGACCCATCAGCATACCTGCAGACATAACTCTGTTAGCCGGCTTCTCCGCCGCACTCTTTTAAGGGTTCGTTCAAGCACTTACTGAAAATGCCGCGTCGAAGCCGCTTATTCTCCTTCACGGAGTCCGCAAGCTGGGCTCGAACATCTTTCAGTTCCACGCTCAGCTTGGTATTGGCGTCTTGGAGATTTTTTTTCTCCCGCATGACCTTAGTCAGCGCGCGTTCGCCAGCCTTTAGCTATCGTATGACATGCTGGTCCTCCGGATTCTCTCCGGAGTCATCTACAATATCTATTGTTAGATCTGCAGCCATGCCGCACACTATATGGTACCTATCGTTCTTTGAAACAAATGTTACCAGTTGGGGACTTTTCAGGTTCCTTCAATGCGGCAACGGCGGCCCGAAGTTGGGTCTTGCATTCCTCCAGCTTCTGTGACAGCCCAGTATTCTTCTCTGTAAGAACCTGCACAATAAATGATCCTTAAATCAGTTGTGCCAACTATTTCAAGTCTCAGGGGCTACTGATATATATACTCATCAAATTTTCTTACCCGTACATCCTTTACATACTGGTCTGTGGCTCTGGCTAGACCATTTTGAGCAGCACGGATGTACGCATCTCCCAAGTTGAATGCATCAAACGCCTCTCGGGAGAAACAAGCGTCACGGAGTACGGCTCGGCGACGCCTGTGATTCATGGTTCTCTCCACTTCGGAATTCGTAGCGGATATCTTATCCGCATCCTCTATAGAAGGAGTATCCGGCGTGTGCCTCGTGTTAGCTTCCGCCTCTGTGTCCGGCCCTGGAGCCCGACTGGTAGAGGCGTGATCGTCGACCTCTCCGGATATTGTCCGGCCAGCGTTCTTCCTTCTAGGAAACACGGGTGTTATTATGTTTTTAAAGACGACAACCACGGAGTGAGGTGTTGCATCCTACCTCTGCGCCGGCGTCTCCGTCCGGACCGCCTTCTTTTTAAGCCTGTCCGGCTTTGAAACCCCTTGTTGGTGAGTTGCCGTGGGCTCGGCATGGCATCCCGAGGGCCTTCCCTATAAAACACCGTTTGTATACGGTAGGTGAAGTGCATAAAAGGAAATCCTTTTCAAAGGTTGGGACTCCGGTCTCATTTACCTGCGGGGCTGGGAGTAGCCCAGGGTAGTCGGCTATAATGGCCACCATGGCGTCATCACAGCTTAGCTGGTAGAAAATCGCATCAATCAGCTCCATGAATATGTCCGGACCCTCTTTGAGGCCGGGGTCGAGGACCCGTTCAGGATCCTCCGGTTATGGAGGTGGGCTATTGATCTCCCCTGCCGCCTTACGCAGTTCCTGCGATGAAACGGCAAGGTAAATATTTATCACGAAAACAAGGGTAGGATGGAAGTAAAAAGAGCGGAAGCTCACCCAGCTTCGAGGGTTGTTCATGGAGAATCCATCCTGTGGCTTGATGCGGAGGAACTCCTATTCTTCTCCCTTATACAGATCGGATAGAATTTTTGCTAGAGCAGCAACTGAGTCCGGTCCCTTGCGCTTGCAGTGAGTGGCATCATCTTCCCCGTTGAAGTGCCACATGGGTTGGCCTCGATATTGAAGTGGTTGCACCCCCCGCATAATGCATATTGCCATAACCTCGGTTATGGTCAGTCCTGATTTGGCCAGCAACTTTACCCGGCCCATCAGATAAAATACGTCTCTATCATCTTCCTCCTGTGGGCTCCATGGGCGCCAGCTTAGGCGTTTCTTCAAAGGGGCGTTGTCGAACTCAGGAAGACCAATCCGGATAGGATCCGGGAGAGGAACATCCTCCATATGAAACCACTCTGAAGGCCAGTCCTCGGACGTCTTTTTCGGGGTACCGGATAGGTATCCTGTCCTGGCGATGCGCCATACTTCGGCTCCGCCCACTTGATATATTGATCCCCTCTGTGTACGGGGCACAAGGCAGAACAACTTCTTCCACAGCGCGAAATGAGCTTCGCAACCCAGAAACAACTCGCAAAGGGCTATGTAACCAGCGATATGCAGTATGGAGGCAAGGGTGAGGTTGTGCAACTGGAGGCCGTAGAACTCCAGGAGCCCTCGGAGAAATGGATGGATTGGAAATCCGAGTCCCCTTAACAAATAAGGGACAAGGCATACCCACTCTCCCTTAGAGGGGTTGGGAAAGCTCTCCGCTTGCTCCCCGCCATTATAGGTGGCGGGCCCGGCTCGAACTGGGACCATATACGCTGGAGGGAGGAATCCCTGGGTCTGTAGCTTCACTAATTGGCTGTGCGGGACGGAACACTTCTCCCAATCTCCGGGCTTGGGGCTGCGGGAGCGAAAGGAGGAGCTGCGCTGGCCGGCCATGTTGGGATGGATTTTTTCGGGCACGCTCCGATGAATGCTCGCTGAGGGAGAATGGTGTGGTTTGGATCTGAGGATCCTCGTCTCTTTAATAGACAATTCATTCACATAGATGGGGTGCTAAATGTAAAAACACCCTGGCTCCTCACATTCGCTTGACACATGGAAGATGGCCATTATTGGATGCAGAAGCCAAGAAGCGCAACATTTACGAGAAGTCAGACACTATTTAGCAAGTACTCAGAGTTTGAAGAAGAACCCGCCTTGCAATGCCAAAGACAATCTGCGCGCTGGACTCATCGTCATTGAAGCCTAGCTGGTTCGGGGGCTACTGAGGGAGTCCTGGATTAGGGAGTATCCGGACAGCCAGACTATATCCTTTGGCTTGACTGTTGAACTATGAAGATACAAGATTGAAGACTTCGTCCCGTGTCCGGATGGGACTCTCCTTGGCGTGGAAGGCAAGCTTGGCAGTACGGATATGTAGATCTCCTTCCTTGTAACCGACTCTGTGTAACCCTAGCCCCCTCCGGTGTCTATATAAACCGGAGGGTTTAGTTCGTAGGACCAACAATAGACAATATACCATAGGCTAGCTTCTAGGGTTTAGCCTCTTCGATCTCGTGGTAGATCAACTCTCGTAATACTCATATCATCAAGATCAAGCAAGCAGGAGTAGGGTTTTACCTCCATCGAGAGGGCCCGAACCTGGGTAAAAACATCGTGTCCCCCATCTCCTGTTACCATCCGCCTAGACGCATAGTTCGGGACCCCCTACCCGAGATCCGCCGATTTTGACACCGACAGGGCCCCACTGGTTGCGGTTCATCTTTATTGCCAACGCCAACAAGGCTTCGGATGGTAGCTCTCTACTCGTCGAGCTTTTTCTATAGCAGGAGGAAAGTCAAGGAGCAACTGCGCGTGTGCCAAAGCTTCTGCTGGTGTGGGTGGCGGTGAAAGCTGCATGGACCGTGACGCGCTCCGACTCCTAACCACGTTAGAAGGAGCTCTATCACGGCCTGGCGGTCGTGCACCATTTTCGCCAGTGTCTCGGCGTGCATGATGGCCTTCTACATCCCGCGGATGATGCACTGGACTCTTCCCACGGCGGCGCCCAGGGTCGACAGCAGGGTGACGCTGCTCGTCGTGCACAACCTGGGAGGAGCGTGTCGCGGGCGCTGGCGTAGGTGCCTCGGAAGTCACCGCGCCGCCTGCGGGGGGCCCGATTCTGTCTTTGGATTTGGTGGCGTGTGGCCCGTCATCTCGCGCACGAACGACACCGCTCGCCAGGCTTTGGCTGCTAGAGCGATACGGGTGTTCGCGGGCCGCGCCTCGGCTTCCGTCCGTGACCGCCCCACCACTCGCCCGCACTGGTACGGGCCGTTCGGCCCCTGATGAACCAATCACTGTGATCGTCTTCTTCTTGGGAGCCATGGCAATGAAGAACTGCTAAACTAACTGCTAGACCGGATGTTCACAACTGCGCACCCCCTACCTGGCGCGCCAGAGATGTCGGTGGGAAACGACACCTATGGGATCACTAGGATCCCTTCTACAATTGGCGGGCGCGGGGTTGTACAAAGAGCAGGTCTGTCGGTCAGCACAAGGATCATTTACCCAGGTTCGGGCCGCAGAGACACGTAATACCCTAGTCCTGCTTTGATGTATATTTGAGTGTTCTTGAGTTCTTGAACTAGCTACGGTGTCTCTCTAGTTCCAAAGATATGAATCCCCGTCCAGTACGCCTCGGGCCTCCTTTTATAGACAAAAGGGGGTCACCACAGTGGCACACAGGAGGTGGAAAGGTGTGCAGTGGCTGAGTCTATCCTCTGGCACCGTTGGACAAACGCATTTAATGCGCTGCCGACGTGCCCTTCTTGCTTTATTGGGGACGATAAGGAAGCTCGTCCCAGCCGTCGCTGCCTCGCCTGGCTCCGACGCGCGTCCGAGCAAACAAGGCGTTGTAGCGCCACGTTGGCTAGCTGCTAGGCTGGCGTGATGGCGGAGCTTTCACGAAGATCTGCATGCCACCACGCAGGTGCTTGCTGAGTCGGTGTGGAGGCCGCACGCTGCCACGCAGACGCCTGCCCAACTGGTTGAGCTAGCAGCTGCATGGGATCGGTGATTGAGTCTTGGCAGACATGGGCCTGGCTGCGACCCCGCAGATGTCCTCGACAAGGGTCTTGCCGGGGGCCCGGCAAGGGTCTTGCTGCGGCCTCGCGGTTGTCCCCGTCAAGGATCTTGCCGGGGGTCTCATGGATTTTCTTGGCAAGGATCTCGCCAAGGATCGTCGCCTTCTAGTTCTCATCTGATCTTGCGTATTTATGATCTCTACAAAGATCTCCATGCCACCATGGAGGTGCCTCCTGAGTGTTGGTTTCGATGTGACTGATGGCGTCGGAAACCCTTGGGCTCAAGGCTGGTGCGCTCTGGTGGTGTCAGGCAAGTTGCCCCCGGCAAGGATCTTGCCGGGGCTGCGGAAGCTGCCCCGGCAAGAGTCTTGCCGGGGGAGTCCACCTCGCCTTCTTGATCTCTTTGCGCCCCTGGTCTTGGTGTTGCTCTGGCTGTCTTGCGCTTTGGCATCCCTCCTCTGCCCTGCTCAGTGCGGCCGTGGACGCAGCTCTGACTTCCCGTGCACAAGTAAAGGGGTGCAAAAGGAGAGCCCCTACTTTTGTACATCGACACATGGTGATCTTCACCTTTCCCCTTTCACATTTTATCCTTTGGCAAGCACTGTGTGTTGGAAAGATCCTAATATATATAGCTAATTGGATGTGGGTTCTCATAAAGCATTATTGTTGACATTACCCTTGAGGTAAAAGGTTGGGAGGCAAAACTATAAGCCCCTATCTTTCTCTGTGTCCGATTGAAACTTCATACCCATAAGTATTGCGTGATTGTTAGCAATTGTGAAAGACTAAATGATAGTTGAGTATGTGGACTTGCTAAAAAGCTCTTATATTGACTCTTTCTGATGTTATGATAAATTGCAATTGCTTCAATAACTGAGATTATAGTATGCTAGTTTTCAATGAAGTTTCTGATTCATACTTTACATTGTGAATAAGATTGTTACTTTAGCATAAGAAACTATATGACTATTCTGCACCTCATGATGCCCTCATGTCCGTATTTTATTTTATTGACACCTCTATCTCTAAACATGTGGACATATTTTTCGATATCGGCTTCCGCTTGAGGACAAGCGAGGTCTAAGCTTGGGGGAGTTGATACGTCCATTTTGCATCATGCTTTTATATCAATATTTATTGCATTATGGGTTGTTATTACACATTATGTCACAATACTTATGCCTTTTCTCTCTTATTTTACAAGGTTTACATGAAGAGGGAGAATGCCGGCAGCTGGAATTCTGGGCTAGAAAAGGAGCAAATATTAGAGGCCTATTCTGCACAACTCCAAAAGCCCCGAAACTCCACGAAAGTCAGTTTTGGAATATATTAAAAATATTGGGCGAAGAAAGCACCAGAGAGGAGCCATCCACCATCCACGAGGGTGGGGGCGCGCCCCCCGGCCTCGTAGGGCACCTGGCAGGCCCCCGATGCCCATCTTCTGGTATAAGGTGCCTTTTGCCCTGGAAAAAGAAGGATGAGCTTTTGGGATGAAGCACCGCCGTCTCGAGGCAGAACCTTGGTGGAACCAATCTAGGGCTCCGGCGAAGCTGTTATGCGGGGAAAACATCCCTCCGGGGGGATCATCACCATCATCATCACCATCGATCCTCTCATCGGGAGGGGGTCAATCTCCATCAACATCTTCACCAGCACCATATCCTCTCAAACCCTAGTTCATCTCTTGTATCTGATCTTTGTCTCAAAACCTCAGATTGGTACCTGTGGGTTGCTAGTAGTATTGATTACTCGTTGTAGTTGATGCTAGTTGGTTTACTTGGTGGAAGATTATATGTTCAGATCCTTTATGCATATTAATACCCCTCTGATTATGAACATGAATATGATTTGTGAGTAGTTACGTTTATTCCTGAGGACATGGGAGAAGTCTTGCTATAAGTAGTCATGTGAATTTGGTATCCGTTCGATATTTTGATGAGATGTATGTTGTCTTTCCTCTAGTGGTGTTATGTGAACGTCGACTACATGACACTTCACCATTGTTTGGGCCTAGGGGGAGGCATTGGGAAGTAATAAGTAGATGATGGGTTGCTAGAGTGACAGAAGCTTAAACCCTAGTTTATGTGTTGCTTCGTAAGGGGCTGATTTGGATCCATATGTTTCATGCTATGGTTAGGTTTACCTTAATTCTTATTTCGTAGTTGTGGATGCTTGCAAAGGGGGTTAATCATAAGTGGGATGCTTGTCCAAGGAAGGGCATTACCCAAGCACCGGTCCACCCACATATCAAATTATCGAAGTAACGAACGCGAATCATACGAGCATGATGAAAACTAGCTTGACGATAATTCCCATGTGTCCTCGGGAGCACTTTCCTTTATATAAGAGTTTGTCTAGGCTTGTCCTTTGCTACAAAAAGGATTGGGCCACCTTGCCGCACCTTGTTTACTTCTATTAATTGTTACTCGTTACGAATTACCTTATCACAAAACTATCTGTTACCGATAATTTCAGTGCTTGCAGAGAATACCTTACTGAAAACCGCTTGTCATTTCCTTCTGCTCCTCGTTGGGTTCGACATTCTTACTTATCGAAAGGACTACGATAGATCCCCTATACTTGTGAGTCATCATAAATATTTTTGGTATTTTTGTTGTATAGATTAGAAAGTAAAGATAGCAAAATAGTAAACGAGATGTGATGTAAATAAAAGAGATGCAATATAATAATAAAGAGATCCGGGGGCCATAGGTTTCACTAGTGGCTTCTCTCAAGATAGCATGTATTACGGTGGGTGAACAAATAATTGCCGAGCAATTGATAGAAAAGTGCATAGTTATGAGAATATCTAGGCAATGATTATGAATATAGGCATCATGTCCGTGTCAAGTAGATCGAAACGATTCTGCATCTACTACTATTACTCCACACATCGACCTCTATCCAGCATGCATCTAGAGTATTAAATTCATAAGAATAGAGTAACGCATTAAGCAAGATGACATGATGTAGAGGGATAAACTCAAGCAATATGATATAAACCCCATGTTTTTATCCTCGATGGAAATAATACAATGCGTGCCTTGCTGCCCCTACTGTCACTGGGAAAGGACACCGCAAGATTGAACCCAAAGCTAAGCACTTCTCCTATTGCAAGAAAGATCAATCTAGTAGGCCAAACTAAACCGATAATTCAAAGAGACTTGCAAAGATATCAAATCATGCATATAAGAATTCAGAGAAGAACCAAATAATATTCATAGATAATCTTGTTCATAAACCCACAATTCATCGGATCTCGGCAAACACACCGCAAAAGAGTATTACATCGAATAGATCTCCAAGAACATCAAGGAGAACTTTGTATTGAGAATCAAAGAGAGAGAAGAAGCCATCTAGTTAATAACTATGGACCCGAAGGTCTGTGGTAAACTACTCACGCTTAATCGGAGAGGCTATGGTGTTGATGTAGAAGCCCTCCGTGATCGATTCCCCCTCCGGCAGATCGCCAGAAAAGGCCCCAAGATGGAATCTCACGGGTATAGAAGGTTGCGGCGGTGGAAAAGTGGTTTTTTGGATCTCTGCGACCGATCTAGGGTATAAGAGTATATATAGGCGAAAGAAGTACGTCGATGGAGCTACGTGGGGCCCACGAGGGTGGGGGGCGCGCCTACCCCCCTGGGTGCGCCCTCCTTCCTCGTGGCTGCTTCACGGAGTTCCAGACTTCCACTCCAAGTCTCTTGGTTTGCTTTCGGTCCAAGAAAGATCATCGCGAAGGTTTCATTCCGTTTGGATTCCGTTTGGTATTCCTTTTCTCCGAAACTCTAAAATAGGCAAAAAAACAAAAACTGGCACTGGGCCTCCGGTTAATAGGTTAGTCCCAAAAATAATATAAAAGAGCATATTAAATCCCATTAAACATCCAAAACAGATAATATAATAGCATGGAAATAATAAAAAATTATAGATATGTTGGAGACGTATCAAGTATCCCTAAGCTTAATTCATGCTCGTCCTCGAGTAGGTAAATGATAAAAACATGATTTTTCAATGCTACCTAACATAATTATCAATGTAATTTTCTTTATTGTGTCATGAATGTTCATATCTGAAAGATTCGAGACAAAAGTTTAATATTGACATAAAAATAATAATACTTCAAGCATACTAATAAATTAATCATGTCTTCTCAAAATAACATGGCCAAAGAAAGCTATCCCTACAAAATCATATAGTCTGGCTATGCTCTATCTTCATCACACAAAATATTTAAATCATGAACAACCCCGATGACAAGCCAAGCAATTGTTTCATACTTTTGATGTTCTCAAACTTTTTCAATCTTCACGCAATACATGAGCGTGAGCCATGGACATAGCACTATAGGTGGAATAGAATGGTGGTCATGGAGAATACAAAAAGGAGAAGATAGTCTCACATCAACTAGGCGTATCAACGGGCTATGGAGATGCCCATCAATAGATATCAATGTGAGTGAGTAGGGATTGCCATGCAACTGATGCACTAGAGCTATAAGTGTATGAAAGCTCAAAAAAGAAACTAAGTGGGTGTGCATCCAACTTGCTTGCTCATGAAGACCTAGGGCATTTTGAGGAAGCCCATCATTGGAATATACAAGCCAAGTTATATAATGAAAATTCCCACTAGTATATGAAAGTAACAAAATAGGGGACTCTCTATCATGAATATCATGGTGCTACTTTGAAGCACAAGTGTGGAAAAAGGATAGTAGCATTGCCCCTTCTCTCTTTTTCTCTCATTTTTTTATTTGAGCATTTTCTCTTTTTTTATGGCCACTTTTTTTCTCTTTTTTTATTTTTTGTCCGGAGTCTCATCCTGACTTGTGGGGGAATCATAGCCTCCATCATCCTTTCCTCACATGGGACAATGCTCTAATAATGATGATCATCACACTTTTATTTACTTACAACTCAAGAATTACAACTCGATACTTAGAACAAAATATGACTCTATGTGAATGCCTCCGGCGGTGTACCGGGATGTGCAATGAATCAAGAGTGACATGTATGAAAGAATTATGAATGGTGGCTTCGGCACAAATACGATGTCAACTACATGATCATGCAAAGCAATATGACAATGATGGAGTGTGTCATAATAAACGGAATGGTGAAAAGTTGCATGGCAATATATCTCGGAATGGCTATGGAAATGCCATAATAGGTAGGTATGATGGCTATTTTGAGAAAGGTAAATGGTGGGTTTATGGTACCGGCGAAAGTTGTGCAGTACTAGAGAGGCTAGCAATGGTGGAAGAGTGAGAGTGCGTATAATCCATGGACTCAATATTAGTCATAAAGAACTCACATACTTATTGCAAAAATCTATTAGTTATCGAAACTAAGTACTACGCGCATGCTCCTAGGGGGATAGATTGGTAGGAAAAGACCATCTCTCGTCCCCGACCGCCACTCATAAGGAGGACAATCAAAAAATAAATCATGCTCCGACTTCATCACATAACGGTTCACCATACGTGCATGCTACGGGAATCACAAACTTTAACACAAGTATCTCTCAAATTCACAACTACTCAACTAGCATGACTCTAATATCACCATCTTCATATCTCAAAACAATCATAAGGAATCAAACTTCTCATAATATTCAATGCACTTTATATGAAAGTTTTTATTATACCCATTTTGGATGCCTATCATATTAGGACTATTTATAGCCAAAGCAAAATACCATGCTGTTCTAAAGGACTCTCAAAATAATATAAGTGAAGCATGATAGATCAATAATTTATATAAAATAAAACCACCATTGTGCTCTAAAAAGATATAAGTGAAGCACTAGAGCAAAATTATCTAGCTCAAAAGATATAAGTGAAGCACATAGAGTATTCTAATAAATTCCGATTCATGCGTGTCTCTCCCAAAAGGTGTGTATAGCAAGTATGATTGTGGTAAACTAAAAAGCAAAGACTCAAATCATACAAGACGGTCCAAGCAAAACACATATCATGTGGTGAATAAAAATATAGCCTCAAGTAAAGTTATCAATAGACGAAGACGAAAGAGGGGATGCCTTCCGTGGCATCCCCAAGCTTAGGCTTTTGGTTGTCCTTGAATTTTACCTTGGGGTGCCTTGGGCATCCCCAAGCTTAGGCTCTTGCCACTCCTTATTCCAAAATCCATCAAATCTTTACCCAAAAACTTGAAAACTTCACAACACAAAACTCAACAGAAAATCTCATGAGCTTCGTTGGTATAAGAAAATAAACCACCACTTTAAGGTACTGTAATGAACTCATTCTTTATTTATATTGGTGTTAACCCTACTTTATTCCAACTTCTCTATGGTTCATACCCCCCGATACTAGCCATAGATGCATCAAAATAAGCAAACAACACGCGAAAAACAGAATCTGTCAAAAACAGAACAAACTGTAGCAATCTGTAGGTTTTGAATACTTCTGTAACTCCAAAAATCCTGAAAAATTAGGACGACCAGGATAATTTGTATATTGATCTACTGCAGTTGGAATTGATATTTTATCGCTGTCTGGTAAAAAATGAAAATTATTTTCGTGAGCGCATACTATATGTTTTTATCAGCAACAATCACCCAAGAAGATCCTAAAGGCTTTACTTGGCACAAACACTAATTAAAACATAAAAACACAATAATAACAGAGGCTAGATGAATTATTTATTACTTAATAGGAACAAAAAATAAGAACAAAAATAAAATTGGGTTGCCTCCCAACAAGCGCTATCGTTTAACGCCCTTAGCTAGGCATTGATAATTTTAATGATGCTCACATGAAACATAGAAATTGAAACAAAAAGAGAGCATCATATATCATGTGAAAAACACATCTAAGTCTAACATACTTCCTATGCATAGGCATCTTATAGGCAAACAAAATATTTTTTTGAAGGAACATAGGCAAACAAATTATCATAGCAAGCAAAAACTAGTATATGCAAGGAAGAGGAAAGAAACAATAGCAATCTCAACATAACGAGAGGTAATTTAGCAACATGAAAATTTCTACAACCATATTTCCCTCTCTCATAATAATTACATGTAGGATCATAATCAATTTAAACAATATAACTATAACATAAAATTTTCTCTTCATGATCCACATGCATGCAAAGTTGACACTCTTCCAAAATAGTGGGATTATCATAAAATAAAGTCATGACCTCTCCATACCCACTTTTATCAAAAACTTCATAACGTTGAATGTTATCCAAATATGTGGGATCTAAAGTTGACACTCTTCCAAACCCACTTTCAATATTATTGCAAACATTATTATCAATCTCATATTCGTCATGGGGCTTAAATAAATTTTCAAGATCATAAGAAAAATCACCCCAATCATGATCATTGCAACACGTAGTAGACATAGCAAAATTAGCATACCCAAGCTTAGGGTTTTGCATATCATTAACAAAATTGACATTAATAGAATTTATAATAACATCATTGCAATCATGCTTTTTATTCAAAGATCTATCGTGAATCACTTCATAAAGTAATTCATCACACTTTTCAGATTCATGAATTTCAAGCAAAACCTCATAAAGATAATCTAGTGCACTCAACTCACTAGAAATAGGTTCATCATAATTGGATCTCTTAAAGAGATTAGCAAGTGGATGAGGATCCATAAACTTTTAGCAAGCGAAGATGCAAGCAAAAAGATGGTACATGGTAACACAAGCAAACAAAAGATTGAACAGAAGAAGGGCAAAGAAAAGGCAAAGGTTTTTTAAAATCGTTTTAGAAGTGGGGGAGAAGGAAACGAGAGGTGAATGGCAAATAATGTAATGCGAGGGAGAAGAGTTTATGATGGGTACTTGGTATGTCTTGACTGGGCGTAGATCTCCCCGGCAACGGCGCCAGAAATCCTTCTTGCTACCTCTTGATCATGCGTTGGTTTTCCCTTGAAGAGGAAAGGGTGATGCAGCAAAGTAGAGTAAGTATTTCCCTCGGGTTTTGAGAACCAAGGTATCAATCCAGTAGGGGGCATGATACGTCTCCAACGTGTCTATATTTTTTGATTGCTCCATGCTATATTATCTACTGTTTTGGACTATATTGGGCTTCATTTTCCACTTTTATATTATTTTTGGGACTAACCTATTAACCGGAGGCCCAGCCCAGAATTGTTGTTTTTTTTGCCTATTTCAGTGTTTCGGAGAAACAGAATATCAAACGGAGTCCAAACGGAATAAAATCTTCGGGAACGTGATTTTCTCACCGAACGTGATCCAGGAGACTTGGACCCTAATCCAGGGAGTCAAAGAGGAGGTCACGAGGGTGGGGGGCACGCCCCCCTGCCTCGTGGGCCCCTCGGTGCTCCACCGACATACTCCTTCCTCCTATATATACCTACGTACCCCCAAACGATCAGAAGAGGAGCCAAAAACCTAATTCCACCGCCGCAACTTTCTGTATCCACGAGATCCCATCTTGGGGTCTGTTCTGGAGCTCCGCCGGAAGAGGGCCGTCATCACGGAGGGCTTCTACATCATCCTAGCCCCTCCGATGAAGTGTGAGTAGTTTACCTCAGACCTTTGGGTCCATAGTTAGTAGCTAGATGGCTTCTTCTCTCTCTTTGAATCTCAATACAAAGTTCCCCCCCTCTCTTGTGGAGATCTATTCGATGTAATCTTCTTTTTGCGGTGTGTTTGTTGAGACCGATGAATTGTGGGTTTATGATCAAGTATATCTATGAATAATATTTGAATCTTCTCTAGATTCTTTTATGTATGATTGGTTATCTTTGCAAGTCTCTTCGAATTATCCGTTTGGTTTGGCCAACTAGATTGGTAGTTCTTGCCATGGGAGAAGTGCTTAACTTTGGGTTCGATCTTGCGGTGTCCTTACCCAGTGACAAAAGGGGCAGCAAGGCACGTATTGTATCGTTGCCATCGAGGATAAAAAGATGGGGTTTATTTCATATTGCATGAATTTATCTCTCTACATCATGTCATCTTGCTTAAGGCGTTACTTTGTTTTTAACTTAATACTCTAGATGCATGCTGGATAGCGGTCGATGAGTGGAGTAATAGTAGTAGATGCAGAATCGTTTCGGTCTACTTGTCACGGACGTGATGCCTATATACATGATCATGCTTAGATATTCTCATAACTATGCTCAATTCTGTCAATTGCTCAACAATAATTTGTTCACCCACCGTAGAATACTTATGCTCTTGAGAGAAGCCACTAGTGAAACCAATGGCCCTCGGGTCTATTCTCTTCATATCAATCTCCATCACTTTAATCTTGCTTTGCTTTTACTTTTTACTTTGCATCTTTATACCAAAAATACCAAAAATATTATATCTATCAGATCTCACTCTCGTAAGTGAACATGAAGGGATTGACAACCCCTAATCGCGTTGGTTGCGAGTAGCTATCGTTTTGTGCAGGTACGAGGGACTTGAGCGTGGCCTCCTACTGGATTGATACCTTGGTTCTCAAAAACTGAGGGGAAATACTTACGCTACTCTACTGCATCATCCCTTCCTCTTCGGGGAAAACCAACGCAAGCTCAAGACGTAGCAAGAAGGATTTCTGGCACCGTTGCCGGGGAGTCTACGCAAAAAGTCAACATACCAAGTACCCATCACAATCCCTATCTCTCGCATTACATTATTTGCCATTTGCCTCTCGTTTTCCTCCTCCCCCACTTCACCCTTGTCGTTTTATTCACCCTCTCTCTCTCTCTATCCTCCCTCTCTATTTGCCTCTTTTTGCCCGCTTGCCTTTTTGTTTGCCCGTGTGTTAGATTGCTTGTTTGTCGCGATGGCTCAAGATAATACTAAATTGTGTGACTTCACCAATACCAATAATAATGATTTCCTTAGCACTCCGATTGCTACAAATGAATTTTTCGATCTTGTGCCTAAAAGTTTGATAATCACTAGAAAGAAAGAAATTCCTAAGGGAAATAGATGCCTTATCGAAGAATTGCCTACCAAAGATGGCAATACTTAGATCTATCCTCGCTTTTATGCCTAGCTAGGGGCGTTAAATGATAGCGCTTGTTGGGAGGCAACCCAATTTTATTTTTATTCCTTGCTTTTTGCTCCTGTTTAGTAATAAATAAATTATTTAGCCTCTGTTTTGGTTGTGTTTTTTGTGTTTAATTAGTGTTTGTGCCAAGTAGAACTGTTGGGAAGACTTGGGGAAAGTCTTGTTGAACTTGCTATAAAAAACAGAAACTTTAGCGCTCATGAGAACTGCTATCATTTTTATTTGAAGAGTGCTATTTAGTTAATTCTTTTTGCAGATGATTAATAGATAAATTCCTCACGTCCAGTAATTTATTTTGAGTAACACATTAAGCAAGATGACATGATGTAGAGGGATAAACTCAAGCAATATGATATAAACCCCATGTTTTTATCCTCGATGGCAACAATACAATACGTGCCTTGCTGCCCCTACTGTCACTGGGAAAGGACACCGCAAGATTGAACCCAAAGCTAAGCACTTCTCCCATTGCAAGAAAGATCAATCTAGTAGGCCAAACTAAACCTATAATTCAAAGAGACTTGCAAAGATATCAAATCATGCATATAAGAATTCAGAGGAGAACCAAATAATATTCATAGATAATCTTGTTCATAAACCCACAATTCATCGGATCTCGGCAAACACACCGCAAAAGACTATTACATTGAATAGATCTCCAAGAACATCGAGGAGAACTTTGTATTGAGAATCAAAGAGAGAGAAGAAGCCATCTAGTTAATAACTATGGACCCGAAGGTCTGTGGTAAACTACTCACGCTTCATCGGAGAGGCTATGGTGTTGATGTAGAAGCCCTCCGTGATCGATTCCCCCTCCCGCAGATTGTCAAAAAAGGCCCCAATATGGGATCTCACAGGTACAGAAGGTTGCGGCCTTGGAAAAGTGGGTTTTTGGCTCTCTGCGATCGATCTAGGGTATAAGAGTATATATAGGCGAAAGAAGTACATCGATGGAGCTACATGGGGTCCACGAGGGTGGGGGCGCGCCCTCCTGCCTCATGGCTGCCTCACGGAGTTCCAGACTTCCACTCCAAATCTCCTGGTTTGCTTTAGGTCCAAGAAAGATCATTGTGAATGTTACATTCCGTTTGGATTCAGTTTGGTATTCCTTTTCTGCAAAACTCTAAAATAGGCAAAAAAACAGAAACTGGCACTGGGCCTCCGGTTAATGTTGGGTTTCGTAGTAATTTCAAAAAATTTCCTACACTCACGCAAGATCATGGTGATGCATAGCAACGAGAGGGGAGAGTATGATCTACGTACCCTTGTAGATCGACAACGGAAGCGTTTGGTTGATGTAGTCGTACGTCTCCATGGCCCGACCGATCAAGCACCGAAACTACGGCACCTCCGAGTTCTAGCACACGTTCAGCTCGATGACGATCCCCGGACTCCGATCCAGCAAAGTGTCGGGGAAGAGTTCCGTCAGCACGACAGCATGGTGATGATCTTGATGTACTACCGCAGCAGGGCTTCGCCTAAGCACCGCTACAATATTATCGAGGACTATGGTGGAAGGGGGCACCACACACGGCTAAGAATATGATCACCTGGATCAACTTGTGTTTCTCTGTGGTGCCCCTGCCTCCGTATATAAAGGCTCAAGAGGGGGAGGCCGGCCGGCCATCATAGGGCGCGCCAGGAGGAGTCCTACTCCCTCCGGGAGTAGGACTTCTCCCCCAATCCTAGTTGGAATAGGATTCGCGAGGTGGGAAAAGAGAGAGAGAGAAGGAGGGGGGCGCCGACCCCCTCTCTCCTTGTCCTATTCGGACTAGGGGGGAGGGGTGCGTGGCCCAGCCCTGGCTGCCTCTCCTCTTCTTCCACTAAGGCCCATTAAGGCCCATATAGCTCCCGGGGGGTTCCGGTAACCTCTCGGTACTCCGGTAAAATGTCGATTTCACCCGGAACACTTCCGATATCCAAACATAGGCTTCCAATATATCAATCTTTATGTCTCGACCATTTCGAGACTCCTCATCATGTCCGTGATCACATCCGGGACTCCGAACAACCTTCGGTACATCAAAATGTATAAACTCATAATATAACTGTCATCGTAACCTTAAGCGTGCGGACCCTACGGGTTCGAGAACAATGTAGACATGACCGAGACACGTCTCCGGTCAATAACCAATAGCGGAACCTGGATGCTCATATTGGCTCCTACATATTCTATGAAGATCTTTATCAGTCAGACCGCATAACAACATACATTGTTCCCTTTGTCATCGGTATGTTACTTGCCCGAGATTCGATCGTCGGTATCTCAATACCTAGTTCAATCTCGTTACCAGCAAGTCTCTTTACTTGTTTCGTAATACATCATCTCGCAACTAACTCATTAGTTGCAATGCTTGCAAGGCTTATGTGATGTGCATTACCGAGAGGGCCCAGAGATACCTCTCCGACAATCGGAGTGACAAATCCTAATCTCGAAATACGCCAACCCAACATGTACCTTTGGAGACACCTGTAGAGCTCCTTTATAATCACCCAGTTACGTTGTGACGTTTGGTAGCACACAAAGTGTTCCTCTGGCAAACGGGAGTTGCATAATCTCATAGTCATAGGAACATGTATAAGTCATGAAGAAAGCAATAGCAACATACTAAACGATCGGGTGCTAAGTTAATGGAATGGGTCATGTCAATCAGATCATTCAACTAATGATGTGATCCTGTTAATCAAATGACAACTCCTTGTCCATGGTTAGGAAACATATCCATCTTTGATTAACAAGCTAGTCTAGTAGAGGCATACTAGTGACACTCTGTTTGTCTATGTATTCACACATGTATTATGTTTCCGGTTAATACAATTCTAGCATGAATAATAAACTTTTATCATGATATAAGGAAATAAATAATAACTTTATTATTGCCGCTAGGGCATATTTCCTTCAGTCTCCCACTTGCACTAGAGTCAATAATCTAGATTACACAGTAATGATTCTAACACCCATGGAGCCTTGGTGTTGATCATGTTTTGCTCGTGGAAGAGGCTTAGTCAACGGGTCTGCAACATTCAGATCCATATGTATCTTGCAAATCTCTATGTCTCCCACCTGGACTAGATCCTGGATGGAATTGAAGCGTCTCTTGATGTGCTTGGTTCTCTTGTGAAATCTGGATTCCTTTGCCAAGGAAATTGCACCAGTATTGTCACAAAAGATTTTCATTGGACCCGATGCACTAGGTACGACACCTAGATCGGATATGAACTCCTTCATTTGCTGCTTCCGAAGCAGCTATGTATTCCACTTCACACATAGATCCCGCCACGACGCTTTGTTTAGAACTGCACCAACTGACAGCTCCACCGTTTAATGTAAACACGTATCCGGTTTGCGATTTAGAATCGTCCGGATCAGTGTCAAAGCTTGCATCAACGTAACCGTTTACGATGAGCTCTTTGTCACCTCCATATACGAGAAACATATCCTTAGTCCTTTTCAGGTACTTCAGGATGTTCTTGACCGCTGTCCAGTGATCCACTCCTGGATTACTTTGGTACCTCCCTGCTAGACTTATAGCAAGGCACACATTAGGTCTGGTACACAGCATTGCATACATGATAGAGCCTATGGCTGAAGCATAGGGAACATCTTTCATTTTCTCTCTATCTTCTGCAGTGGTCGGGCATTGAGTCCGACTCAACTTCACACCTTGTAACACAGGCAAGAACACTTTCTTTGCTTGATCCATTTTGAACTTCTTCAAAATCTTGTCAAGGTATGTGCTTTGTGAAAGTCCAATTAAACGTCTTGATCTATCCCTATAGATCCTTATGCCTAATATGTAAGCAGCTTCACCGAGGTCTTTCATTGAAAAACTTTTATTCAAGTATCCCTTTATGCTATCTAGAAATTCTATATCATTTTTGATCAGTAATATGTCATCCACATATAATATCAGAAATGCTACAGAGCTCCCACTCACTTTCTTGTAAATACAGGCTTCTCCAAAAGTCTGTATAAAACCAAATGCTTTGATCACACTATCAAAGCGTTTATTCCAACTCCGAGAGGCTTGCACCAGTCCATAAATGGATCACTGGAGCTTGCATACTTTGTTAGCTCCCTTTGGATCGACAAAACCCTCTGGTTGCATCATATACAACTCTTCTTCCAGAAATCCATTCAGGAATGCAGTTTTGACATCCATCTGCCAAATTTCATAATCATAAAATGCGGCAATTGCTAACATGATTCGGACAGACTTAAGCATCGCTACGGGTGAGAAGGTCTCATCGTAGTCAATCCCTTGAACTTGCCGAAACCCTTTTTGCGACAAGTCGAGCTTTGTAGACAGTAATATTACCGTCGGCGTCAGTCTTCTTCTTGAAGATCCATTTATTCTCAATTGCTTGCCGATCATTGGGCAAGTCAACCAAAGTCCATACTTTGTTCTCATACATGGATCCCATCTCAGATTTCATGGCTTCAAGCCATTTTGCGGAATCTGGGCTCACCATCGCTTCTTCATAGTTCGTAGGTTCATCATGATCTAGTAGCATGACTTCCAGAACAGGATTACCGTACCACTCTGGTGCGGATCTTACTCTGGTTGATCTACCAGGTTCAGTAATATCTTGTTCTGAAGTTTCATGATCATTATCATTAGCTTCCTCACTAATTGGTGTAGGTGCCACAGAAACAGTTTTCTGTGATGCACTACTTTCCAATAAGGGAGCAGGTACAGTTACCTCGTCAAGTTCTACTTTCCTCCCACTCACTTCTTTTGAGAGAAACTCCTTCTCTAGAAAGTTTCCGAACTTAGCAACAAACGTCTTGCCTTCGGATCTGTGATAGAAGGTGTATCCAATAGTCTCCTTTGGATATCCTATGAAGACACATTTCTCCGATTTGGGTTCGAGCTTATCAGGTTGAAGCTTTTTCACATAAGCATCGCAGCCCCAAACTTTCAGAAACGACAACTTTGGTTTCTTGCCAAACCACAGTTCATAAGGCGTCGTCTCAACGGATTTTGATGGTGCCCTATTTAACGTGAATGCGGCCGTCTCCAAAGCATAACCCCAAAACGATAGCGGTAAATCAGTAAGAGACATCATAGATCGCACCATATCTAGTAAAGTACGATTACGACGTTCGGACACACCATTACGCTGTGGTGTTCCGGGTGGCGTGAGTTGCAAAACTATTCCGCATAGTTTCAAATGTACACCAAACTCGTAACTCAAATATTCTCCTCCACGATCAGATCGTAGAAACTTTATTTTCTTGTTACGATGATTTTCAACTTCACTCTGAAATTCTTTGAACTTTTCAAATGTCTCAGACTTATGTTTCATTAAGTAGATATACCCATATCTGCTTAAGTCATCTGTGAAGGTGAGAAAATAACGATATCCGCCACGAGCCTCAATATTCATCGGACCACATACATCTGTATGTATGATTTCCAACAAATTTGTTGCTCTCTCCATAGTACCGGAGAATGGTGTTTTAGTCATCTTGCCCATGAGGCACGGTTCGCAAGTACCAAGTGATTCATAATCAAGTGGTTCCAAAAGTCCATCAGTACGGAGTTTCTTCATGCGCTTTACACCGATATGACCTAAACGGCAGTGCCACAAATAAGTTGCACTATCATTATCAACTCTGCATCTTTTGGTTTCAACATTATGAATATGTGTTTTACTACTATCGAGATTTAATAAGAATAGACCACTCTTCAAGGGTGCATGACCATAAAAGATATTACTCATATAAATAGAACAACCATTATTCTCTGATTTAAATGAATAACCGTCTCACATCAAACAAGATCCAGATATAATGTTCATGCTTAACGCTGGCACCAAATAACAATTATTTAGGTCTAATATTAATCCCGAAGGTAGATGTAGAGGTAGCGTGCCGACCGCGATCACATCGACTTTGGAACCGTTTCCCACGCGCATCGTCACCTCGTACTTAGCCAATCTTCGCTTAATCCGTAGTCCCTGTTTCGAGTTGCAAATATTAGCAACAGAATCAGTATCAAATACCCAGGTGCTACTGCGAGCATTAGTAAGGTACACATCAATAACATGTATATCACATATACCTTTGTTCACCTTGCCATCCTTCTTATCCGCCAAATACTTGGGGCAGTTCCGCTTCTAGTGACCAGTCTGCTTGCAGTAGAAGCACTCAGTTTCAGGCTTAGGTCCAGACTTGGGTTTCTTCTCTTGAGCAGCAACTTGCTTGCTGTTCTTCTTGAAGTTCCCCTTCTTCTTCCCTTTGCCCTTTTTCTTGAAACTAGTGGTCTTTTTGACCATCAACACTTGATGCTCCTTTTTGATTTCTACCTCCGCAGCTTTCAGCATTGCGAAGAGCTCGGGAATAGTCTTATTCATCCCTTGCATATTATAGTTCATCACGAAGCTCTTGTAGCTTGGTGGCAGTGATTGGAGAATTCTGTCAATGACGCAATCATCTGGAAGATTAACTCCCATTTGAATCAAGTGATTATTATACCCAGACATTTTGAGTATATGCTCACTGATAGAACTGTTCTCCTCCATCTTGCAGCTATATAACTTATTGGGGACTTCATATCTCTCAATCCGGGCATTTGCTTGAAATATTAACTTCAACTCCTGGAACATCTCATATGCTCCATGACGTTCAAAACATCGTTGAAGTCCCAGTTCTAAGCCGTAAAGCATGGCACACTGAACTATCAAGTAATCATCAGCTTTGCTCTGCCAGACGTTCACAACATCTGGTGTTGCTCCAGCAGCAGGCCTAGCACCCAGCGGTGCTTCCAGGACGTAATTCTTCTGTGCAGCAATGAGGATAATCCTCAAGTTACGGACCCAGTCCGTGTAATTGCTACCATCATCTTTCAACTTTGCTTTCTCAAGGAACGCATTAAAATTCAACGGAACAACAGCACGGGCCATTTATCTACAATCATACATAGACAAGCAAGATACTATCAGGCACTAAGTTCATGATAAATTTAGGTTCAATTAATCATATTATTTAAAGAACTCCCACTTAGATAGATATCCCTCTAATCCTCTAAGTGATTACGTGATCCAAATCAACTAAACCATGTCCGATCATCACGTGAGATGGAGTAGTTTCATTGGTGAACATCACTATGTTGATCATATCTACTATATGATTCACGCTCGATCTTTCGGTCTCCGTGTTCCGAGGCCATATCTGTATATGCTTGGCTCGTCAAGTATAACCTGAATATTCCGCGTGTGCAACTGTTTTGCACCCGTTGTATTTGAACGTAGAGCCTATCACACCCGATCATCACGTGGTGTCTCAGCACGAAGAACTTTCGCAATGGTGCATACTCAGGGAGAACACTTCTTGATAATTTAGTGAGAGATCATCTTAAAATGCTACCGTCAATCAAAGCAAGATAAGATGCATAAAAGATAAACATCACATGCAATCAAAATATGTGACATGATATGGCCATCATCATCTTGCGCCTTTGATCTCTATCTCCAAAGTACTGTCATGATCTCTATCGTCACCGGCATGACACCATGATCTCAATCATCTTGATCTATATCAATGTGTCGTCACATGGTCGTCTCGCCAACTATTGCTCTTGCAACTATTGCTATCGTATAGCGATAAAGTAAAGCAATTATTTGGCGCTTGCATCTTATGCAATAAAGAGACAACCATAAGGCTTTTTCCAGTTGCCGATAACTTCAACAAAACATGATCATCTTATACAACAACTTATATCTCATCACGTTTTGACCATATCACATCACAACATGCCCTGCAAAAACAAGTTAGACGTCCTCTACTTTGTTGTTGCAAGTTTTACGTGGCTGCTACGGGCTTAAGCAAGAACCAATCTTACCTACGCATCAAAACCACAACGATAGTTTGTCAAGTTGGTGCTGTTTTAACCTTCGCAAGGACCAGGCGTAGCCACACTCAGTTCAACTAAAGTTGGAGAAACTGTCACCCGCAAGCCACCTATGTGCAAAGCACGTCGGGAGAACCGGTCTCGCGTAAGCGTACGCGTAATGTCGGTCCAGGCCGCTTCATCCAACAATACCGCCGAACCAAAGTATGACATGCTGGTAAGCAGTATGACTTATATCGCCCACAACTCACTTGTGTTCTACTCGTGCATATAACATCAACATATAAAACCTAGGCTCGGATGCCACTATTGGGTTTCGTAGTAATTTCAAAAAATTTCCTACGCTCACGCAAGATCATGGTGATGCATAGCAACGAGAGGGGAGAGTATGATCTACGTACCCTTGTAGATCGACAACGGAAGCGTTTGGTTGATGTATTCGTACGTCTCCACGGCCCGACCGATCAAGCACCGAAACTACGGCACCTCCGAGTTCTAGCACACGTTCAGCTCGATGACGATCCCCGGACTCTGATCCAGCAAAGTGTCGGGGAAGAGTTCCGTCAGCACAACGGCGTGGTGACGATCTTGATGTACTACCACAGCAGGGCTTCGCCTAAGCACCGCTACAATATTATCGAGGACTATGGTGGAAGGGGGCACCGCACACGGCTAAGAATATGATCACCTGGATCAACTTGTGTTTCTCTAGGGTGCCCCTGCCTCCGTATATAAAGGCTCAAGAGGGGGAGGTCGGCCGGCCATCATAGGGCGCGCCAGGAGGAGTCCTCCCCCAATCCTAGTTGGAATAGGATTCGCGAGGTGGGAAGAGAGAGAGAGAGAGAGAAGGAGGGGGGCGCCGGCCCCCTCTCTCCTTGTCCTATTCGGACTAGGGGGGAGGGGCGTGCGGCCCAGCCCTGGCTGCCTCTCCTCTTCTTCCACTAAGGCCCATTAAGGCCCATATAGCTCCCGGGGGGTTCCGGTAACCTCCCGGTACTCCGGTAAAATCCCGATTTCACCCGGAACACTTCCGATATCCAAATATAGGCTTCCAATATATAAATCTTTATGTCTCGACCATTTCGAGACTCCTCGTCATGTCCGTGATCACATCCGGGACTCCAAACAACCTTCGGTACATCAAAATGTATAAACTCATAATATAACTGTCATCGTAACCTTAAGCGTGCGGACCCTACGGGTTCGAGAACAATGTAGACATGACCGAGACACGTCTCCGGTCAATAACCAATAGAGGAACCTGGATGCTCATATTGGCTCCTACATATTCTATGAAGATCTTTATCGGTCAGACCGCATAACAACATACATTGTTCCCTTTGTCATCGGTATGTTACTTGCCCGAGATTCGATCGTCGGTATCTCAATACCTAGTTCAATCTCGTTACCGGCAAGTCTCTTTACTCGTTTCGTAATACATCATCTCGCAACTAACTCATTAGTTGCAATGCTTGCAAGGCTTATGTGATGTGCATTACCGAGAGGGCCCAGAGATACCTCTCCGACAATCGGAGTGACAAATCCTAATCTCGAAATACGCCAACCCAACATGTACCTTTGGAGACACCTGTAGAGCTCCTTTATAATCACCCAGTTACGTTGTGACGTTTGGTAGCACACAAAGTGTTCCTCTGGCAAACGGGAGTTGCATAATCTCATAGTCATAGGAACATGTATAAGTCATGAAGAAAGCAATAGCAACATACTAAACGATCGGGTGCTAAGTTAATGGAATGGGTCATGTCAATCAGATCATTCAACTAATGATGTGATCCTGTTAATCAAATGACAACTCCTTGTCCATGGTTAGGAAACATATCCATCTTTGATTAACAAGCTAGTCTAGTAGAGGCATACTAGTGACACTCTGTTTGTCTATGTATTCACACATGTATTATGTTTCCGGTTAATACAATTCTAGCATGAATAATAAACTTTTATCATGATATAAGGAAATAAATAATAACTTTATTATTGCCTCTAGGGCATATTTCCTTCAGTTAATAGGTTAGTCCCAAAAATAATATAAAAGAGCATATTAAATCCCATTAAACATCCAAAACAGATAATATAATAGCACGAAACAATCAAAAATTATAGATATGTTGGAGAAGTATCATGAGGTAATTGTACCTTCTCTCGAATTGAAAAGTACTACATCAGAGAAAACTGTTCCCGTGATGCCTACACCAACTAGAGAGGAAGCTAATGATGATGATCGTGAAACTTCAGATCAAGCTACTACTGAACTTCCTTGGTCAACCAGAGCATGATCCGCACCAGAGTGGTACGGTAATCCTGTCCTGGAAGTCATGTTACTAGACCAAGGCGAACCTACGAACTATGAAGAAGCTATGATGAGCCGAGATTCTGACAGATGGCTTGAGGCCATGAAATATGAGATAGGATCCATGTATAAGAACGAAGTGTTTACTTTGGTGGACTTGCTCGAGGATCGGCAAGCCATAGCTAATAAATGGATCTTCAAGTAGAAGACGGACGCTGATGGTAATGTTACGGTCTACAAAGCTTGACTTGTCGCGAAAGGATTCCAACAAGTTCAAGGAGTTGACTATGATGGGACTTTCTCACCCGTAGCGATGCTTAAGTCCGTCCGAATCATGTTAGCAATTGTTGCATTTTATGATTATGAAATTTGGCAAATGGATGTCAAAACTGCATTCCTTAATGGATATCTTAAAGAAGAGTTGTATATGATGCAACCAGAAGGTTTTGTCGATCCTAATGGTGCTAACAAAGTGTGCAAGCTCCAATGATCCATCTATGGACTGGTGCAAGCATCTCGGAGTTGGAATATACGCTTTGATGAGGTGATCAAAGCATATGGTTTTTTACAGACTTACAGTGAACCTATAGTTACAAGAAAGTGAGTGGGAGCTTTGTAGCATTTCTGATATTATATGTGGATGACATATTGTTGATTGGAAATGATATAGAATTTCTGAATAGCATAAAAAGGATACTTGAATAAGAATTTTTCAATGAAATACCTCGGTGAAGCTACTTATATATTGGGCATCAAGATCTATAGGGATAGATCAAGACGCTTAATAGGACTTTCAAAAGCACATACCTTGACAAGATTTTGAACAAGTTCAAAATGGATCAGTCAAAGAAAGGGTTCTTACCTGTGTTTCAAGGTGTGAAGTTGAGTAAGACTCAAAACCCGACCACGTCAAAAGATATAGAGAGAATGAAAGTCATTCCCTATGCCTCAGCCATAGGTTCTATAAAATATGCCATGTTGTGTACCAAACCTGTTGTGTACCTTGCCATGAGTTTGGCAAGGGGGTACAATAGTGATCCAGGAGTAGATCACTGGACAACAGTCAAAATTATCCTTAGTTACCTAAGAGGACTAAGGAGATATTTCTCGATTATGGAGGTAATAAAGAGTTCATCGTAAAGGGTTACGTCGATGCAAGCTTTGACGTTGATTCAGATGACTCTGAGTCTCAATCTGGATACATATTGAAAGTGGGAGCAATTGGCTAGAGTAGCTCCATACAGAGCTTTGCAGACATAGATATTTGCAAAAATACAAACGGATCTGAATGTGACAAACCCGTTGACTAAACTTCTCTCACAAGCAAAACATGATCACTCCTTAATACTCTTTGGGTGTTCATCACATGGTGATGTGAACTGGATTATTGACTCTAGTAAACTCTTTGGGTGTTGGTCACATGGCGATATGAACTATGGGTGTTAAATCACATGGTGATGTGAACTAGATTATTGACTCTAGTGCAAGTGGGATACTGAAGGGAATATGCCCTAGAGGCAATAATAAAGTTGTTATTTTATATTATATTTCCTTATTCACGATAAAGGTTTATTATTCATGCTAGAATTGTATTGATCGGAAACTTAAATACATGTGTGAATACATAAACAAATATCGTGTCCCTATTAAGCCTTTACTAGACTAGCTCGTTGATCAAAGATGGTTAAGGTTTCCTAACCATAGACATGTGCTTTCATTTGATAACGAGATCACATCATTAGGAGAATGATGTATGGACAAGACCCATTCGTTAGCTTAGCATAATGATCGTTCAGTTTATTGTTGTTGCTTTCTTAATGCCAAATACATATTCCTTCGACTATGAGATTATGCAACTCCCGAATACCGGAGGAATACCTTGTGTGCTATAAAACATCACAACGTAACTGGGTGATCATAAAGATGCTCTACAGGTATCTCCGAAGGTGTTTGTTGAGTTGGCATAGATCGAGATTAGGATTTGTCACTCTGAGTATCGGAGAGGTATCTCTGAGCCCTCTTGATAATACACATCATAAGCTTGCAAGCAAATGACTAAGGAGTTAGTCATAAGGTGATTTATTACAGAACAAGTAAAGAGACTTGCCAATAATGAGATTGAACTAGGTATGAAGATACCGACGACCGAATCTCGGGCAAGTAAAATACCGATGGACAAAGGGAATTACGTATGTTGTCATAACGGTTCACCGATAAAGATCTTCGTAGAATATGTAGGAGCCAATATGGGCATCCAGGTTCTGCTATTGGTTATTGACCGAAGAGGTGTCTCGGTCATGTCTACATAGTTCTCAAACCCGTAGGGTCCGCATGCTTAATGTTCGTTGACGATATAGTGTTATATGAGTTATATGTTTTGGTGACCGAATGTTGTTCGGAGTCCCGGATGAGATCACGGACATGACAAGGAGTCTCGAAATGCTCGAGAGGTAAAGATTGATATATAGGACGATGGTATTTGGACACCGGATGTGTTTTGGGACATCGTACCAGGAAGGAATCGGGTCAACAGAAGGGCTTCCGGGCACCCCCGAGCAAGTTATGGGCCTTATGGGCCAAAGGAGGGGACAGACCAGCCCATAAGGCTTCATTTGAATGTTAGGGTGGATATTTCCAGGGAGTAGATGCACCGGTTGAAATATTCTTGGCCAACTAGAAGTCCCGTGGAAAATTGGCATCGGCATTTGGTTCAAAATTGCAAATCCCCCACACTACAGAAGCGTGGGCGGAGACTACCGAGAGGAGAGGTAACTGCGGGAGTGCGTCGCGAGTGAGCGAAATAGGGGAATCTTTCCCGGTGTCGCGAGCCGTGGATCTGATCCCGGGGAAATAAGGGGGATTGGGCTGAGAAAACCACGTGGACTCGAGCATCTAAATGTCCACGCAGTTGGCCCGGGGCTGAGTTTCCACGCGGGCTTTCCACCCAGGGAACGGGCCGGGATCCCAGGAGGATCCCTCGCTACCAAACGAGCCCTAAGGGGGCTGGTACACCTCCTCCCTTGTTTGGACAGCCCTAGGGAAGGAAAAGGGGGATGGCTAGCCCCTCCTACCTTTCCCTCTCATGGGAGAAAGGAAGGGGGGGCACCCTCCCCTGCCTTTCCCCACACCCCAAATAAGGAAAGGGGGGCGCGGCTTGGGTGGGACCCCAAGTAGGATTCCTCCTACTTGGGCGCCTCCTTTGGCTGCTCCTCCCTCCCTCCCACCTATATATATGTGGGAGGGGGCGCCTAGCACAAAACAGACAATTGCCTAGTCGTGTGCGGCGCCCCCCTCCATAGTTTACACCCCGGTCATATTTTTCGTACTGCTTAGGCGAATCCCTGCGGAGATAACTTCACCATCACTGTAACCATGCCTTCGTGTCGTCGGAACTCATCCACTACCTCGCCGTCTTGCTGGATCAAGAAGGCGTGGACGTCACCGAGCTGAACGTGTGCTGAACACGGAGGTGTTGTACGTTCGGTACTCGATTGGTTGGATCACAAAGAAAGTTCAACTACATCAAACGCATTGTGAAACGCTTCCGCTTACGGTCTATGAGGGTACGTAGATATACTCTCCCCCTCTCGCTGCTATGCATCTCCTAGATAGATCTTGCTTGAGCATAGGATTTTTTTTAAAATTGCATGCTATGTTTCCCAACACAGAGCCTGGTACAGAACACATTCTACTTGGAGTAGACTTCGTGCCACGCACGCCACCACCGTTTCCTCCCGTAGCGGGTCATGACAACGATGATTAAGGGTTTCCCCGTGGACACGGCCATGTGGTCTACCGAATTGGTAGAGATGGGATAGGTAGAGGATACTACTGTCACTTTTTCTGCTCCACTTGCCTAGAGATTGCGCTATGACTTGCCTTCTCCGCTCTCTACTTTATCCAACAGTAATATCCCTGTGTCCAAAATTGGCAAATATTGGATGGCACACTTCACCCAACATCACGAAGAACATTAACAATACATGAAAAGGTTATCTCATATCGCGCAAAATTATTCGGTGCTAGTACAAACTAGAGTTCATCCTATTCCCCAAGAACTAGTAATTCACTCAAACATCTCAAACATGTAGGGAGTACATAGAGGATTGAGACAAGTTATAGGCAAACATGATGTTGGAGATGGCGAGGAGCATGGTGGTGGAGGCGATGGAGAGGGCACCAGCCCTCTGGTCGGCGCTAGGTGTTGGGGGTGCCTCCTCTCCTCCTTCTCCTTGTATTAGACCTCTCTCTATGGTGGAGTTGCTGCCATGGAGGTGTGGTGGCTGATGGAACTTGTGGTGGATGGAGATGATGTGAGCCGACGGCTAGGGTTGGAGGTCTTCATATAGAAGTCCTCCTCGGGTCTCCTCTGTTGATCTAGCCTCCTCCCTTTCATCCAAGGGCTCAAGGGGAGCCAAGTTCATGTCCAATAGAAGCCTTGGTCGTCAAGGATATCGTAGGGAAAAACAGGGATGAAATCAGAGAAAAATTTGGAAAGTTCTGGACAATTTTCGTGGCTAACTGAAGCTCACACGACCACTCAAATGGGCGACTCCGGTCGTATGAAAGGCCATCTTTCATTTTGGACTTCGAGAGCCACTTTAGTCGCCATTTCTTCATACGAGCTCTGATTTTGAGTTTTGACGTTCTTGGGCTCGTTGGATTGCTAGTAAAAATCCCGATGCATTTGCCTTGGATCTTCGTTTCAGACACTTTGATAATTGTCAAATCATTAAACTCTCCAAAGGGCCTCGATCTAGTGTCTGGAACTTCTACGGTTTGACCCCTAGCTTGATTCTTTCGATGTCCCAAGTCCATGAACGTGTCAACACACCTACAAAGACCAAAAAACAAAGGAAAACTAATAAAAACTAAATAAAAATAAAAAGTGTGCAGTGAACTTGGTAAAAGAAGTAAATATCGAAAACCATGCATCGGAAACTTAAAAAAGTGCTACTCCCTCCATTCCTAAATATAAGTCTTTTTAAAGATTCCACTACAAACCACATACAGATGTATATGGACATATTTTAGAGTGTAGATTCACTCATTTTGCTTCGTATGTAGTCCGTAGTGGAATCTATAAAAGACTTACATTTAGGAACGAAGGGAGTAGATGGATATGATATAAGAGATTTTGGCACTAGAATATACTCTAAAAAGTATGCATGAAATCCACTTGTCAACTGCTCGGGCCAAAGTCCATGTCCTCATAACCGACCATCTCCGTGACTGCCTTCTCCGCCGCTACCTTCTCCACTGCCTCACGCCCAGGCTGCCTTCGACGGCGGTCCTTGTGGGCAAGGTTCTCTGCCTTGCAAGGATTCGCCATGCCAGGTAGCTTGACCGATTCCGCTGAGGCATCATCCATGCCAATGGTGTCGGACAGGGTTGTCGGCGACGACATCGGCGACAACGGATGAGGATGACTACACAGATTGCGAGCAAGGAAGGGGGTTGGCGGCTCCACAGAGGTGGAAAATGGAGGACGAAAGTTGGAGGAGTTCAATCAAAGTGAAGGACTCGTTAATTTTGAGAATATTTGAGATGGACCCGGATTGTCGGAGCCTATGTGGAGGGTGTGTCTGGGCATCCCCATATCCGCCCCATATATGGGTCCGGTATGGGGAATGCCGGACAACCGGGGTGTTTGGGCCTGGTTTGCCAGGTGCGGTTGGGTGGTTGTTTTCTGTAAGGGCAGCGGCCAGGCAGGCCGCCCGAACGTTTGGGGTGGATATGAGGGCTCCAGCTATAGATGCTCTTACGGTCTCTTATCCACATACCGCAACGGTTGCTAAAAAACACCACATCAAAAGATATCCCTATAAGCCTCCTTTGGTTTGTAGGAATTTCGTAGAATTTCTATAGGATAGGATTTGCAAAGAAAAATTTCCTTTGAAGCCTTTTGGTTTATATGAATGGATTCCTATTCCTATATAGGATAGGAATCAATCCTTCACATTTTGGAGGGGAAAAACATTAGCTAAGACTCACTGGAAAAATTCCTATCCTATGCATCAAATGACATGTCTTTCTCTATAGGAATTGAGATGCATGTCATCTCACTTCCTATGATTTTCCTATTCCTGTAACATTCCTATCCTATGAATGAAAGGAGGCCTAAAAAAGACCACACATGTACTATGCTAATCCCTTAGAAAAGTACTCTACTGAAGAAATAGAACATCCGGATGGGCTCAAGCAGCTATGTTATAAAATGCAAACTTCTTCTCTCCTCCGCAAGTGGAACATGACAATATCCATGCCCGTAAGGTGCAAGAAGTTGAGAATCGGGAGGTCTTACACAAGCAACCTAGGAAGGAGGAAGAGAAGAATGTGGTGAAAAAGATGGTGAAGAGATAAAGATAAAGGACAAGGACAATGATGACATGGATCATTTTGATGAATATGCTAGCTACACGTGGAGAACGCCAAGACGAATGGGCAGGGGCATGTGGCCGAGGGAGAATCGGGTTTTTAGGATCGGTGCAGGGAAAATTGGGGTACTTTCTTCACACCATACACCCCGAAAAAACTCACGCTTTTCTCGTTGAATTGCATTAAATAGTTCACGCCTTTTTTTCCAAAGAGAGGAATACCTTCGAGATAGTTGTTGAACAAGTCAATAAAAATAAACCATCTCTTTGAGGTTAGGTTGTTAAAATGAAACCATCCAGAACTAGTCCCATGGAGGCATTCTTTAATCGCAGGTTGTGCACCCGCGCTCCTAACCAATAGAGTGATGCTTTGTTTTCTTGAGGCCAAGTTGTTACCCACCAAGATATTTTTTCCCGAATTTCTACCATCAAGATCAAGGCCTCTTTTTGTTCAAAGAAAAAGTAGAGGAAACAAACATAGGAATAGAAAAATCTCCTATAGTGAAACCATTCAAACCTTCGGTTCAAAGGAATGTAGTAAAGGAAATCACAAAGATAATTTTCTTTTGGTGCCCGTTTTAACAAAAAAATGCAGGAAATTTACAATCTATTTGGAACTCCTTTTCAAATTCCTACACATGAGGCTAAGATTCTCAGTGGCATAATAACATGCTAATTATACCTTTTCATGTGGTTTGACTTTGATTTGACTGTATTTATTATGATTTCTGTAATTTTCTATGCATGTGAACCAAACACGAGTACAAAACTCCTTTTGTTAGAAAGTATGCTTGCATTCAAATAATGAAATACAAATATACCCTAATGCACACACAAATAACAAAAAAAACAAAGAGCACCCTAAAATAATCAGTAAACCACGAAGATCGTCGGAGCTTTGTGTTATCATTCCTGAACCTTGCGAGAAAACCCATGCAATACAAGAATATGCATTCAGACCCAAGTAGGCCATTATCTTCAACCACGACATAATCGCCGCCACGTTGCTTCCCCTTTTTTCGCCTTGATGCCGAAAAGACAAGGACACACTGTGCATCCAACACGCCTACACCAGCCTTCGCCATCCGTGACTTTGAGTACCAATCTATGTGCCTCTTTAAGATGGAAGAGAACTAGGATCCGGTTGTGGCGCCGCGGCTGGGCCGATCACTCGGGCAAAACAAAGATATCTCTCTAGCAGCAACACCAATAAAGAGGAAGAGTAGCATAAAAATTATACCGATGAGGAGGAAGAAGAATCTCGGTCTCTGCACAACCACCACCAATCTCAGGACCAAACCGTCCAGTGCCGGCCAACCTCCAAACACCATAGCCCGCGACCTCGACGAGATCCGAGGATCCCCACGTGTCTAGCTCCTAGACGAAGGCAAGAGCCCCGCCTCACCGTGAACGAAGCCTGAGAAAACTTATTCAGACGCGAAGCCGCCCGCAACGGCCTCGACAACATCTCATTCAATCCTAATCCTACCGAGAACCCACTCGACGCACGATCCGAGGTTCCCCCTCCCTCTTGCCGCCGGAGCGGTCGGCAGAGGGAGAGGGAACCAACGGCTGCGCATTCCTATATTTTCTGATTCTCTATTTTATGCGCGCATTCCTATCTAATTCTCGTGTTTTTTTTCCTTTTCTGCGTCTTTTAGAATTGTGTAAAAATTACAAACACGGCTCCGTCAACTCCGCGAGTATGTGCATCTGTGGTGGTGTATACGGGGCCCATCTGCAATTTTATGGGGGTAATAAAACAAATTTAATGCCCTCGCCCATCTGGAGATGTGCCTGGCTAACCTCGGTAGCCACCTTGCATTTGGAATTGCGCTTTACTAAATCCCAATTCTAGTCCCCGTTTACACTCGTGCCGTGTTCTTCCCATAAACCTTCTCTCCTTCCTCCTCACCGTCTCCCCCAGATTTGCCTCCCCAGATTCCGGCCCGCTTCGCCCCGCCGGCCGCCGCCGCCGCCCGCGCGCAGCCCTCCCACCGGGGCACGCCCGCGGGCTTCCAATTGGAGGAATTCGGATCTCCTCCTCCTCCGCTGGGCTTGCTTGGAGCGGAGATCCGCCGGGACCTCAGTTCTCTGTAAGGAAACCCTGACCTCCTCGCATTGATAGTCGTCTTCTTAGTCTTCCCTTCGCTACGAGCAAGGCCGAAGGTGCTGAAACCTTGGTGAGACGACGCGCTGACGACCGGCAGGCCGTCACTCGTGTCGAGTCGACGGAACCCAAAAATGGTGAACTATGTCGGAGTCTAGATTAAAACTGTGGCGGAGGCTGAAAGCGATGCCGACGCGCAAATCGTTTGTCTCGCATGGGTATAGGGCGGAAGGCTAGTTGAACCCTGTATGCATCTATAGATTCCGTAGAGCTGCTACTACTAGGCAGCAAGTTCCATTTGGAGTAACGTTTGTTGTGGAATGTGATGCTCTGGTTGGGGTTAACTTCTCAGTGTCCCCAATTGATCCCTTGTGTGAGGATGGCATCCTTCTTAATTGTCAGGACACTATTGCCTCACTGTAAGATCATTGGCAAAGCTATAGCACTGTTAAAATGCCGTTTATTCCGCTGGCTGCCCTGCAGCACCGTCGTTTGACCGTTGTATACATCGTCACCGAGCCTGGGACTGCTGAACACCTTTTCACGATATGCTCGTGGTCTCGGCTTGGCATCTCTGGCTTGTCGTGTTGCACTGGGCCTGGCATGGGTGCATATATTGCGATTAATTGTGTTATGCACCTTGGCATTCTGATGCCAGTCCATAGCCCTGAACTGCTGTCTGCTTCCTTTTTTTAGCTAGCTTGCGCCAAGTGTACTAAATATATGTCTTAGTAATAGGTGTATGACTAATAACTGAGCATGTTGCACACAGACAGTGTGAAAGGGGAAAAATGTCTATTTATTCTTAACACTGTATGGACGGAGCATTTCCTTCTTGTTACTACCAAATATGTTAAATAGTTTCAGCAAATACTCATCATGATGTCCCATTCGTCTTTCCAATTAACACATTCTTTTATGATAAAGGACTCGGTTGGATGTGATACTCCAGTTCTGACAATGAATAATTCAGACAAGAAATCGGCATGCTCCATTCCTAGAAGATCATCAGAACGGAGGAAACAGTCCTCTTCTGAGTTGGTTTCTTCAGCAAAAAGGTCAACTGGCCACAATACCTCCAGCAGTTATAAGCCAGATCATTGCTCTCCTCCCAAGAGAACAGTAAGAACAGTCAGGAATGTTAATCTGGCAAAATATATAAAGAACAAGTATTATCGTAGTCCTCTGAGCAAGCGGCAGGCTTCAAATGCTGCTACTGGAAAAACTGCAACAGGACCAGTCAGGAGGAGGAACCGGAAACGGAGAAGGCACAATACTGATTGTGATGAGGCAACTCGCATGGAAAGAAGGGCGAGATATTTGCTGGTCAAAATAAAATCGGAGCAGAATTTAATAGATGCATACTCTGGAGATGGCTGGAATGGGCACAGGTTTGCACCTCTCTCTCTCTCTCTCTACTGTCTATTGCTGGTAAAGGAAAATCTTAAATCCATATAATTTTACATGCAATAAAAAAGAAAAAGGGTACCTGTAAATATCTTCAATTCTAGCATGAACAAATGTGAAGTATGACACAGTTTTAGGCTACTCCAGTTTGTTTAGAATAATTATGCGCATGAATATATATACGAGGTTTGTAACTATTTTACGCTTTTAAATCATATGAAAACTCATGTAGTTTTAACCACTTGCTGTTTGTTTCTTATATAGGAGGATCACAATCCGTCCTAAGTTCATTGGTAGTGGCCATTGATGACTGATCTATTAAAGTAATTATTTGTGGGAAGTACCCATTGGACTTGATTAGTTGGACAACATGATGTCCATGTCCATTTCTTGAGATAATAGAAGTATAGTCGAGTAGCTTTCGTCACTAAGTAGTGTAAGCTAAGTCTGATTTGCCTTTCAATTGTCATGATAGAATCATGCAAACAGTTCATATTATTGTTCATTAATCTATGTTGCACACTTTACTCATGCTGCATATGACCCCCCTTACTCTTTTCGCTCTTCTGCTTTGAAGTTTCTTACAGTAAAATAAGAGTGCTAGTTATATTAATTGAAGGTGTGCTTTTCTAAACAGCCGAGAGAAATTAAAGCCAGAGAAGGAGCTACAGCGTGCTCAGAAACAGATCATTAAATGCAAAATTGCTATCCGTGATATTATCCATCAACTTGATTTGTATAGTTCTAGTGGGAGCATGGAAGATTCCGTGATGCCTCCAGATGAGTCTGTTAACCCTGATAATGTATGTATATCATCAAATCAGTCATACTCCCTACTTCCACATGATTATGTAACTGATGGATTATCAATATTCTCTTTGCTAGACCATATGTTCAAGATGCAAGTCTCCTGAATCAGTTCCCAACAATAAATTTATCTTCTGTGAAGGGGCCTGCAAAATGGCATACCATGAGAAATGTTTAGAACCTCCTCTAGACAAAAGTGGGTAAATTTTTCTCGGTTTTGTTTTCAAACTACTAGGTTGCACATGTTTTTGTAACATGCTTATTTGCATCCTTGATTGGTGTAAAGCTTTGCAATTTCATCTTGATCACCTAAACAACACTTCTTCTGTTTCTGATTTTGTCTCTGTGTTTCTTGTGCAAATACAGTAGCAAATGGAATTAAAAGATATCTGTAGTTCTGCACGGATGCAAATTACGAAACTATGTTTTCCAGTACTAAATGATCTCAATTTCATCTTTATTAAATAAGTCTCCAGATTTAGTTGTGGTTGTTTTATTTAAAAAAAAATCTCTCCTAGTTTCTTACTCCCTAGCATATCATCGTTGCCTACATTATTAACAATTTTCATGTCATGTTGGTGTTCATAGTTTTATCCATTCAATCCTTTCCTTGTGTGTTGTATCCATTGGACTGATGTAACCATTGGGTAACATCAAATAACTCTGGAAGGTGAGCTCAAATGCTGGAAAACAAATGAACTGTGGAGTCATGCAATACGCAAAAGCTGTCCAATTTTTTTGCATGCGGAAATTGTTTAAGAATAATAATCCTAATATTACTCACAAATGAAATCAAAGGATGAAATCAGGTAATACTTACCAGGTTAATCTAGTTTGCAATAACACACACTCATGCTGTACCTTCCATTCTGACAATTATATATACATTCTTGTTGCCTCCTGTGGTTGCTTACTCCGTATTGAGATGGATTTTTATATTTGTTAATATGGCTTTGTAGATGTTGTAGTCCTAATTAGTTTCTGGTTTATAATGTACCTGTCTCTGTATTGTGCAATCTCTCAGGTCTTCCTACTGGTGGTCCTGGATGGCTTTGTAAATTCTGTTTGTGCAAGATGAAAATTTTAGAAGCTGTGAATGCACATTTGGGAACAAGCCTTACAGTGATGTGTCCCTCTAAAGTAA